>NC_138547.1:49290577-49786006 GCF_964234715.1 Podarcis melisellensis | reverse complement strand
ATTCCCAGAGACACCTTTGATCAGGGGTGCCCACCAAACATTTTGGATGAACATGTGTGAGGACTGACCAAAGTTGTTGAACTTTTTTGGGGGGGATTGAAGTTGTTGAACTTTTTTTAGGATTTAACCCCTAAGGTTGTTGAGCTTTTTTTAAGGACTGAAGTTCCTGAGCTTTTTTTAGGATTTTACCACAGGGCATAAACTGCCACACTAGCCGGATTAAATCGACTGGTGGGCTGGATTGGGCCCCCGAAACCTTGGACATGCCTACCTCTGATGGAATCTTTGGAGGAGTTGGAGAGGGCGTTGATAAGTGGTCCATGTTTCACAAGCGGAAAGTAAGGTTTGTAATACAATAGCTTGAAAACGAGCATCTTGGCTTCCCTGCGAATGTATTGACCCTAAATTACTGGCACGACGGGGGTCTGATCTCATGGGAGGCAGCCGTTTCCCACAGCAGGAAACAGGACATATACATGCACACACACATATACACATACCGTATTTTTCGCTGTATAACACGCACATAGTTTTTAAGGAGGAAAATCCGTAGGCATGCCACCCGTAGGCATTCCCTCCATAACACGCACAGACATTTCCCCTTATTTTCTAGGAGGAAAAAAGTGAGTGTTATGGTGCAAAAAATATGGTACGTGTGTGTGAGAGAGAGAGAAAAAAAATTGGTTTTTGCACATGGTTTCCAAACATAACATCCCATCTGATACAATATAACAAACCTTTGGCTATCACAGCCTAGACAGGAAGCAGGACTTAATACAGGGCACGCTTTTCAGCAGATAAGGCGGTTGCGCCGACAACTGTTTCCATTCATTCGGACCCCTTCTTTTTCCAGATGCAAGTAGCAAAACCACTCTGGCAACCACAACGGCCGAAGAGGCGGCGAGGATCTTGGCCGAGAAGCGCCGTCTTGCAAGGGAGCAGAGGGAGCGCAAAGACCAGGAGAGAGCTCAAAGAGAAGAGGAAGAAAGGTACTGTATATATAAAAATAATTTTATTAGTTTTTCCAAATATTTTCCATCCAAACATCAGTCTTGTATACAAAATGTAAAACCATTTGGCTGTTTCAGCCTAGGACTTCCCTCCTCCTCGACTAATGGTTTTCCAAATTAATCTCTGATTTATATTTTTTATAATAGTAATTTTTATTGGTATTTCAAATTTTTTCATCATAACAGTTTTCCTATAAATTACATATAGAAACATTTGGCTGATAATCCTGGAACTTCCCTCCTCCTCAACTAATGGTTTTCCAACTCAATCTCTGGTATGCATTTTGTTCTTATTAATATTACTATTAAATCATAATCTTAAAAAACAGTTTGTGAATTGCATTAAGTATAGAATCATAGAGTTGGAAGAGACCACAAGGGCCATCGAGTCCAACCCCCTGCCAAGCAGGAAACACCATCAGAGCACTCCTGACATATGGTTGTCAAGCCTCTGCTTAAAGACCTCCAAAGAAGGAGACTCCACCACACTCATTGGCAGCAAATTCCACTGTCAAACAGCTCTTACTGTCAGGAAGTTCTTCCTAATGTTTAGGTGGAATCTTCTTTCTTGTAGTTTGGATCCATTGCTCCATGTTCGCTTCTTGTAATAAATGATAATCTAACCTACAAAGCTTCTTGTAACCCTACTAGCAATGTCAGTTGTTTACAGTTGTCTTTTAAATACAACTTAGATTTATTCCAGTGTTTCAAGAAATTCTGGTCCTGCTGGTTCCAAATTTTCCCAGTTTTGCCAATTTGGCATAATCCATTACTTTCATTTGCCACTCTTCTTTCGTTGGGATCTCTTCTTGCTTCCATCATTGGGCTAGTAATATTCTTGCTACGGTTGTAGCATCTAAAAACAATGTTTTATTTTGTCTGGGTATGAAAGGTACTGTAATTTTCCGTGTATAAGACTATATTTCCCCCCAAGTTTAAAACGGGGGGTTGTCTTATACACAGAATGTTACCTTTCTTTCTTTCTTTCTTTCTTTCTTTCTTTCTTTCTTTCTTTCTTTCTTTCTTTTTCTTTCTTTCTTCATTTTGAGCTCCAAAAAGAGCCCCAAGTCTTATACATTGGGGCGTCTTATACATGGGAAAATGCGGTAAATCAATAAGGGGCAGCCATTCACACCCTCCTTCATATTAATGATTCTGCTTTCATATTGCCATTCCGTTGCTGTTAAGTTGTGAATGGCGTGTCTGAAAATGTCAATGCCTCTGGTCACCTGTGCTTTAGGTGACTAAGGTGAGATGCCGTGGTAAGTCAGAATGACACCCAGTGCCGGATTTACGTATAAGTTCAGCAAGCTCCAGCTTAGGGCCTCCCTCTCTTGGAGCCCCCCAAAAAATTAAAGGGAAAAAACCTGGATGTACCTTTGCAAAATATAAGATAAAAAACAAATAAAACCAACATACAGCTACCATGTTTTGTGTTGTGTTGTGTTGTGGTGTGGTGTGGTGTGGTGTGGTGTGGTGTGGTGTGTCGGCTCCTATTTGTGACGTGCAAATGGCTTTAGAGATCTAAATTGCCATATAGCAGGGGTCAGCAAACGTTTTCAGCAGGGGGGGCGGTCCACTGTCCCTCAGAACTTGTGGGGGGCGGACTATATTTTGGCGGAAAGAAAAAAAAGAATTCCTATGCCCCACAAATAACCCAGAGATGCATTTTAAATAAAAGCACACATTCTACTCATGTAAAAACATGCTGGTTCCCAGACCGTCCATGGGCCAGATTTAGAAGGCGATTGGGCCAGTTTCATTCCCCAGGCCTTAGTTTGCCTACCCATGCCATATAGCATATATTCAACACAAAAGCAGCAACAATTGGTTGTTGTCTAGAATGTAACTTAAAGGGAAAATCTTTGGAAAGATTTTTTTCCTCCAAAAGCATTGTATTTTAAAAATCCGATTTACATTTAAAAAAAATTTGATTCAAATTTTTTAAAGTCTGATTTAAATTTTAAAAATCTGATTTTTTTAGTATTCCTTTTTTTAAAAGCATTGATTTTTATCCTACCTGTGCAAAAGCAAGGATCTGACATGTCGATTTATTTGGAACAGGATCAGAAAGGAAGAAGTCGCCAAGCGAGCCCTTGAGAAGCAGGCCCAGCTGGAAGAGGCCCTCCAGGAACTGGAAGACGAGAGGAGGGCAGGGGAGGAGGAGCCGCAAAGGCGGGCCGAGCAGGAGGAGCAGGAGAAGATGGCTGAGCTCCAGCTTCAGGTTTGGACTCGAGGCAGAGTGGAAAGAGGCTAGATACTGGAAAATATTTTATGTTCTGGGATGCTCAGCAGTCTGCAAAAAGCACCCTTTGGAGGATTGAGGGCAGCAGTCCCGGGATCCAATGGATCTTAATTTTCATTTCAGGTTTCTTAAGTGCATGCCAAGCTCCATTTTTAAATCTACACCAGTCAAGTGTGTTGGGACCTCTTACTGCAATAATCCCCATTGGTGGGCGAAAACTTCCATGTCTTTTGTTGTTTTGGTGATTCCTGCCCCTACTTGATGATGATGATTTATTATTTCTACCCCGCCCATCTGGCTGGGTTTCCCCAGCCACACTGTGCAGTTTCTGACAGGAGATATTATTATTATTATAATTATTATAATTATTATTATTATTATTATTATTATTATTATTATTATTATTATTATTTTATTTGTATCCCTCCCTCCCCTGCCAGAGTTGGGCTTACATCATATTAATAACACAATATACATAAAAACAAACAATCAATGGATTAAAATTCAAATAAATTAAAATTAAACTAAAGAAATGGCAATCCTCAGGTTAATACATCAGTCATAAAAAACTTCCCTAAACAGGGCTGCAAAGTAAGTGTTGAGTGGTTCCACCATCTCTTGGTCACCCAATAGCTTCTCTCTACTACTCAATGATTCCATAAACTGCTTAATCTAGTTGTGCTGAGTCTTCTTTTGACATTAGAGTTTCAATTTTAGAAAATGTTTAACAGATAAAGTATAAGCAATCTATTATTTTTTAAAAAACTGGGTAAAGATACAGTCTTATATATGGAAAAATACAGTATTCTGGCCACCTCCCTCTTGCAGTCTTTTGATACTTCAGCTGTCAGCTTTAATTACTATTGTTGTTGTTGTTGTTATTATTATTATTATTTTATGTCTACCCCGCCCATCTAGATGTGTTTCTCGAGCTACTTTGGGTGGCCTCCGACAGGAGATTAAAAATACATTAAAACATCAGTCGTTAAAAACTTCCCTAAACAGGGCTGCCTTCAGATGTCTTCTAAAAGTCAGGTGGTTTTTTATTTCCTTTACATCTGACGGGAGGGTGTTCCACAGGGCGGGTGTCACCATCAAGAAGGCCCTCTGTCTGGTTCTCTGTCACTTGGCTTCTCGCGGGGGGGGGGGGGGACTGCCAAAAGGCCCTCGGGATAGGGATCCTGGCGTCCGGGGTGGAGATGCTGCATCAGGTCTACTGGGGCAAGGCCGTTGAGAGCTTTCAAGGTAAGCACTGAGACTTTGAATTGTGCCCGGAAATGTCCTGGGAGCCAACGCAGGTCTTTCAGGACCGGTGTTGTGTGGTCTCAGTCAGACTTGATTTAAATCCTTTATTTTACAGAAAGGTTCAGCTTTGCTGGCTTCCTCTTAATATTGACAACCAGAGGAAAGTTTCCTCTACTGGGCTGTTTAGGGCTTTCAAGGTCTGCAACAACCCTTTGAATTAATAATAATAATAATAATAATAATAATAATAATAATAATAATAAATTTTTATACCCCGCCCTCCCCAGCCAAAGCCGGGCTCAGGGCGGCTAACAACAATAAAATAGTGCAACATTCTAAAAACATTTCATTATAAAAATTAATTAAAATCAAATTGATGGCAACCATAAGCTTAAGTTCTGTAAAGATTGCCAAAGGAGGGAATCAGGCTGCGCCCTGACCAAAGGCCTGGTGGAACAGCTCTGTCTTGCAGGCCCTGCAGGGCCCTAGTCTCTTGTGACAGAGCGTTCCACCAGATTGGAGCCACAGCCGAAAAAGCCCTGGCTCTAGTTGAGGCCAGCCTAACCTCTCTGTGGCCTGGGACCTTCAGGATGTTTTTATTTGAAGACCGTAAGTTCCTCTGTGGGACATACCAGGAGAGGCAGTCCCATAGGTACGAGGGTCCTAAGCCGTATAGGGCTTTAAAGGTTAAAACCAGCACCTTAAACCTGATCCTGTACTCCACCGGGAGCCAGTGTGTCTGGTATAGCACCGGGTGAATGTGATCTTGCAGCAAAGACCCCGTAAGGAGTCTCGCCGTGGAATTCTGCACCCGCTGGAGTTTCTGGGTCTCAAGGGCAGCCCCACGTAGAGCGAGTTATAATAATCCAGTCTGGAGGTGACTGTCACGTGGATCGCAGTGGCTAGGTCAGGGCGAGAGAGGTAAGGAGCCAACTGCTTAGCTTGGCGGAGATGAAAAAATGCCGCCTTTGTTATAGCTGTAATCTGCGCCTCCATGGAGAGGGAGCTATCGAATATTACATCCAAACGGACGGTGCTGGCACTAATTGCAGCCCCGCAAGAGATGGGAGTTGCCCCCTCAATTCCATATCATCCCGTCCCAGCCAGAGGACCTCTGTCTTCGAAGGATTTAACTTCAACCGGCTCCCACGTAACCTCATAGAATAGAATAGAATCATAGAGTTGGAAGAGACCACAAGGGCCATCGAGTCCAACTCCCTGCCAAGCAGGAAACACCATCAGAGCACTCCTGGCATATGGTTGTCAAGCCTCTGCTTAAAGACCTCCAAAGAAGGAGACTCCACCACACTCCTTAGCAGCAAATTCCGCTGTCGAACAGCTCTTACTGTCAGGAAGTTCTTCCTAATGTTTAGGTGGAATCTTCTTTCTTGTAGTTTGGAACCATTGCTCCGTGTCCGCTTCTCTGGAGCAGCAGAAAACAACCTTACTCCCTCCGCTATGTGACATCCTTTTATATATTTGAACATGGCTATCATATCACCCCTTAGCCTCCTCTTCTCCAGGCTAAACATGCCAAGCTCCCTTAGCCGTTCCTCATAAGGCATCGTTTCCAGGCCTTTGACCATTTTGGTTGCCCTCCTCTGGACACGTTCCAGTTTGTCACTGTCCTTCTTGAACTGTGGTGCCGAGAACTGGACACAGTACTCCAGGTGAGGTCTGACCAGAGCAGAATAGGTAAAGGTAAAGGTACCCCTGCCCGTACGGGCCAGTCTTGACAGACTCTGGGGTTGTGCGCCCATCTCACTCAAGAGGCCAGGGGCCAGCGCTGTCCGGAGACACTTCCGGGTCACATGGCCAGCGTGACAAAGCTGCATCTGGCGAGCCAGAGCCGCACACGGAAACGCCGTTTACCTTCCCGCTGGTAAGCGGTCCCTATTTATCTACTTGCACCCGGAGGTGCTTTCGAACTGCTAGGTTGGCAGGCGCTGGGACCGAGCAGCGGGAGCGCACCCCGCCGCAGGGATTCGAACCACCGACCTTTCGATCAGCAAGTCCTAGGTGCTGAGGCTTTAACCCACAGCGCCACCTGCGTCCCCCAGAGCAGAATACAGTGGCACTATTACTTCCCTTGATCTAGATGCTATACTCCTATTGATGCAGCCCAGAATTGCATTGGCTTTTTTAGCTGCCGCGTCACACTGTTGGCTCATGTCAAGTTTGTGGTCAACCAAGACTCCTAGATCCTTTTCGCATGTACTGCTCTCAAACTGCCAACCTAGCAGTTCAAAAGTGCAAGTAGATAAATAGGGACCGCTCCAGCGGGAAGGTAAATGGCGTTTCCGTGCACTGCTCTGGTTCGCCAGAAGCAGCTTAGTTATGCCGGCCTCATGACCCGGAAGCTGTACGCCGGCTCCCTCGGCCAGTAAAGCGAGATGAGCGCCGCAACCCCAGAGTCGGCCACGACTGGACCTAATGGTCAGGGGCCCCTTTACCTTTTATAATATATTTTATATTTTGATTTTGTTCTGCAGACCGCCCTGAGACCTCCAGTTATAGGGCAGTATATGAATTCAATAAATGATAATAAATAACGCCCCAAAGCCCCACTAAAGAGCCCAGAGGACTTTTCCAGTTGATTCTCAACGTAACCTGGTGACTGAATAGGCCAGGCATCGCCAAACCTGGCCCTCCAGATGTTTTGAGACTACAGCTCCCATCATCCCTAGCTAACAGGACCAGTGGTCAGGGATGATGGGAATTGTGGTCCCAAAACAGCTGGAGGGCTGAGTTTGCCTATGCCTCCTCTAATACTGGGGGGGGGGGGTTGAACCCCTGCAGCCCATGGGATATCTGCTTGCCAAGACCTACAATATCTGTCATGGGGTGTGGGTGGAGAACGCCACATCTGCTACATGATGCAGGATCAATGATGATGATGATGATGATGATAATTAATTTACTGTTTTTACCCTGTCCATCTGGCTGAGCCTCAGCCCCAAAAAGATTAGCCTCCCCCCTGGCTCTTAGCTGCTTAATAGCAGTTATGGGGTGCCTGTGGTGGCACTCCAGATTTTGTAGGGCTCCAGCTCCCTTCAGCCCCAGACGGTGTGGCCATTGGCTGGGAATGACAAGTTGGTATTTTAGCAACTACGGAAGGGCCACAGTCCCCCGACTCCCTTGCCATTGTTATTCCTATTGTCTTCTTCTTTTGCAATCCCTCGTAGCCGAATCATATTGTCTTCCATCAACATGGATTTTAGCAGTGAGCCCGTAAGTGAGGGTGGAGGCCAATTCCGGATCCGCACATCCTTCCACAGTGGGGTTTCTGGGCAGGGGTTGATCCTGGTTCCTTCTTCCTCGCCCATTTCTCCCTCGTGTCCCAAATTCGAGTGTCTTCAAAGCCCAGGAAGCCTTTGGTCGAGGCTGCAGATAGGTAGCCGTGTTGGTCTGCCATAGTCAAAACAAAAAATTTCCTTCCAGTAGCACCTTAAAGACCAACTAAGTTAGTTCTTGGTATGAGCTTTCGTGTGCATGCACACTTAAGTATCTGAAGAAGTGTGCATGCACACGAAAGCTCATACCAAGAACTAACTTAGTTGGTCTTTAAGGTGCTACTGGAAGGAAATTTTTTGTTTTGGTCGAGGCTGTTCTCCAACTGGAGTGCTCACAGGCCAGTGTTTCCCTGTTGTCAGTGTTTATACTACATTTTTGTCTTGAGATCTTTCAACCTCTTTTGTGGTCCACCAGCGTTACACTTTCCAGGGTAAGGCGATACACAACATGACCGGTCCAAAGTTGATGTTGAAGGATCATCGCTTCGACACTGGCAATATTTGCTTCTTGCAGTACACTGGCATTAGTTCACCTGTCTTCCTGAGCGACATGTCAGATTTTCCGGAGACTCCATTGACAGAATCTCTTGCACATGCTGGACGCCTTGCAGTTTGGAGAGTTGTTCCCGGTTTCCATTCGGGTGGGGTTTTGGGAACAAAAGGGTTTTCCGGCGGTGATTCCTCTTCCCCCCAATTTTAGCGCGAAGAGGCCGAGGCAAAAGCTCTGGAGGAAGCCGAGAAGCAGCGTCAGGAACGGGAGCAGATCGTGCAGCGGAACAAGCAAGAGCGGCTGGAGAGGAAAAAGGTGAGACGCCTTCCTTTTCTGCTCTCAGTCCTCTGTTTCAAAAGAATGAATGAATTTATTTCCGTCAGCCATTGCAATAAAAGAGCATTGCAGTGTGCATATACCAGGCATGTCCAACATGTAGATCGC
This sequence comes from Podarcis melisellensis, assembly GCF_964234715.1. Classification (NCBI taxonomy): domain Eukaryota; kingdom Metazoa; phylum Chordata; class Lepidosauria; order Squamata; family Lacertidae; genus Podarcis; species Podarcis melisellensis. The sequence continues at coordinate 49,777,279 of NC_138547.1, read as the reverse complement.
AACCTACAGGTAGATTGTGGGGTGTTCCTGGTCAATATCTAGTCTCTCCTCCCACCACTACAAAAAAGAAAAAGTAAAAAAAAGAAGAATGAAAATAGCTCAACAACTACTGTTTCTACTGTTTCCTAAAGTAAGCTCAACCACTCTAGCTTCCTAAGAAAAGCTGAGCAACTTTGCCTTTCCAAAAAAAGCTCAGCAACTTTTGTTTTCTAGCCAAAAAGTTGACCATCAGATTAAGGTCCACTATTTGCAGATTCATGAATCCTCAACTGTCTTCATTTCATTCATTCATATCTTCAGTTCCAGTCATTCATTTGCTTCCTTAGAAAAAGCTCAGAAACTTTACCTTTCCCAAAAAAGCTCTGCAACCTTTGACTCCTAGCCAAAAAGTTGACCATCAGACTAAGGTCCACTATTTGACTGCAGATTCAGGACCCTTAACTGTGTTTTATATAATCAACTTTTTACTATGTTCTGTGTATATCACAGTGCTCATTCAGTTCCATTCATTCATAGATCAAGGGAAGTAATAGTGCCACTGTATTCTGCTCTGGTCAGACCTCACCTGGAGTACTGTGTCCAGTTCTGGGCACCACAGTTCAAGAAGGACACTGACAAACTGGAATGTGTCCAGAGGAGGGCAACCAAAATGGTCAAAGGCCTGGAAACGATGCCTTATGAGGAACGGCTAAGGGAGCTTGGCATGTTTAGCCTGGAGAAGAGGAGGTTAAGGGGTGATATGATAGCCATGTTCAAATATGTAAAAGGATGTCACATAGAGGAGGGAGAAAGGTTGTTTTCTGCTGCTCCAGAGAAGCGGACACGGAGCAATGGTTCCAAACTACAAGAAAGAAGATTCCACCTAAACATTAGGAAGAACTTCCTGACAGTAAGAGCTGTTTGACAGTGGAATTTGCTGCCAAGGAGTGTGGTGGAGTCTCCTTCTTTGGAGGTCTTTAAGCAGAGGCTTGGCAACCATATGTCAGGAGTGCTCTGATGGTGTTTCCTGCTTGGCAGGGGGTTGGACTCGATGGCCCTTGTGGTCTCTTCCAACTCTATGATTCTATGATATATTCAGTTTCATTCATTCATATATTCCATTTCCTTCATTCATTTGCCCCTAAAAAAAAGCCGAACCACTTTGGTTTCCCAGAAAAAGCTCCACAACTTTGATCTGTCCAACAACAACAGGTAGATCACTCCCCGATTTTTTACACTGTGAATAGATCGCAGCCTCTTGGGAGTTGGACATCCCTTCCATATCCTTCAAAAGAGACATATAATGTTTCATGAAAAAGCAGCTGGATAAGCCCTTGGGTGGATGCAGACCATAGCAGTAAATACAAGTCGAAGGCCGGGACTTCCCTTGTACGCTGGCAGGGGTTTGTGGGTGGGGCATTGTGTATGCTTTATAGCAGGGGTCAGCAAACTTTTTGAGCAGGGGGCCAGTCCACTGTCCCTCGGACCTTGTGGGGGGCTGGACTATATTTTGGAAATAAAAAAAAGAACAAAATCCTATGCCCCACAAATAATCCTGAGATGCATTTTAAATAAAAGGACACATTCTACTCGTGTCAAAGCACGCTGATTCCCGGACCGTCCGCAGGCCGGATTTAGTAGGCGATGGGGCCGGAGCCAGCCCCAGGGCCTTATTTTGCCTACTCTATGGCCTAACAGTGATATTTGGCATTTGGGGTCCCTTTCATTTAATTGTCTCATGCAGTGGTGGCCCGACTTGACCCCCTCCAGCTGTTTTGGGACTACAACTCCATCATCCCTTGCTAACAGGACCAACGGTCAGGGATGGTGGGAGTTGTTGTCCCCAAAATCAGCCCTGGGCTGCTTTTACAGTGGAGCTCAACAAAGTATGCTTGGCTTCCTCCCCAGCCCCATTTATTTCTTTGAACCTCTCTGAGGGATTTTAGGAGGGAGATACCATGACAGGCCCATGATGCACCAATGTGTCTTTTATAGCTGAGAGAGGATTTTGAGCCAGGTCTCTCTCTAACCTAATGGTGGCCAAACGTGGCCCTCTAGCTGTTTTGGGACTACAATGCCTACTATCCCTGACCACTGCTCCTGTTAGCTAGGGATGATGGGAGTTGTAGTCCCCAAACAGCTGGAGGGCCAAGTTTGACCACCACCGCAGTCAAAGTCTAACCATTACTCCCTGCTGGCATTCAAGGGTCTCCAAGCAGGAAAAGGAAAGGGCCAGATGGGCGGGATCAAAATAATACATTATTATTATTATTATTATTATTATTATTATTATCATCATCAAAATAATACATCATTATTATTATTATTATTATTATTATTATTATTATTATTATTACTACTACTACTACTACTACTACTACTACTACTACTATTAACTGAGTCTTGGCATTATCTAAGTGGTGTGACTGTTCTTTGACAGAGAATAGAAGAAATAATGAGGAGGACCCGGAAGGCAGAGCAGAACGACGCCAAGGTAAATGTCTTCCAACTTTGGCTAAGGCCTCTGGTTACCTCTGATTTCTGTTGCTAGTGTTCAAGGGGAACGTTGTTCATTTCATTAGAATTTCTACTGGTTTTTACACATATTTTCATACATAACATCACAGTATGCAAAAAGAAATGAAACATTTGGCTCCGTTTTTGGACAAATACTTGCCTTGTATTGCAGGCATAGGCAAATTCCACCACTCCAGATGTCAAAAGCACGTCAGAGTGCAAGGAGATAAATAGGTCCTGCTCCGGCAGGAAGGTAAACGGTGTTTCCGTTCGCTGCTCTGGGTTCACCAGAAGCAGCTTAGTCATGCTGGCCACATAACCTGGAAAAACTGTCTGCAGACAAACGCTGGCTCCCTCGGCCAGCAAGGTGAGATGAGCGCTGCAACCCCAGAGTCGTCCGCAACTGGACTTAATGGTCCAGGGTCCCTTTACCTTGCTTATTACTATTAAATCGTCGTCTTATATATAAACTAAAATAATGAAGATAAGTAACAAGCAGTCATTTTAACAGGACAAAATTTCCTGCGACCCTACTAGCGATGTACGTTTTTTACAATTGTCTTTCAGATATAACATATATTTGTCCCCGCCTTTCAGAAAAGTCCGATCCTACTGGTTCTGGATTTTCCCCATCAGTTTGGCCAATTAGGCATAGTCCAATAATTTCATCTGCCAATCTTCTTTCATTGGTAGCTTTTAAGGCAGAATACTCTTCCTAGAGGCAAATACGGATTGCCTGAGCCGTGAATGAAAATAATTGCATATTAGGGAAACGTATTTGGCAACCTCCCTCTTGCAGTCTTTTGAGACTACAACTGACAGCTTTCATCATCATCATCATATTTATTTCTACCCTGCCCATCTTGCTGATTTTCGCCAGACACTCTAAGCAGCTTCCAGTTCCAACAACAACAACAATTTATTATTTGTACCCTGCCCATCTGGCTCAGTTTACCCAGCCACTCTGGGCGGCTTCTAGCAAAAGTTTAGAAATACATTAAAACATCCATCATTCAAAACTTCCCTAAACAGGGCTGCCTTCAGATGTCTTCTAAAAGTCCAATAGTTGTTTATTTCCTTGACATCTGACGGGAGGGCGTTCCACAGGGCAGGCGCCACCACTGAGAAGGCCCTCTGCCTGCTTTTCTGTAACTTGGCTTCTCGCAGGGAGGGAACCGCCAGAAGGTCCTCGGGAGAGGGACCCTGGTGTCTACTGGGCCGAGGCCGTTTTGGGCTTTCAAGGTCAGCACTGACACTTTGAATTGTGCCCGGAAACGTCCTGGGAGCCAATGTAGGTCTTTCAGGACCAGTGCTATATGGCCTCGATCAGACTTGATTTAAATCCTTTATTTTACAGAAAGGTATGACTTTGCAGGCATCCTTTCATTTTTTAAAAAAAATAATATTTATTACTTTTAAACCTTACGAAAAATAAGAAAAAAGAAAAGAAAAAGAAAGAGAAAAAACAAAAGAAAGAGAATACAATACAATATATAAACAATGCACAACACAACATTAACACATTAAACTAAACATAAGAAAACAAAAACAATTTAAAAACATACATCATACCGTTTCAATGCCCTATCTTTCATTCCCTCATTTCATCGACCTCCTCTCACCTCCCTTTTTGTATTCCACTTCTATTAATTATTTCAGCATTTCCTTTCCATCTTTCTCTATTTTCTGTCATATCTTATCTTATTTTAACCTTATCTTCCATTAATACCGTAATACTTATTTGTACTTAACTCCTTATAACATTTCTACTAAAGCCATGTAATTTCATTCCAGCATTTTTCTAACATTCATTAATTTTACAATATTTCTATAAATAAACTTTTTCCAATCTGCTTCCACCGTTTCTTCTCCCTGGTCTCGGATTCTGCCAGTCCTTTCCGTCAATTCCATATGGTCCATCAACCTGGTGATCTTTTGTCCGAGGCTCTTAACTCTTTCCCAAGTCCCTTCTGCAGATCTTCTTCATATTTATACATGCACTTTACTTTGTCTTCTGCTGATCTTGTTCTTAATTTCCTTCCTTTGATGCTGAGGGGTAGATCTCGGGGAAGCTCCAACCTAGCAATGTTTTTATTGCTTCTCGACAGGTCAGCCAAATCTCCGTAGTTAAAACTAAAGTCCAAAAGATATTTCAGGACGTGTTTCAAAATCCCTCCAAAACTAAAGGTCCCCACAACTCCAATCTCCTCCTGACCCAAGTCCAGGTCCCAAAGGTCAGTACATCCCTGCATGAGGGGATCTATCCAACTTTCCTTCTCCAGTCCAAGCAGGGCTCCAATCCTCAAAATCTGACTTTCTCTAAATTCAGTCATAGAAGGCAACAACTTTTATTCATCAAATTGCCTCTGTAAGGCTGGGGCTCTCTCCACTTGTATTACTTGAGGTTCAACAACAACTTTCTCCCTCGCCTTCTCCACAATTTGCCATGTCAATGTAGATTCCTGAATCGATTCCTGAATAGTTTCTGTATAGATGTTCACTTTTTGTCCCAACTTATCAATTTTGATAGTCATCACATCTATCTTCTTATGTTTTTTTTTTTAAATAAATTTTTATTTCTTTTTTAAACACATAATAAAAACAAACAAAGCACAAAACAAAAACATACAAACATTTAAACATGTATAATTTCATAATCTTATTTTCATGCACCTTCTTTCCCCTGACTTCCCCATACCTCCCATTCACTGCATCCTTGTTTTGCATTTCTTTAGCAACTCCTCCAGTCAATTAACTATTTAAATCCCTTTCATTAAGTTTTCTTTAACTTATTAGTTACAGCTGTAATTCTCTATTTCTTACTCCTTGACATCTTAACACTCCTCAACTTTACAACAATTTTTAAGATATATTTTAAATTTCTTCCAATCCTCTTCCACTGTCTCTTTCCCCTGGTCGCGGATTCTGCCGGTCATCTCTGCCAGTCCCATGAAGTCAATCACCTTTGTCTGCCATTCTTCCAGAGTAGGTAGTTCTTGCGTCTTCCAATACTTTGCCAGAAGAATTCTTGCTGCTGTGGTGGCGTACATAAAAAACGTCCTATCCTTCTTTAACACCAGTTGGCCAACCATGCCCAGGAGAAAAGCCTCAGGTTTCTTAGGAAAAGTCCACTTAAGGACTTTCTTAATTTCATTGTAGATCATTTCCCAAAAGGCTTTAATCTTCGGGCAGGTCCACCAAAGGTGGTAAAAGGTACCTTCAGTCTCATTGCATTTCCAACATTTATTATTGGGCAAATGATAAATTTTTGCAAGCTTGACTGGGGTCATGTACCACCTATAGATCATTTTCATTATGTTTTCTTTTAGGGCATTACATGCCGTAAATTTAATACCAGTGGTCCATAACTGTTCCCAGTCAGCAAACATAATGTCATGACCGATATCTTGTGCCCATTTAATCATAGCTGATTTCACCGTTTCATCCTGTGTATTCCATTTCAACAGCAAATTATACATTCTTGACAAGTTCTTAGTATTGGGTTCTAGCAACTCTGTTTCTAATTTTGACCTCTCCTTCTGAAATCCTATTTTCCTGTCCTGTTTAAATGTCTCATTTATCTGATGGTAATGCAACCAATCTCGTACTTTGGACTTTAATTTCTCATAACTCTGAAGTTTAACCTTTTCGCCCTCTTGTTCTAGAATTTCACAATATTTTGGCCATTTAGAGTCCATGTTAAGTTTTTTCACCTCCTTAGCTTCCATTGGTGACAACCACCTGGGAGTTTTACTTTCCAACAGATCTTTATATCGCATCCAGACATTGTATAGTGCTTTCCTAACAATATGGTTTTTAAAACCTTTATGCACTTTTACCTTGTCGTACCATAAGTATGCATGCCAACCGAAGCTATTATCATACCCTTCCAAATCCAAAATGTCTGTGTTCTCAAGAAGTAGCCAGTGTTTCAACCAGCAGAAAGCTGCCGATTCATAGTAGAGTCTTAGGTCCGGCAGGGCAAAGCCCCCTCTATCTTTTGCATCAGTTAAAATCTTAAATTTTATTCTGGGCTTTTTGCCCTGCCAGACAAATTTTGATATGTCTTTCTGCCACTTCTTGAAACAGTCCATCTTATCCAAAATCTGCAACGTCTGGAATAGATTCCATAGATGCTGTTGCTGCTTTTTCCTGTGCTTTTTCCTGTGCAGCTGGTGTTGTGCCTGATATTGAGCCCCTTTTCTTTTGTGCTTGCTTTATTTTAGATCTAGTTATTATCTCTTCTGCTGGGCCACTCATATCCTCAAGGTCGTTCTCACAGGGAAGACTTACAAGTGGAAAATCCCACTGTTTCTTTTTTAATGTGACAGTTTCTCTTTAAACCCTCTAGAGGGAGCATTCAATTGTATCCAAATGGAAAGAAACAAAGAAGCGAGGAAACATAGAGCAATGAACAAAGAGTTCAAAAGTCCATACTGTAAATCCACACTTTTTCAATGTAACCAAGAGTTCAGCAGAATAATTCCATTAAAGTCCAGTAACTTTGTTTCAGACGAAACCCCCACTTTGTATCCAGTCTAAACTGACAGCTCACTTTCCCGGTGCCTTGCTCAGGCAGCCCGACCTGGGGAATTCAGCAGTGAAAGGTCTTTTTTCTCCGGTTAACTTCACGCAGGTTTGCAATGTCCAATTTTCTTCCCCCCTTCTCCTGCCTATTGGGGGGAAGTCTAGGTCCAATGTCAGGTTTGACAGCTTAAAAACATTTTTTTCTTTCAAATGCAGCTTACTCTTTCGTTGCTTATTTATCATGCAGTTCGGGGAGGCAGACTTCCTTAGTTTGTGCCTTTCCCGTTTTCAGCCAAATTTCAAAATTTAAGTTTAAATGTCCCGCTCAGTCCCTCGGTCTTACTCACGGGTGTTCCAGTCAATTTTATGTTTCAGGAAGGAATCGGCGCTCTCCGTTCATGGCGACGCGGCTTCACTCCACGGGCTGGGTTGCGACTCTCAGCACCGCGCTCACACCCGATGCCGCTCCGGAGCCTTTAAAAAGGCTCTTTCACAGTACCGGGGGGCGCAAAAGGTGCCCACCGAGTCTCCTTGTTCACAGGCTTCTGCGCCTGTGATTTTAGCGGTCCCCCGCTCGCCGTAGCGGGTCAGACCCGAACTCGCGGAGCAGTCCTCCTTCGGAGCTCGAAGCAAGGACCGCCATTAAACGCTGGCGCCGACCAGAAGTCACATCCATCTTCTTATGAAGCTGTTCCAATGAATCACTTATCTTGCATAATGCAATCACTAAGGCTTCTTCTGTCAACATTCTTACCAGACCAAGGTCAATTCCTGGTTCTCACGGTTTTTTATCTCTGCAGCTGGAAATTCCCCCAGCTCCACTCTTGTAACAGTTTCAAAGGCTCACTCTAGGGGGAAACAATTTCTATTTGTATCAATCCTTTTAAACACAGATCAAGCAACAAAATTAGTTTAAATTTTCAGTTACTTTTACTCCTTTTTAAACTCAGAAGGAAACAATGGAAGCAATATATTTCTCTTATTTAACTATCTGTCAACATACGTTTTATTCACAGTCAATGAACTTTCCCAAAACGTCAGTCTTACTAGCAGCCCGTTTCCAGGTTCAAAGCGGTGGTAATTTATCTTTCTTCGCTCTCTCTCCTGCAGGCTTACGCGATCCAAAATTTTCCCCCTCTTCTCCTGCTTCCAAGGGGGGTTTAATGATTTTAGCCGATGGAGGTTTAATCCTTTACAGAAGGCTTTCCAAGACTTTAGCTTGCAGCCTCTTTGCTTCAGTCTATTTACAAAAGGGGAAGGCGGACTTCCTGTTTGAAACCTCCCAGTTTCGGTACCAAATTAAGACGTTTAAAAATCCAATTTTCCGTTCTACTCACGGGTAGTTGTTTTAAGATCAAATTGTCCACAGGAAAAAGTCAGCGCTCTCTGGCAACAGCAATGCGGCTTCACTCTGTGAAAGAAGCAGTCAATTTGAAGCACCGCGCCACTCACCCCATGTCACTCTGGATCCCCGAAACCAGGTTTCCCCGCGAGTAGGGGAGGCGCAAAAGGTGCCAGCCGAATCCCACGTTCACAGGCTTCTCCCGCCTGTGATTTTTAGTGGGTCCCCGCCTTCACCATGGCGGCCTGGCCCTGATTTCCACGAAGAAGAAGAAGAAGAAGAAGAGTTTGGATTTGATATCCCGCCTTTCACTCCCTTTAAGGAGTCTCAAAGCGGCTAACATTCTCCTTTCCCTTCCTCCCCCACAACAAACACTCTGTGAGGTGAGTGGGGCTGAGAGACTTCACAGAAGTGTGACTGGCCCAAGGTCACCCAGCAGCTGCATGTGGAGGAGCGGAGACGCGAACCCGGTTCCCCAGATTAGGAGTCTACCGCTCTTAACCACTACACCACACTGGCTCTCGCAAGTGTGGTTCCTACTGATCAGAGGAATTCAGCCATTGCCGGAGGCGCCAACCCGGAAGTTGCAGGCATCCTTTCAATATTGACAACCAGAGGAAGGTTTCCTATGGCTTGTAATGTCCTTCAGATGCCAGCTGGGCACAGGGCCATCTTATAACCAGCAGCTCATCTTGCAACTGACTCTTTCTGCTTCCTCTAACACAGAACGACGACAAGTCCAATGAGGAGGATGAAGGCGTCGAAGAAGACGAGGAGCTGTGCCTCGAAAAGCAAGATCAGCCTGGTAAGGGGCAGCCCTGCGACTGTTTGTCTTCCTTGCCGGGTGGATTTGATTTAAATTAAATCAATTTAAATCCCGTTTTAAATCCTAGTCAGGAAGACTTGATTTAATTCTCTTTTTTTACAGAAAGGTTCAACCCTGCTGGCATCCTCTTAATCTTGAGAAGCAGAGGAAGGTTTCCTTTTTGGAATGATAAATTTCCAGAGTAGTTTCTACTGTTATATCAAAAGTGACTGATTTGGTTACTTTTGTCTTAGAAAGACATAGACAGATAATGATGAAATGGTGGTGAGGTTTAATAAGTTAACGGTTTCTATTTGGACAACTTTTCCACTGTACTTGATTGGAAGGAGACAAACAATCATTTCCTTCATCACAATTTAAACAATTTATTTAACTAAAGCAGTAACATGATAGCAGATGTATACATGTTTGTTAACTGATGGGGTTAAACTTTTTTTTTTTTAAAACGACTTAGACTGAGTTTTAGCAGACGTGAAAAACTTAAAACAAATCCTTCTTTCCAGATGAATAGCCTTTGGACTCTAATGTAATTTAAAGAGGAAATCTGTAGAAAGGTTTTTCCTCCAAAAGCATTTTGTTTTAAAAATCCAATTTAAATTTTAAAAAATCAATAATAATTTTTAAAAATCCAATTTAAATCAAGAAAATCCGATTTTATTTATTTATTTATAAATCATTGATTTTTATCTACCCTGCTTTCTTAGCTAGCTTGGAGGTATTCCCTGATTTTCTCGGAAGGGGCTTCTGGCGCAGAGGGCTTTCGTTCCCTCTTGTGGAAAGAATAGCATGGGGTTAGTTAAGCCTGCAATCTGCCTGCCTGCCTTACATCTTCAGTGGCAGTTTGAAAATAGTTTCCTTTTACCACCATCCGCAGTCCAAATTTCAGGTGGTGACTCTTAATTATTAATGGCGGCACCCGCCCTGTGGAACGCCCTCCCATCATATGTCAAAGAGATAAGCAACTATCTGACGTAAGACATCTGAAGGCAGCCCTCTTTAGGGAGGTTTTGAATGACTGATGTTTTAATGTATTTCTAATCTTTTGCTGGAAGCTGCCCAGAGTGGCTGGGGAAACCCAGCCAGATGGGCGGGGTATTAATAATAATATTTATTTTTGTTGTTGTTGTTTTAGAAAAGGCAAAATATGACTCCTCCCTCGAAGACGGTCCAGAGGCTGTGTGCGATTTGGCCGCGTCAAAAGACAGATCAAAAATGGAACCGGACAGTGTCTTTGTAAATGGGGATGAGGAGGAGGAGGTTGACCCCAGGAATGACCATGGTGGTGGGAATTTGAAGTATTTGACTCAGGTGAAAGAAGCTAGGTAAGCTTGGTGCAGGTGTGGCCCACTCCTGCCCCTCCCCCAAACAGCCCCGTACAGTGGTCCCTTGGTTCCCAAACTTAATCTGTTCCAGAAGTCCGTTCCAAAGCCAAAGCATTCCAAAACCAAGGCACTTATTTCCCATAGAATATCATGCTAAAGGGATTAATACGTTCCAGGTTTTAAAAACAGCAACTTAACATGAATTTTATACTCTAACGAGACCATCAAGACATAAAACGAAAGCAATCATCAATATGCTGTACCATTAAAGAAATAAGATATTGTAGATGATAAAAATAGAAATTAATTTTTCATTTTCTGACCTGCACTGATGATAGTCATTGTTTGGATGGGGGGCTTTTATCCATTTCCGCAATCACACAATCAATCAATCAATCAATCAATAAAATATCCCCCCTTTTTACAGAAAGGTTCGACCTTGCTGGCATCCTCTTAATATTGACAACCAGAGGAAGGTTTCATTTTTGGAATCATACATTTTCAGAGGAGTTTTTACAGTTATATCAAAAAATACTGATTTGGTTCTACTCTAAGAAATACATTGAAAGATAATGATGAAATGATGGTGAAGTTTTATAAGTGAACTGTTTCTATTTGGTCAACTTTTCTGCTGTACTTGATGAGAAGGAGACAAACAATCATTTCCTTCATCACAATTTAACAATTTATTTCACTAAAACAATAACATGATAGCATATGTATCCCTGTTTGTTAACTGATATGGTTAAACGTTGTTTTGTTAAAGACTGAGTTTTAGCACACATGAAAAACTTAAAACAAATCCTTCTTTCCAGATGAATAGCCTTTGGACTGTCATAAAACTGAAATAAAAAAATCTTTAGAAAGATTTTCCCTCCAAAAGCATCTTATTTTAAAAATCCATTTTTATTTTTAAAATCATTGATTTTTATCCACCCTGCTCTCTTCCCAGTCCTCCAGCAAAGGAAATGGTTGTTGAGAACTCTGAAATCTCGTGCGTTAACGAAGAGGATCGCTCAACTGGATTTCTATCTAACCTGAATGGGAAATCTACGACGTGGAATTTTGAAGAAATCATTGAACTCGGCGTCCATCCCAAGACAACCATGGCTGCAGATAAAGCCACCCAGAGCTTGAAAGATGTCGCTGTTGTACCTGCGAGTCCCAGGCTGGCTTTTGAAGAAGAAAGTCCCGTGAATTCCTTGACCAAACCGATAGAGACCGCATCAGGTATAATAATAATAATAATAATAATAATAATAATAATAATAATAATAATAATTTCTACCCTGCCCATCTGGCTGGATTTCCCCAGCCACTCTGGGCTGCTTTCAACAGGAGATTTAAAAAATATTAAATATACAGTCACAGGGGTCTGCCCAGTGCACCAAACCACCTCTTCATTGAAATGTGGCAAATTCACATTTGAGTTCGGCGTTCAAGGTTCTCAAAATGTTTGAAACCTGGGTGTGGGGTGGGGAGAGCTGGCTGACCTGAAGTGGAGGGAAATAAATGTAGTAGTAGTAGTAGTAGTAATAGATTATTCTGGCAACCTCCCTCTTGCAGTCTTTTGAGACTTCAACTGACAACTTTAATTATTATTTCTTCATTTATTCTACTCTGCCCACCTGGCTGGGTTTCCCCAGCCACTCTGGGTGGCTTCCAACAACAGATTAAAATACAACAATTCGTCAAATATCAAAAGCTTCCCTAAACAGAGCTGCTTTCAGGTGTCTTCTAAAAGTCTGGTAGTTGTTTATTTCCTTGATATCTGACGGGAGGGCGTTCCACAGGGTGGGCACCACCACTGAGAAGGCCCTCTGCCTGCTTTCCTGTAACTTGGCTTCTCGCAGGGAGGGAACCGCCAGAAGGTCCTCGGGAGACGGACCCCGGCGTCCAGGGTGAAGGCACTCATTGAGGTCTACTGGGCCAAGGCCACTGGGGGCTTTCAAGGTCAGCAGCAACACTTTGAATTGTGCCCGGAAACGTCCTGCGAGGCAATGTAGGTCTTTCAAGACCAGTGTTATATGGTCTCAGTCAGACTTTGTTTTACAGAAAGGTTCAACCTCGCTGGCATCCTCTTCATATTGACCCGCAGAGGAAGGCTTCCTTTTGGGAAGAATGAAATCCTCTTCATATACTTTGAATTGGGTCCGGAAACGTCCGGGGATCCAATGCAGGTCTTTCAAGACCAGTGTTATATGGTCTGGGCGGTCCCAGTCCCCAGTCTTGTTGCTGCATTCTGGATTAATTGCAATTTCCAGGTCACCTTCCAAGGCAGCCCCATGTAGAGCGCCTTGCAGTAGTCCAAGCGGGAGATAACCAGCGCATGTGCCACTCTGGCAAGGCAGTCTGCAGGCTAGTGGGGTCTCATCCTGCGTCCCAGATGGAGCTGTCCAGGACACAGAATGGACCTGCGCCTCCATGGGTCCAAAATGACCCCCAGGCGGCACAGTTGCCCCATTCAAGACCACCTGCCCACCCATAACCAAGACTTCTGTCTTGTCCGGATTCAACCTCAACCCATTAGCCGCTATCCGTCCTCCAACCACCTCCAGACACTGAGGTCTGCCCAGTGCACCAAACCACCTCTCCATTGAAAGGTGGCAAATTCGCATTTGAGTTCGGCATTCAGGGTTCTCAAAATACTTGAAACCTGGGCTGCAGGGCTGGAAAGAATGATGCTAACTGACCTGAAGTTGGAGGGAAATAAAAGGAGAGGTTTTGGGTGGGTTAATGAAGCCCTTCCGCTTCCTCCTAAAATGGGTGTCCCCAGGGCCCCCTTTCTGCGAACTCTGGCACTTGTGAACCAGCTCCCTATACTAGATTCAGGGAGGGAGCCGCGTTGGTCTGACGCAGTCAAAATATATCTTAAAAAATGAAAGAATGGTCCAGTAGCAACCTAGAGACCAACAATGTTTCTTCTGGATCAAAGCTTTTGTGTGCAGGCAGACTTCTTCAAATACACTGAAGCGGAAGTCCCCACACCATGATATATAGAGGGAGGGGAGTCCCCAGCCCCTGATATATAGAGGGAGGGGAGTCCCCGGACCCTGATATATAGAGGGAGGGGAGTCCCCTGACCCTGATATATAGAGGGAGGGGAGTCCCCGGACCCTGATATATAGAGGGAGGGGAGTCCCCTGACCCTGATATATAGAGGGAGGGGAGTCCCCTGACCCTGATATATAGAGGGAGGGGAGTCCCCGACCCTGATATATAGAGGGAGGGGAGTCCCCGGACCCTGATATATAGAGGGAGGGGAGTCCCCGGACCCTGATATATAGAGGGAGGGGAGTCCCCTGACCCTGATATATAGAGGGGGGGGAGTCCCCGACCCTGATATATAGAGGGAGGGGAGTCCCCGGACCCTGATATATAGAGGGAGGGGAGTCCCCGGACCCTGATATATAGAGGGAGGGGAGTCCCCTGACCCTGATATATAGAGGGAGGGGAGTCCCCTGACCCTGATATATAGAGGGAGGGGAGTCCCCTGACCCTGATATATAGAGGGAGAGGAGTCCCCGGACCCTGATATATAGAGGGAGGGGAGTCCCCGGACCCTGATATATAGAGGGAGGGGAGTCCCCGGACCCTGATATATAGAGGGAGGGGAGTCCCCGGACCCTGATATATAGAGGGAGGGGAGTTCCCGGACCCTGATATATAGAGGGAGGGGAGTCCCCGGACCCTGATATATAGAAGGAGGGGAGACCCCGGACCCTGATATATAGAGGGAGGGGAGTCCCCGGACCCTGATATATAGAGGGAGGGGAGACACCAGACCCCAATATATAGAGGGAGGGGAGTCCCCGGACCTTGATATATAGAGGGAGGGGAGTCCCTGGACCCTGATATATAGAGGGAGGGGAGACCCCGGGCCCTGATATATAGAGGGAGGGGAGTCCCCGGACCCTGATATATAGAGGGAGGGGAGACCCCAGACCCTGATATATAGAGGGAGGGGAGACCCCAGACCCTGATATATAGAGGGAGGGGAGTCCCCAGACCCTGATATATAGAGGGAGGGGAGTCCCCGGACCCTGATATATAGAGGGAGGGAAGACCCCAGACCCTGATATATAGAGGGAGGGGAGACCGCGGACCTTGATATATAGAGGGAAGGGAGACCCCGGACCTTGATATATAGAGGGAGGGGAGACCCCGGACCTTGATATATAGAGGGAGGGAAGACCCCAGACCCTGATATATAGAGGGAGGGGAGACCGCGGACCTTGATATATAGAGGGAGGGGAGTCCCCGGACCCTGATATATAGAGGGAGGGGAGTCCCCAGACCCTGATATATAGAGGAAGGGGAGACCCCAGACCCTGATATATAGAGGGAGGGGAGTCCCCAGATCCTGATATATAGAGGGAGGGGAGACCCCGGACATTGATATATAGAGGGAGGGGAGTCCCCGTACCCTGATATATAGAGGGAGGGGAGTCCCTGGACCCTGATATATAGAGGGAGGGGAGACCCCAGACCTTGATATATAGAGGGAGGAGAGTGCCCAGACCCTGATATATAGAGGGAGGGGAATCACCGGACCCTGATATATAGAGGGAGGGGAGTCCCTGCACCCTGATATATAGAGAGAGGGGAAACCCCAGACCTTGATATATAGAGGGAGGGGAGACCCCAGACCCCAATATATAGAGGGAGGGGAGCCCCCAGACCTTGATATATAGAGGGAGGGGAGTCCCCTGACCCTGATATATATAGAGGGAGGGGAGACCCCAGACCCTGATATATAGAGGGAGGGGAGTCCCTTGACCCTGATATATAGAGGGAGGCGAGACCCCAGACCTTGATATATAGAGGGAGGGGAGACCCCAGACCCTGATATATACAGGGAGGAGAGACCCCAGACCCTGATATATACAGCGAGGGGAATCACCGGACCCTTATATATAGAGGGAGGTGAGTCCCTGCACCCTGATATATAGAGGGAGGGGAGACCCCAGACCTTGATATATAGAGGGAGGGAAGACCCCAGACCCCAATATATAGAGGGAGGGGAGACCCCGGACCTTGATATATAGAGGGAGGGGAGTCCCTTGACCCTGATATATAGAGGGAGGGGAGTCCCCGAACCCTGATATATAGAGGGAGGGGAGACCCCAGACCCTGATATATAGAGGGAGGAGAAATGAAGGCTGAAATGTCAATTCAGTGGAGCAGGGTGAAGATATTAACTGATATGCATGAAATTTCAGAGATAACTATATAACCCCTAGTGTAGTAAGATAAGACCTTTGGAACAGGCATTTTAAGAAAAAGGTTTTTTATGAACTGCCCATATTTCTAACAGATTCAAGTAGGTATGTTGGTCTGCCATCGTCAAAATATACCAAAGCCATTCTTTAAAAAGATAGTTCAAAAGACTTTTCTTAAAAATCTAAAAACTTCCTTAAAAGAATCAAGTCTTCCAAAAAGTGATATGATCTCAGAAAGTCTTTCAAAGAATTCTTCCAAAAGAATAAAAAGCAGCACCTTAGAGACCAACTGAGTAGTTTGAGGTATAAGCTTTTGCATGTATGCACACTTTTTCAGATACACACACAATGACAAGTTCAAAATGTATTAGAATCATAGAATCATAGAGTTGGAAGAGACCACAAGGGCCATCGAGTCCAACCCCCTGCCAAGCAGGAAACACCATCAGAGCACTCCTGACATATGGTTGCCAAGCCTCTGCTTAAAGACCTCCAAAGAAGGAGACTCCACCACACTCCTTGGCAGCAAATTCCACTGTCAAACAGCTCTTACTGTCAGGAAGTTCTTCCTAATGTTTAGGTGGAATCTTCTTTCTTGTAGTTTGGATCCATTGCTCCGTGTCCGCTTCTCTGGAGCAGCAGAAAACAACCTTTCTCCCTCCTCTATGTGACATCCTTTTATATATTTGAACATGGCTATCATATCACCCCTTAACCTCCTCTTCTCCAGGCTAAACATGCCCAGCTCCCTTAGCCGTTCCTCATAAGGCATCGTTTCCAGGCCTTTGACCATTTTGGTTGCCCTCCTCTGGACACGTTCCAGTTTGTCAGTGTCCTTCTTGAACTGTGGTGCCCAGAACTGGACACAGTACTCCAGGTGAGGTCTGACCAGAGCAGAATACAGTGGCACTATTACTTCCCTTGATCTAGATGCTATACTCCTATTGATGCAGCCCAGAATTGCATTGGCTTTTTTAGCTGCCGCGTCACACTGTTGGCTCATGTCAAGTTTGTGGTCAACCAAGACTCCTAGATCCTTTTCACATGTACTGCTCTCAAGCCAGGTGTCACCCATCTTGTATTTGTGCCTCTCATTTTTTTTTGCCCAAGTGCAATACTTTACATTTCTCCCTGTTAAAATTCATCTTGTTTGTTTTGGCCCAGTTCTCTAATCTGTCAAGGCCATTTTGAAGTGTGATCCTGTCCTCTGGATCCCAGTTTGGTGTCATCTGCAAATTTGATCAGGATGCCCTTGAGTCCATCATCCAAGTCGTTGATAAAGATGTTGAATAAGACCGGGCCCAAGACAGAACCCTGTGGCACCCCACTAGTCACTCTTCTCCAGGATGAAGAGGAACCATTGATGAGCACCCTTTGGGTTCGGTCAGTCAGCCAGTTACAAATCCACTGAGTGGTAGCATAGTCAAGACCTCATTTTACCAGCAACATACCCATAAAGGCCTTTTTTGTTGCTTTTAACCTCTCTAGCAAGCCTGAGTTCATTCTGTTGAGGGCATCATCTATGTCCTCATTCATTCTGATGAAGGCATCATCTACCGTATTTTTCGCACCATAGGGCGCACCGGACCATAGTTTTTAGGGGGGGAAATCAAGGGGGGGGGGAATTTTCCCCAGCCCCAAAGAGCAGCATACAGGCTGCGCACAACCTCTCCCTGCCGGAGGCGTTGCGCGCAGCTATGGAGCAAGCCAAAGCAGCGAGCGGGATGGATAGATTGTATCCCTCCATTATTACATTCCAATCGTGGGACTTATCCCACCAGGTTTCAGTGATGCCTATTATGTCATATTTAGTTTGCTGTACCAAGAGCTCAAGCTCATCTTGTTTATTTCCCATGCTTTGCGCATTAGTGTACAGACATTGTAGTCCATTAATCATTCCCCCGTGTCTCTTATTTAAGGATATTTTCCTCCCACCACTAGGTCTGCGTGCTGTTTGCTCCATTTGGTCTATGACATTTGGATGATCATCTTCATCAATTGATAGACTCCTACCTTCAAGAGCACTGTCTCCCTCCCCCACATTAGTCAGTTTAAAGCCCTCCTGATGAGGTTTCTGAGATTTTTGGCAGAAACATTCCTCCCAACCGTTGTGAGCTGCAGCCCATCGCTTGCCAGAAGACCATCTTCAAGAAACTGCAGCCCGTGATCTAAGAATCCAAACCGTTCCTGTTTACACCATTTGCAAAGCCAGCTGTTCACTTCCACTATTTTCCCCTCTCTCCCCGGGCCACGTCGTTCAACCGGGAGGACAGATGAGATGACAATTTGTGCATTTAATTGCTTCAATTTCCTGCCCAGAGCCTCATAATCTCTTTTGATCTTCTGGAGGCTATTGCTTGCAGTGTCATTGGTTCCCACATGAACCAAGAGGAAGGGGTATTTGTCAGTGGGTTTTATGATTCCTTGCAGTCGTTCAGTTACATCTTGGATCTTAGCCCCGGGGAGACAGCACACTTCCCGAGACATCTTGTCAGGCCCACAGAGCACTGCTCCTGTTCCCCTCAGTAGGGAATCCCCTATCACCACTACATGCCTCCTCTTAGGTCTGGTTGGGGTTCTTCCGTGAGCTGTCCGTTCCAAGGTCGCCTGCACATTCCCTGAGGACTGACTTTGCTGCTCGTCTTCATATACCTGATCGACTGTAATGAGGGAGAGATCCTCAAATGGAGTCTGCTCTTCGTCTTCCATGCTAGGGGAGAGGACCTCAAAGCGATTGTGTATTTCTAAACAATCAGAGCGAACCCTGGGCCTCCTACTTCTTTGAGTCACGTTTCTCCATATATCTGGCTCCTGTGTTGGTGAACTAGCCTCCTTCTCAGGGGAGTCCCCTGTCTCCTCCTTGGTGGAGACGGTGTGCTCTGTTGCTTCCAAGAAGAGCTCCAGCTCTCTAATTCTTTGGAGTGTAGCTACACGTTCCTCCAGTTGCTGGACTTTGTCTTTTAAGAGGGAAATCAACATGCAATTGCTGCAGGAAAAGCTGCCTGCAACCTTTGGCAAGATGGCAAACATTGCGCAGGAACCACAGGCGACTGCAGCTGTTCCCTCACCCTCCATCTTGAGAACGTGTCGTTGGGGGTGACTACAGCGGTCCTCCATCATAAAAAGACTAGCTCCCCTAAATCTAAAAGATGGATCAAACTGTGTGCGCCGCTGCCCTGCAAGCTCTGATAAGCTCCTCCCACAGCTAATCACCTGCCTCAACAGAAATCCTGCCCTTCTGATCTTTGCACAGCGAGAGCAGCTAATCAGCCACAAAGAAACACACACACAAGAAAACCCTTTTTGCTCCTTCTTCAGCTGCTGCCCTGCATTCATTCATTTGCTTCCCAAGAGAAGCTCCACAACTTTGATCCGTCCAATGACAACAGGTAGATCACTGCCAGTTTTTTTGTACTGGGAGTAGATCGCAGTCTCTTGAAAGTTGGACATCTGTGTCTTACAGGAAAAAGCAAGGGATAGTATGCAGTGACCCAAAACAGCTTTCATACGTGTAACGAGACAAGAATCCAATATCTCTATTGCGCAGCCAAATACTGTATTTTTGCATCTGTAAGATGCCCCCTATTTTGAGGGACTCCAATTTAAGAAAATGGGGAAGGTGGCCCCCGTGTATAAGACGTCCCCAAATTTTGGACATTATTCTTTAGGGGGAAAACCTAGTCTTACACACGGGAAAAATGTGGTAACTAATTGCAATTAAAACTCCACCTGTCTTCCATTTCTTATTAGTTCTTTCTTTCTCTCTTGCTTTTGAACAGAATTGTGAACACTAGGACCCTGGAAAGACTCCAGACTCTCCGCTTCAGGAATTTGGGGTTCCCCCCAAGTCATATGAAGGCCTTGTTTTTGGAAAAGCTGCTTGTTGAACCCCCCGAGTTTGGCGCCGGAAAAGAAGTAAATTCTACCCCGCCTAACTTTGCACCTTGGAAACCTTTCAGATAGATTGTTGCTTTAATGAGTTTTTGTTAGAGGGACTGTTTGAACGCAGGTTTCTCGAAGGGACGGGAAGAAAACGTTTTCCCTTCCGTGAATTGTTCATTATTCTGTTAGTAGCTTGTATTGGAGATTTACCAAATATTGTTGCACACAGCTCAGCCAGCCTAATAAAATGAAACCTAACCTTTATTAAACCACCTTGTCCTTGTCTTAACTGGCTTCACATGCATGCTCCATTATTGAAGGAGAGCTTCGTCGTTAAGAGCGAGCCATCTTCCTTGGCGACAGGTTGGACTGTTTCTGCCATTAAAAAATCTAGCTTAGGGCTAAGATCTCTTCCGGCGCTTGGCAACAAATGTCTTGCTCATGGCAAGTGGCAAGTTACGTATTTTTCCGTCTATAAGAGGCCCCTATTTTGGGGGACTTAGATTTAAGAAAATGGGGGGAGATGTATCCGTGTATAAGATGCCCCCTTCTTTTCGACATTATATTTTAGGGGGGGAACCTAGTCTTACACAGGGGAAAATACGGTATTTTGGTGAGCTCGCCAACAATGATCGAGTGCCATCATTGTAATGTAGCGCTGTCGGGGCTGCAAACTGCTGTTAGCCACTGGTGGACGGAGGTGGCCCATGCCTGGGGTGGGGGTTGACAAAATCCCCCCGGGCTGATTGGCGTCGTGGCGGGTGAATTTTCGCGACAGGCACAATTGCTGCTGCGGAAATCTGCCCGCTGATCGCGCAAATATGCCAGGCGGACAGCACTCCCATCCCCAGCAGGCGGCACCACATGCTGGGCGTATATGCGCAGGTGGCGGCACTCTCGGGAGGATCAGTGCGCCTCTGGATACGCATCATATTTGCCGCCCGGGTTCCCCAGCGGCTTCCCCTGCAACTGGATCCCCACCGACAACGGTCAAGTGTCATTATGGCAACATGGTGTGCAGTGCTCTACGGGGCCTAGAAATTGCTGTCAGCCCCCACTTGTTGAAGGCGACGACTCGCCGTGAGACACTCGGCAAGGACCCGCAAAGTGCGTGGAAGGGAGGCCAGAATGGCCGAGACCAATGCCCAAATAACCTGCCAGGAGCCCCACCCCAACACCAAATGTTTGGAGGGGGCCCGGGAAGCCCACTGCATGGAGCGTCTTCCCTGATTTACCTTTAAAGCAGGCATAGGCAAACTCCGGCCCTCTAGATTTTGGGACTACAATTCCCATCCTCCCTCACCACTGGTCCTGTTAGATAGGGAATTGTAGTCCCAAACATCTGGAGGGCTGGAGTTTGCTTATGCCTGCTTTAAACCCATCTTTATTTACCTTATTTACATTGAAAACCATCTTAAAGTCATGCACCACCCAGAATACGTTTCCACAGGGGAAGCCTCTTCACTGTTGTGAAGCCAGCGCACATCTGAGCATGTCGAGAAAGCGAGAGGCGCGGCATCAGCAACATGCCCAATCCGTCAAGCTGGGTCACTGCGCATTTTGTTTTTTCTGGGCTTGTGCAGGTTTGGGGCCAAGCCCCATTGAAGTGAGCGCCAGCCCCACAGCAATGCCACCCCTGTCCAATGCTCCCCATTGTGTGCTTGCCATTGCTTGCGCTTTGAACAGGTTTAAAAACAACAGCAACATGTATTTAAGTCAGGCATTCTGAAACTCAGCCCTCTGGATGTTTGGGGACTACAATTCCCATCATTCCTGACCACTGGTCATGTGAGCTAGGGATGATGGGAGTTGTAGTCCCCAAACATCCAGAGTGCCGAGTCTGGGGTGCCTGATTTAAGTTGATATTCACACGTCAGTTTTGTGCATATTGGTGTACATAAAAGCAGTATCGAACCCCTGAGGTTGTGTGTGTTGTGGTTTTGTTTGTTTGTTTGTTTGTTTGTTTGTTTTTGTCTTCATTAATTATTCTGTCCTTCTCTTCGTTTGACCTCGCTGCTTGCCTCTGCTGTTTGTGTCAAGCAGTGGTGGCCAAACTTGGCCCTCCAGCTGTTTGGGGGCTACAATTCCCCTGACCACTGGTCCTGTTAGCTAGGGATGATGGCAGTTGTAGTCCCCAAACAGCTGGAGGGCCAAGTTTGGCCATGACTGGCATAAAGCAACCTATTTAGCCTCCAGCCCTTGGACAGTGTTCTGCATAAAGCAGTGATGGCCAATCTGGGCCTTTATGCCACCACTGGCATAAAGGGATAAAGTCTGTGGCTAAGAGAGAATGGCAGCTGTGTCCTTGTCCTCCAGTCCTGAATCGCTAGGTGTCCCTTGTCAAAAGATTAATAATAATTTATTCTATAAAGAGCAGCTTCCCAGATCAGTGACCCCTCGGCTTTCAGGGCAGATGTTCATACTGGCACGATGCCCCATTTCTTGGGATTGCAGTTGGGAACTAGAGATCCAGCCCCCTTTCCATCTCATCCTCTGCCCTCTCCCAAACCTTTTTGCCATTCCCAAATATTTTAGAGCGGTGCCTTAGGTTGAAACAAAATGTATTTTTGTATGATCACTCTTTTCATTCTGGCAGAGACAATCATTTGGACAAGCATGATGACTCCAGTATTTTCCCCTGTGCAAACTGATGCTGTATGTAAACGCGTATTCACTGTTAAATAAATTTTCCCATTGAAAGCAGCCTGCAGTTGGTTATTAACAGATGATCCAAAACGGTTGCTGTCGGCATGGAGAAATGCAGAGCTTCTGAAACTGACTTTGTATTGACCTATCGTTGGTTTAATAATAATAATAATCAGAATAGATTCAGGTAGGTAGCCGTATTGGTCTGACACAGTCAAAATAAAAAAATTAAAAATTGTCGCACCTTAGAGACCAACTAAGTTTGTTCTTGGTATGAGCTTTCATGTGCATGCACACTTCTTCAGATACACTGAAACAGAAGTCGCCAGACCCTTATATATAAAGGGAGGGTGGGGCAGGGGTTTTCTTCATAATTACTTTTCTATCTATTTCTAATATAACTGTAAAAAACGACTCTGAAAATGTATTAGTCCAAAAACGAAACCTTCCTCCCAGTTGTCAATATGAAGAGGATACCAGCAAGGTTGAACCTTTCTGTAAATTTTTTAAAAATTCAATCAAGTCTTGCTGATTCGTGATTTACCATATTTTCGCTCCATAGGGCGCACCTAGTTATTCCCCCCCCCCCGGCCCCAAAGAGCAGCATACAGGCTGTGCGCGACCTCTCCCTGCCGGAGGGGTTGCGCGTGGCTAAAGAGGAAGCCAAATCTGCGAGCGGGATCCATCCCGCTCACTGTCTTGGCTTGTGCCATAGCCACGCGCAACCCCTCCGGCAGGGAGAGGCTGCACGGGGCTAAAGAGGACATAGCCACGTGCAGCCTCTCCCTGTCAGAGGGGCTGTGTACGGCTATTCCTGAAGCCTTCTGAGTGCAGCACAAGTTCCCGCTGCGCTCCTCAGGCTTCGGGTTCCTTTTGCTGAGGAACCTGAAGCCTCCAGAGTGCAGTGGGAACTTGCGCTGAGCTCCAAAGGCCTTCACGTGGCTATCCCTGAAGCCTGGAGAGCGAGAGGGGTCGGTGCGCACCAACGCCTCTCGCTCTCCAGGCTTTAGCGAAAGCAACGCGAAGCCTCCGGAGCATGGAGGGAGCGCTCCCTCCGCACTTCGGAGGCTTAGCGTTGCTATCACTGAAGCCAAGGAGCCTGCATTTGCTCCATAGGACGCACACACATTTCCCCTCAATTTTTGGAGGGGGAAAAGTGCATCTTATAGAGCGGAAAATACGGTAAATTGTGATTTATATCCTGATTAAAATTGATTTGATTTAAGTCAAATCCACCCTGGTTCTCAACAAGCCTGAATTTGAGAGAGAAGCCTCTTGAAATGGGGGGCAATGTACAGCAATCCAACTCTAAAAGCTGAATAGTAGAGATACTCTCTTTAGGGAGCAGTCATTGTTCTACATCAGGGACGTCTCCAACTCCCAATAGATTGTGATCTACTCTCAATGTAAAAAAAACTGGTTGTGATCTACCCATTGTCGTTGGACAGATAGAAGTTGTTTTTTTTGAGTGAATGGAACTGAATTTATGAATGAATGGAACTATGAGCATTGCAAGATAAACAAAACATAATTTAATCTGATGGTCCACATTTTTTGCTCAGAAGCAAAAGTTGCTGAGCTTTTTTTTGAAAGGCAAATTGTGGAGCTTTTCTTAGGGAACCAAAGTCATCGGGCTTTTTTTGGAAAGGCAAAGTTGTTCAGCTTTTCTTAGGAAGCCAGAGTGGTTGTTGAGCTTTTTCTTTTTAGGAATCAATGAATAAATGAAACTGAAGATATGAAATGAATGAAACCAAATGAAGCCAAAGTTGTCGCGTTTTTTTTGGAAAGGCAAAGCTGTCTGGCTTTTTTCCGGAAGCCAACATTGACAAGCTTTTTCTAAGGAAGCAAATGAAGGAAAGAAACGGAAGATATGAATGAATGGAACAGGAAATATGAATGAATGAAACCGAATGAGCCTTGTGATATACCATATTTTTCACCATATAGGACGCACTTTCCCCCCTCCAAAAATGAAGGGGAAATGTGTGTGCATCCTATGGGGTGAATGCAGGCTTTCGCTGAAGCCTGGAGAGTGAGAGGGGTCGGTGCGCACTGACCCCTCTTACTCTCCAGGCTTCAGGAAGCTATCCGCAAGCCTTGCGAGCCCGGCAGGAGTGCCCGCTGGGCTCACAAGTCTTGCGGGCAGAAGCCTGCAGCCCGAAGCACGGTGCGCCCTTCGGAGGGCGCCCCATGCTTCGCGCAGATGTCCGCAAGCATTGCGAGCCCGGCGGGAGTTGCCACCGGGCTCGCAAGGCTTGTGGATAGCAGCCTGTTCTGGGGTCGGGGGAAGCTCGGGCTTCCCCTGCCCTAGCCCCGCGGCTTGGGGGGGGGGGAATATATTTTTTTTATTCATTTCCTCCCAGAAAAACCTGAGGTGCGTCCTATGGGCCAGTGCGCCCTATAGGGCGAAAAATACGGTACACAGAACATAACAGGAAGCAGTAGTTGTTGAGTTTTTTTTAGTTCCTTTTGTTCTTTTTTTATTCTGGGGGGGAAGGAGATCCCTGAGGGGCCAGAGATCGACCAGGAAAGCCCCACGATCTACCAGTAGATTGTGATCTACCTGTTGGTTGTGCCTGTTCTATATGACTGTTCCATAGACATGGTACAGCCTCGTCTGCGGAACAGGAATGTTTGGAAATCAGGCACAAAATCAATTGGGCCTTTCTCTGAAAAGAAGTGGCTTTTGTCCCAAATTTCTCAGTGTCTTTCGGTGTTGTGAACATCCGCCTTTCCCCCTCAAAGAAGAATGAGGTGCCCTCTGGGAATTCCCACCTGTGTACTATCGGGTTTCCTTTTAGGGCTTCTACTAGAGGTTTAGATTTCTCTCTTTTCTCCTGTCGCCTGGTTGGGGTTATGGATAATGATCTCATTTTCTTTTTCTTTTAATAATATTTCTTTTTCTTTTTCCCTTTATAACAGGGGTGGCCAACTGCCAAGAGACTGCGATCTAAACTGGCAGTGATCTGCCCCCTTTTCTGGGATGGGTGAGCTTTTTTTAGGAAGGATAGCCCTTTTTTTAAAAAAGGGATTCAGGTCTAAGTGTGTGACTTTTTTTTTAGGGAGGTTCAGGTCTAAGTTGTTGACCTTTTCCAGGGAGGAGGAAGGCACCATTTTAAATGTTGAGCTTTTTTAGGGGAGCCAAAGTTGTTGAGCTTCTCTACAGACATCCAGTCATAATCTACCTGTTGGACATGCCTGCTTTATAACAACCAAATAACATTTCTTCATCACATAGATCTTTGCTCAAATTGGGCTTTGACTTCCTCCCATCCCCCTCCCTGACTTCCAGATGTAATCACTTTTATCTGAGCATTTCTGAATTGCCCTGTTTACCATATATCCATACTTATGATCTCATTTTCATCCATTCTGAGTTTTTTCTTGTCATACTTTGTCTCTGGTGTCCATCTATGGTTTGATGTTCCCACACGAGGCTTCCAGGAATGGTGGAAAATAAGGGACTCCTGTCATATGGGACCTGTGAAGGTTCCCGCGGCCGGCATGCAAAAACAGAATACAAACGCAGGCAAGTTGAAGCAAAGCAGCAAAGATGCTGGACCTTTATTTGAGATTTCTGTGGCAGCAGGGTCAAAGCCAGTCTCGCCAAGGAGGAAAGGAGAAGACTC
The DNA here is from genome assembly GCF_964234715.1 of Podarcis melisellensis. NCBI lineage: Eukaryota > Metazoa > Chordata > Lepidosauria > Squamata > Lacertidae > Podarcis > Podarcis melisellensis. The sequence goes on along the minus strand of NC_138547.1, from coordinate 49,751,387 downwards.
CAAACGGGAGACGTTTCTTACTTCTTATGCAGTTTTGAACCAAGCACACGTAGATTTCTGTAATCCCCCCTCCCCTTAATTCCCCATGAGACACTTCATTGGACGCAACCTTGGGTGTGATAACAGATAAAAGTATCAGCTAAGAATGGGTGGAGGAAATTGTGTGTTGCAAACGTTTGCGTTTTATTCCTTCGTGCGCATCAAGGGTTTCATTGTGTTAATCTGCAAAGGCCAGGTTTTCTGGAGACGTTTCTGGGCTGGACCATGTGATGCTGATCATATTGACATACTATCACCCAGGGCACGGGTGTCAAACACAAGGCCCGCGGGCCGAATCTGGCCTGCCAGACCTCATCATGTGGCCCGTGTAGCCACCGGCGGCCGCCACCCTTCACCTTTTATTCTCAGTTTTTTGGTGTTTTTTTTGACACAAGAAAGCCGCCTCTTCAGCGCATGCACAGCATCCTACAAGCCAGAGAACGTCTGCCCTCTAGCGGTGCCAGCCATTCTACACAGGAAACCTCCACTTTACGTGCATTCAGGAAACCTCCACTTGTTTTTATATTGAGCGCATGAGGGTAACCAAACTGCTGATGCGGCCCCTGATGAATTTGAGTTTGACACCCTGACCTAGGGCAGGGATGTCCAGCTCCCAAGAGACTGTGATCTACTCACAGTGTAAAAAAAAAACTGGCAGTGATCCACCCGTTGTTGTTGGATGGATCAAAGTTGTGGAGCTTTTTTGGGGAAGCCAAGGTGGTTGAGCTTTTTTTCTAGGGAGCAAATGAATGAATGGAACTGAATATATAAATTAATGGACCTGAATGAATGTTGTGAGATACACAGAACATAATCAAAAGTTGATTATATAAAACACAGTTAAGGGTCCTGAATCCCCAGTCCTATATAGTGGAACTTAATCTGATGGCCCACTTTTTGGCTAGGAAACAAAAGTGGCTGAGCTTTTTGGGAGAAGCCAAAGTGATCTACCTGTTGGACGTGCCTGACCTAGGGCATTGCTAGGCAAACGAAAGCCTGGGGGCCGGATCCGGCCCAATCACCTTCTCAATCCGGCTGGCAGATGGTCTGGGAATCAGCATGTTTTGACATGAGTAGAATGTGTCCTTTTATTTAAAATGCATCTCTGGGTTAATTGTGGGGCATAGGAATTTGTTCATTTCCCCCCAAAAAATATGGCCCAGCCCCCACAAGATCTGAGGCACAGTGGACCGGTCCCCTGCTGAAAAAGGTTGCTGACCCCTGCTTTTCATTGTCAGACAAATATGAAGGCATCATTGCTTGTGGAAACTGACATTACAAAGGGCTCAGGCTGGCCATTTCCTGGCTTTCATGGGATTTTTGATATGGAAGAGCACACAAGCATTTTGCCTCCCACCCCACCCCAGGATTCAGTTTAATACAGGCAGAGGGCCTTCTTGGTGGTGGCACCCTCTCCCATCAGATCTCAAGGAAATCAGCAAGACGTCTGAAGGCAGTCCTGTTTAGACTTTTAAAGGGTCAGTGAGTGACCCTTTAAAACGGCCTCAAACTCTCTCCCGATCTTTTGCTCCCCAGGAAGGAAAAGCAAAAAATTTCCATTTCAAAAGCAGCCATGTGATTTCAGCCCTCATCTTACTGCTCACTTAGAAGTTAGTAACCTACCATACTTTTCCTTGTATAAGACTAGGATGTTTTTTTTTTACTAAAAAATAATGCAAAAAAGGGAGGGGTAATCTTATACCTGGGGGCAATCTCCCTCCATTTTCTTAATTTTTGAGTCCCCCAAAATAAAGGTAAAGGACCCCTGACAGTTAAGTCCAGTCCAAAATAGGGGGCATCTTATACAGTGGTACCTCTGGATGCAAACGGGATCTGTTCCGGAGCCCCGTTCACATACTGAAGCAAACGCAACCTGCGTCTGCGTGGGTCGCAATTAGCCACGTGCCCATGACATCATTTTGAGCGTCTGTGGAAACAGCGAAACCCGAAAGTAACGCACTCCGTTACTTCCGGGTTGCCACAGAGCGCAACCCGAAAATGTTTAACCTGAAGCTACTTCAACCTGAGGTATGACTACATGGGGGCATGTTATACACGGAAAAAGACTAATTAGCTGTATGTGCTCAGTTATCAGCAAGTAGCGTACTTTTCCGTGTAGAAGACGAGGTTCTATATAAGACTCAAAGCGCAGGCTGCAAAGACCCCTCGGTGACCACAGCGGGTAGGCAATTTGTGGCAACACCCCCTAAGAAAAGCTCAACAATCCCCCCCCCCAATTTTTTGAAATTTTTAGTCCCTCAAAATAGGGGGCATCTTACAGAAGGGGGAGTCTTCTAGACAGGAAAGTGCGGTATATTTGATTGTGTGAAGCTTGAGCCGAAACATCAGCTGGCACCCACGAAGCATGGCAAGAAGGCAAGAGGATCCCAGCGAGGTTGAACCTTTCTGTTTTTTAAAAAGTGATTTAAATCAAGTCTTCCTGACTAGTGATTGAAATCCAGTCTTACTGAATATATGATTTAAATCAAATCCACCCTGGTTATCAGTAAGTACATTTGGATGTGCAAAGCTTGAGCCTAAACTTCGGCCAGCACCTGCGAAGCATGGCAAGAAAATAAGAGGATCTTTCCTTTTAAAAGGGGGGATTTTAAGCAAGGTTAGCAGCAGGTAGGATGCTAAGGCAGAGCTTTTATTGAATGCCACCTGTCAGATGGGGAGGGGGGAGATGCCGGGCACCTCTTAAGGATGGGGATGGGGAAGCCTAAAATGTGGGCAGGAGAGTGGGCAGGTTTTCTCCAAGCACATGGATCAAGCCCCTCCAGGGAAGAGGCGAGGCCGCGCCCCCCCTTTGCCCCTGGCTCCGCCCCTTACAGCTTCTTGGCGCAGGTGGGGCAGTAGACTTGCTCGCTGTGGAAGACAAAGGGCTTGTTGGCCAGCGGGATGGAGCACTTCTTGCAGTTGAAGCAGTAGTCGTGCCAGGAGTGGCCTTCATGGCTGACCACGTTGGTTCCTTTCCCGAAACCTGCCGGTTGAGAGGAGGAGCAGGGAGGGAAGGGTTAGAAAGGAAGGAGAAGGAAGCACACAGGTCACATATTCAGGCATAGGCAAACTTGGCCCTCGAGCTGTCTTGGGACTACAATTCCCATCGCCCCTAGCTCACAGGACCAGTGGTCGGGGATGATGGGAATTATAACCCCAACACAGCTGGAGGGCTGAGTTTGCCTATGCCTGGAAGAAGGAGTGGGGGAGTTCGGGGACAGGTAGGTGGGCTTCCCTCCAATGACTTGTGGGCTTCCTCAAACCTGGCTTACAACTCTAGCTAGCAGAACCAGCGGTCAGGGATGATGGGCGTTTTAGTCCTCAAATAGCTGGAGGGTCAAGTTTGGCCACCACTACTCTAGATCAGGCATGGCCCAACTTGGCCCTCCAACTGTTTTCGGACTACAACCCCCATCATACCTAGCTCCCAGGACCAGTGGTCAGAGACGATGGGCATTGTAGTCCCAAAAGAGCTGGAGGGCCGAGTTTGGGGATGCTTGACTTAATTGCTTATGAGCTAGGCCAGGGATGTCCAACTCTCAAGAGACTGCGATCTACTCCCAGTAGAAAAAAAACTAGCAGTGATCTACCCATTGACGTTGGACATATCAAAGTTGTCGAGCTTCTTTTGGGAAGCAAATGAACGAATGGAACTGAATATATGAATGAATGGAACAGAAGATCTGGACTTCCGGGATAGCGCGATCCGGTAATGGCGGATTCCCTCCGAGCTCCGGAGGGAATCGGCTCTGCTGAGGACGGGTCTTGCCGTGCCGGCGACACGGGGACCCTTAAAAACCGCAGGCGCTGAAGCCTGCGGACTTGGTGACTCGGTGGGTACCTTAAACGCCCTCCCCGACCCGCGAAGAGCCTTTTTAAAGGCTGCGGAGTGGACTGGGGTGCGGCGCGGTGCTGAGAGTCCATCGCTACCTCGGCAGAGCGAAGCCGCGAGCCATGGCCGGAGAGCGCTGTCTTCCTTCCTGAAATTTGGACTGAAACAAAGAACCCGTGAGTAAAATGAAAATTCGATATTAAAATTTTACCTTTGATTGGAGTACGACCGGGGGATGTGCTAAAAGGAAGTCCACACTCCCCCCCCCCACAAAAAGATTCAAGCAAGGAGAGGAGCACTAAGGTGGAAAGACTTTTGTGTTTAGAAAGACAACTTGCACGAATTGGATTAAAAAGTTACTGTGCTGGAGAGGAGAGAGGAATTTTAGAAGCTTTTGTGTAATCCCCCCCCCATTCTGGACCCGGGAGGGTCCTGCGTGTGAGCCTGAGGAAAAAGAGAAAGAAAGTTTGACAGCTGTCAAAAGAGCGGTCAAACGGGCGACTAAAGGCTGGAACTGTGATATTTAGAAATTTCTTTTTGGATTAAAGGTGACATATTGTATCTGAACTGATTGGAAACAAAGTATTTGTGAACAACAAAGTAACGAATTGTTGGAAAAGAACTATTGGACTGGCAATCCCCCTGGAGGGAACAAAAGACACTGCAATGGCTGCAGAAGGAAAATTACTGGCAGAGATAGAAAGGATGTTCTTTCTCGTGGGAATTTTACAAGAGCAGACTGCAGATATGAACAAACAACTTGTGACCTTGAATTTGAAATTGAGCAACTCTGCTGACGACACAAAGTTGGAAAAAAACCCGGCAGCCGGAACAGAAGAGACAGTTTTGGAAATGGGGGGAAAAGAGGAAGAAGAAGGAGAGGATGTTCAGATGGAAAGCACCAACCAAAAGCCTGCAGCTTTAGAAAACAAAGGATTTGAAGAACAGGACCAGTGGACCGTAAATCTGCAAAAGGAGAGAAGGACAAAGGAAGAAGCCCCTGGAATATCTGAAATACCGGAATATAAAAGAACAAATAAACATGATTGGGACTTCTTCCTCAAGTTTGAGTATGGGAGACTGGCAGACCCTTGGCAGCAATTGCTATTGACTGATTCGGTGGAAGGAAAGAACAAGTATGACTGGGACCCTTTCTTTAAGTTTGAGCATGGGAGACTGGCAGATCCTTGGCAGCAACTGCTATTGACTTTGGTGGAAGGAAAGAAGAGGGAGCTTGGGACACAACTTCTTCGAGAACTGAAGGCCAATAAGCAACAAAACAGACGGAGAGAGACTAACTGGGGCTTGAGAGCCTCGGATGTGAGAAATCCGGGCTGAAACTGTTCTTTTAGAATAGTGATTTGGGAAGGGACAGAAACCGGGCCAGGGAGGGAGGGGGAGAGTAGAATAGTAAAAATTTATGATTTATGATTTTTTAATTTGGATATGTTTTGTTTAATATAAAAAGGGAGGATTTCGTGGGAGAGAAGGCAGGTCGACCTTAGAGAAAGGAGCTAATGTGTAAAAACTGGATAAGTAAATTTGAGTCTAATAAGAGATGTTAAATATTAAGAACAGAGGATAACAATATAATAGAGAGAAGAGGAAATAACTTGCTGAATTAACTATTGAAATTGGAATGTGGGAAGGAGAGATGTGGGGAAGTCAAGGAAAGAGGGTAATGAAAATTATATATGTTTTGCTTTGTGTTTTTGTGTTTGTGTGTGTGTTTGTCTACAAAAAATGTGAAAACTTAATAAAAAAATTTATAAAAAAAAAAGGAACAGAATATCTATCCTGTGTATCCTATAGCAGAAGAATCTGATATATCCTATATCCCAGTGATAGCTGAACTTGGCCCTCCAGCTGTTTGGGCCCACCCACAACAGGACTGCTGCCTTGCCAGGATCCAACCTCAATCTGTTAGGCGCCACCCATCCTCCAACCACATCCAGGCACCTGTCCCGGACCCATCACTGACCCACCTGTGATGGGGTTCTTGCAACCGCTGCATTTCTTGGCCACAAAGGACTTGTAGCAATCAACGCAGTAGAATTGATCCTCCACAGCTGTGAAGCGCTGCCCTCCCAGTTTCTTGGAGCAAGTGGCACACACAAAGCACTCGGAGTGGTACGGTTGCTCCTGGTAGGCGACCCCTCCGCAGGTGATGGCCTGGCGTGGAGAAGGAAGTCAGAGGTCAAGCGCTGCTTCGACTCCTGGGGAACCATTCGTCCCAGCCACCCCGAACCCTGTGTCACCTGTGGAAGCTTTCTCTCTTCTGTTCTCTCTTCTGTTTAAAGCAGGGTGGACAATGATTTTTTTAATTATATATATATAATTAAACGTCGCCTAGACACCCCAACTTTTACACGGGAAGACACCCGAGGACACCAAAACCTGCATATATATATATATATATATATATATATGCAGGTTTTGGTGTCCTCGGGTGTCTTCCCGTGTAAAAGTTGGGGTGTCTAGGCGACGTTTCGACGAGGTCTCACTCGTCATCTTCAGGCTGGTGGTTTCGGCTTCTTGTTACTGGAACAGAGCAGGATCTCAGTGTTTGAGTTCCTATAAATACTGTTGAGGGGGTGTGGTGTATAGCCTCCAATGTTCTGGGCAGAGAGGAAGTTCCCAGGCTAGTGTGCCTTTTCTTATTTTGTTCCTTAATTACTTGAGGGATATCTTGAGTGATTTCTTGAGTGATATCCTGAGTACCACTTAGGTGGGTCATTAGGTGTGGATTAGTTGCTAAAGTCTTTGTGTCTTGACCTCTTGAACTTTGTGAAGAGTTTTTCTGAGAAGATGGCTGTACTGCACTTAGTTGTGCTCTGGCTTGGCTTCGTGTATAGGGGCGAGCTGTGGTTTTGTGGCCTGTGTCAGCCAGATCTGTGTAGGGATTGCAGGGGGGTGCAGCATCCGGAGGTGCCACCATGGTTTGGCTACTGGATGGTGTCTGTAATTTATCTGTGGAGAGGGTCTGGGTTTGGGTCTGGTGTGGTTGATTGGTGATGGCGTTCTGTGTGCCTCTGGATCTGGTGTCAGTTTTTGTGGGGAGGGCTAATTTCCAGATGTCTGGCAAGCGGGATGTGTCGTCACGCTTGTTCATGTTGTGGGGGTGTTTCTCTATCTCGATGGCTTCCATGATTATTCTCTTGTGGTGATGTTCCATGTTAAAGAGCAATTTGGAATCTGCAAAATTAATTTCGTGTCCTGTTTCTTTCATGTGTTGGAAAAGAGAGGAAGTTTTTTCTTCTTTTTTGACGGCATTCTTGTGTTCTGCGATACGTGCATTTATTCGTCTGTTTGTTTGTCCAATGTACGTGGCTGGGCAGACTTTGCAGGGTATTTCATAGACCCCTTGGTTTTCCAACTGGATTTTATCCTTGGGGTTTCTGAGGATATTGGCTATTTTTTGGTTGGTGCAAAAGGCTAAATTACAGACACCATCCAGTAGCCAAACCATGGTGGCACCTCCGGATGCTGCACCCCCCTGCAATCCCTACACAGATCTGGCTGACACAGGCCACAAAACCACAGCTCGCCCCTATACACGAAGCCAAGCCAGAGCACAACTAAGTGCAGTACAGCCATCTTCTCAGAAAAACTCTTCACAAAGTTCAAGAGGTCAAGACACAAAGACTTTAGCAACTAATCCACACCTAATGACCCACCTAAGTGGTACTCAGGATATCACTCAAGAAATCACTCAAGATATCCCTCAAGTAATTAAGGAACAAAATAAGAAAAGGCACACTAGCCTGGGAACTTCCTCTCTGCCCAGAACATTGGAGGCTATACACCACACCCCCTCAACAGTATTTATAGGAACTCAAACACTGAGATCCTGCTCTGTTCCAGTAACAAGAAGCCGAAACCACCAGCCTGAAGATGACGAGTGAGACCTCGTCGAAACGTCGCCTAGACACCCCAACTTTTACACGGGAAGACACCCGAGGACACCAAAACCTGCATTCCTGTACCCGTGAAAATCTACGAAAGCATATATATATATATATATATATATATTTGGAGGGGGGTTTCATTTGAATTAATTTGACGACCATTTGTATTAAAAATTTTCATTTAATTTAAAATTTATTTACGGTGGTACCTTGGTTTGCAGACGTTCTGGATTACAAACATATCAAACCCGGAAGTACTTATCCTGGATTGCAACCTTTTTTTGGATTACAGCCCTTCCCCCCTTTTTGGGGGGGGATAACAAACAATTTTGGGGGGGAGGCACCATTGGCAAAAGCGTGCCTCAAGTTCCAACCTGTTTTGGTTTACAGACGGACCTCTGGAACGGATTATGGTTGTAAACCAAGGTACCACTGTACATTGTACAACATAAATCCACCACAACTCAGCTCAACAAATCAACCACCATTAGACATGAACATAACATAAAATAAACGTAACATAAAACGTCAGAATAAAAGACTTATTTTATCCTGTACATGGCCTCCTTGTTTACTTCTTATAAACTGTTTTCTTTATGAATTATTATTCTGATTTTTTCAATTATGACTTTAAAAAACCCACAAACTCTTTATTTTGATTTAAATTGGATTTTTATTATTATTCAAATCAGGATTTTTAAAATGAAATGCTTTGGGAAGAAAAATCTTTCTAAAGGTTTTCTATTGAAATTACATTATAGTCCAAAGACTATTCGTCAGGAAATAAGGATTTGTTTTTAAGTGCTAAAACTCAGTCTGTTGGGTTAAAAAAAGAAAAAAGAAAAAAAGTTTAAGCACATCAGTTAACAAACGTGGATCCATATGCTATCACGTAACTGCTTTAGTGAAATAAATGGTTTAAATTGTTATGAAGGAAATGTTTTTTCTCCTTCCAATCAAATACAGCAGAAAAGTTGTCCAAATAGAAGCAGTTAACTTATGAAACTTCACTATAAACCTCATTATCATTATCTGTCAATGTATTTCTCATAGCAGAACCAAATCAGTCATATTTTATTTAACTGTGAAAACTCCTCTGAGAATTTATGATTCCAAAAATGAAGCCTTCCTCTGGTTGTCAATATTAGGATGCCAGCAAGGTTGAACCTTTCTGAAAAAAAGGTTTTTAATCAAGCCTTAATGATGAGTGATTTAAATCAAAAGGGCCAGAGGCCCAACCAGAGTTGTTAAGCTTTTTTTAGGATTTTACCCCAGGACCTATACTGCCACGGGGGCCAGATTAAATCCACTGGTGAGCCAGATTAGGCCCCCAAAACGGACTTTGGACATCCCTAACCCCTATGCCTAGGGTGGCCAACTCCCAAGAGGCTGCGACCCACTCACAGTTAAAAACTGGCAGTGATCTACCCTTTTTGGGGGTGCAGGGCAAAGATGTTGACCTTGTTGAGCTTCTTTAGGGAGAGCCAGTGATCTACCACAGATGTCCAGTGATCTACTGGTAGATCATGATTTACCTGTGGGACATGCCTGCTATTCCTATCCCTATCTTTAACCCCTATGAGTGCTGCAACCTCATCGCCACCTTGGACTGGACTGAACCTTCCAGGAGTGCCTTGACCCTGCCCTTATCTCCACCATATGTCCTCCATTAAGAACTGCACCAAGAGGCCGTGGTGAAAGAAGAGTGGGTGCATTGGTCGGCATGAGTGCCTTTTGGCGCACCTTCCGCACTGGCGGAGGAAACTCTGATAATGAGCGCAGCTCCGAGCCCTTTGGGGGAAAGCCGGGATCCAAATGGGATCCAGGTAAGCTGGGGGAGGGTGGGTCGGCACAACTTACCTGCTTGCACTTCACACAGGTCTTGGCAAATTTCTGCTCATGGCAGGAGGTGCAATAAATCTCGTCGTCCTTGGGGAAGAAGCTGGCGGTGCCAATCACCTGCTTGCACTGGCTGCAGGTGAAGCACTCCTTGTGCCAGACAGTCTTCTTGTATTCCACATTCTGGTCGCCTGCAAAGAGGGAGGGAAAGAGATGGCACTCACTGCCAGATTGATGCAATTTGTGGCACTGAGAAAATTGTGATTCACGAATGGCAAGCTGGTGGCTCCCAATCAATTATTAAAAATGCAAGATTAGGGATAGGGGTTAGGGATAGGAATAGGGGTTAAGGATACTGTAGGGGCTAAAAATAGGAGTTAGGGATAGGGGTTAGGGATAGGAACAACTTTGAACTAACCCCCCCCCAAAAAAGGGGGTAGATCACTGCCAGTTTTTTTATACTTGAGAGTTGGACGTCCCAGCAATACAGCATCTAACATTAAAATTTTTCCCTCAATAGGGCTGCCTTCAGATGTCTTTTAAAAGTAGGATAGTTGATTATTTCCTTGACATCTGAAGGGTGGGCGCCACCACCAAGAAGGCTCTCTGCCTGGTTCCCTATAACCTCACCTCTCCCAGTGATGAAAAACAGTGGTCTAAATCTCTTGGACTCTAAAATTGGAAAGGGGACAACATCCCCTCAGTAGAGGATTGGTTAAACAAATTGTGTGAACTCATCAAGTTGGCTAAACAAATTATGTGAATTCATAGAGTTGGCTAAAATGACTGTAACCATGAGATTTCCATTGGAACCGAAACTTCAGAAGGAACGGAACTAGTTTGGAAGAATGACCAAACATTGATCCAAAACAAATGGATTGATATGCGTGGGCTAACTTCGTAAAAAAGTGGGAAAATTATTGTCAGATTGTCCTGGGGGCCAAAGTAACTAATATATATTAGGTTGATTCATAAAAAAGTCTGGTCTTACTACACCAGGAATTATATAGATATATCTGAAATTTTATGCATATCAGTTAATATCTTGACCCTGCTCCACTGAAAAGCATTGGGTGTTCAGTAGGACGGTTTATAAAAAAAACTCTATTTTGAAAATGCCTGCTCCCAAGTTCTTATCTTACTACACTAGGGATTATATAGCTATAGCTGAAATTTCATGCATATCAGTTAATATCTTGACCCTCCTCCAGGAAAATAGCTGTTTACTTGGCCATTTTCCTATGTTGTGAAGGCTGAAATGTCAATTCAGCAGAGCAGGGTCAAGATATTAACTGATATGCATGAAATTTCAGAGATAACTATATAACCCCTAGTGTAGTAAGATAAGACCTTTGGAACAGGCATTTTAAGAAAAAGGTTTTTTATGAACTGCCCATATTTCTAACAGATTCAAGTAGGTATGTTGGTCTGCCATCGCCAAAATATACCAAAACCATTCTTTAAAAAGATAGTTCAAAAGACTTTTCTTAAAAATCTAAAAACTTCCTTAAAAGAATCAAGTCTTCCAAAAAGTGATATGATCTCAGAAAGTCTTTCAAAGAATTCTTCCAAAAGAATAAAAAGCAGCACCTTAGAGACCAACTGAGTCGTTTGAGGTATAAGCTTTTGCATGTATGCACACTTTTTCAGATACACACACAATGACAAGTTCAAAATGTATTAGAATCATAGAATCCTAGAGTTGGAAGAGACCACAAGGGCCATCGAGTCCAACCCCCTGCCAAGCAGGAAACACCATCAGAGCACTCCTGACATATGGTTGTCAAGCCTCTGCTTAAAGACCTCCAAAGAAGGAGACTCCACCACACTCCTTGGCAGCAAATTCCACTGTCAAACAGCTCTTACTGTCAGGAAGTTCTTCCTAATGTTTAGGTGGAATCTTCTTTCTTGTAGTTTGGATCCATTGCTCCGTGTCCGCTTCTCTGGAGCAGCAGAAAACAACCTTTCTCCCTCCTCTATGTGACATCCTTTTATATATTTGAACATGGCTATCATATCACCCCTTAACCTCCTCTTCTCCAGGCTAAACATGCCCAGCTCCCTTAGCCGTTCCTCATAAGGCATCATTTCCAGGCCTTTGACCATTTTGGTTGCCCTCCTCTGGACACGTTCCAGTTTGTCAGTGTCCTTCTTGAACTGTGGTACCCAGAACTGGACACAGTATTCCAGGTGAGGTCTGACCAGAGCAGAATACAGTGGCACTATTACTTCCCTTGATCTAGATGCTATACTCCTATTGATGCAGCCCAGAATTGCATTGGCTTTTTTAGCTGCCGCGTCACACTGTTGGCTCATGTCAAGTTTGTGGTCAACCAGGACTCCTAGATCTTTTTCACATGTACTGCTCTCAAGCCAGGTGTCACCCATCTTGTATTTGTGCCTCTCATTCTTTTTGCCCAAGTGCAATACTTTACATTTCTCCCTGTTAAAATTCATCTTGTTTGTTTTGGCCCAGTTCTCTAATCTGTCAAGGTCGTTTTGAAGTGTGATCCTGTCCTCTGGGGTGTTAGCCACCCCTCCCAGTTTGGTGTCATCTGCAAATTTGATCAGGATGCCCTTGAGTCCATCATCCAAGTCGTTGATAAAGATGTTGAATAAGACCGGGCCCAAGACAGAACCCTGTGGCACCCCACTAGTCACTCTTCTCCAGGATGAAGAGGAACCATTGATGAGCACCCTTTGGGATGTTTTGTTGTCAGAGTATCAGACGGAGTGTGTATTACACACAAAACCTCATACCTTGAAAGCTTATATTTAGTTGATCTTTAAGGTGCCACTGGAATTATTAAAGATTTTTTCATCTTGTTGTTTATTATGACACACACACACAACGACAAGTTCAAAATGTATGAAAGGCTGCCATGTGGCAGAGGGAAATCACAGAAACAGAATGAGAGAGGAAACGGGGATTCTTATCAATGTCATAATTGACACTAGATTCTGCAATATAATGAAATGAAATAAAGATGAAAATTAAAAATAAGAATAATGAATGTCTTGGACTATAGTACATGGATTATAGTGGAGTGGGGCTGGCAAAAAGCATGCGTGCTCTTCCAGGTCAAAAATCCCATGTCAACCAGAAAGCCGAGAAACAGTTTGCAACTCCACTTTCAACAAGCAATGATGCCTGAATGTTTGTTTGACAATGAAAAGGAAAGCGAACCATTATTGCAGAATATTCTGCCACCAGAGATTCAGTGGGAACCCTCTGTTTCCACTTTTAAATACTGGCTGAAAACTCCTCTATTCCAACAGACAATGAAGAATACCTATTTCCACAATAGCTACCTGATTTCTGGTTTTGATTATTTATATGGTTCTTGCAGTTTGGATTTGTTAAGAGCTGCCTCTACCTGTTATGAAAGAATAAATACCATATTTCCCCATCTATAAGACGGCCCCATGCATAAGATGTCCCTATTTGGGGGGGACTCAGATTGAAGAAAATGGGGTAGGGTGGGGTAGATGGATCCTAGTATAAGACGCCATCTCATTTTTGACATTATTTTTAAGGGGGGGGACCTAGTCTTATACACGGGGAAATGTGGTAATTTTGATCAAGCTAGAACAGGCATTGGCAAACTCAGCCCTCCAGATGTTTTGGGACTACAACTCCCATCATCCCTAGCTAACAGGACCAGTAGTCAGGGAGGATGGGAGTTGTACTCCCCAAACATCTAGTGGGCCGAGTTTGCCTATGAACAGAGCTAGGAAAAAATAGACATCTATACCTAGGTATTCCCAAAATGTAGACCCACTGTTTCACTCAAAGACTTTCAATTTTGTGCGCTCATTTCCCAAAGATGTGGTGCGCCCGCAGCGGTGCTTCTCATTCACAATATCGGCGCCTGTCCAACTCAACAGTGGCACTTGTCATTCTTCGTGGCGCCATGCGTGCAAAATTAACTAAATTTGGGGGGCACTGGGCTGGTCTTTGCACCCGGGCGGCGCATATGTGAAGGGCTAAAGTATATTTTGTCCAGAACGTGGTGGTGGATGAGTGTTCAGACCTCTGGGCTCTCACTTGTGGGGTGCCTCAGGGTTCCGTCCTCTCCCCCATGCTTTTCAATATCTACATGCAGCCGCTGGGAGAGATCATCAGGGGATTTGGGCTGGGTGTTCATCAGTATGCAGAGATACAACCTCTCTTTCAAATATGAACCAGTGAAGGCAGTGAAGGTCCTGTGTGAGTGTCTTGAGGAGGTTGGAGGATGGATGGCGGCTAACAGATTGAGGTTGAATCCTGACAAACAGAAGTACTGTTTTTGGGGGACAGGAGGCGGGCAGGTGTGGAGGATTCCCTGGTCCTGAATGGGGTAACTGTGCCCCTGAAGGACCAGGTGCGCAGCCTGGGAGTCATTTTGGAGTCACAGCTGTCCATGGAGGCACAGGTCAATTCTGTGTCCAGGGCAGCTATTTGTCAGCTCCATCTGGTACGCAGGCTGAGACCCTCCCTGCCCACAGGCCGTTTTGCAAGAGTGGTGCATGCTCTAGTTATCTCCCTACTGCAATGCACTCTACATGGGGCTACCTTTGAAGGTGACTACAACTAATCCAAAATGTGGCAGCCAGACTGGGGACTGGGAGTGGCTGCCAAGACCACATAACGCCAGTCCTGAAAGACCTACATTCCTCCTGGGACATTTCCAGGCACAATTCAAAGGGTAGATGCTGACCTTGAAAGCCCTAAATAGACTTGGCCCAGTATCCCTGAAGGAGCACCTCCACCCCGGACACTGGGGTCCCTCTCCCAAGATCCTTTTGGCGGTTCCCTCCCTGCGAGAAGTGAGGTTACAAGGATCCAGGCAGAGGGCCGCCTTGGTGGTGGTGCCCACCCTGTGGAACACCCTCCCAGCAGATGTCAAGGCAATAAGCAGCTATCTGACTTTTAGAAGACATCTGAAGGCAGCCCTGTTTAGAGAAGTTTTTAATATTTAATGCTGTATTGTTTTTAACACTCAATTGGGAGCCGCCCGGAGTGGCTGGGGAAACTCAGCCAGATGGGTGGGGTATAAATAATAAATTATTATTATTATTATTATTATTATTATTATTATGGCACTGGACAGGTTTTTGCACCCTGGCAACGTGTATGCGCAAGACAGCTCTGGTTTTGTGCGCAACATTAAAAATGAATTCGTGTTACGTAAGTATTTTGGTAAAAGAAATGTTCCATAAGCCTGCTGGCCGCCCCATGACAAGGCTCCATAGTCGAGTGGGGCAAGAAACGAAGGGGTGCAAGGTCAGCTGAGGGGAGTCCTACCTGCCACGATGGGCTTCTGGCAGCCCTTGCAGTGGGGGGCCTGATCCATAGTGCACTTGTTGCACCACACTTTGTTGTGCTCCTTCAGCATGAAGGGCTCGTTGACCAGAGACGTGGAGCACTTGAAGCAGCGGAAGCAGTTCTCGTGCCAGTAGCGGTTCTTGAAATGCAGCTCCTGGAGGGAGGGAGGAGGGGAAGGCAGCAGAACTGAGGTTGATGCACCAAGTCTCTGTTACACAGACCAGGTCAAGTCCTCCATCCATGATCAAGTCATGGATGGCAGTGGTCTTATGGATCATTGACCTGGCATTGCACAGCAGCACCTTCAGGTCGTATGGTTATCCCTTGCTGATTCCAGTATCTGTCCGAACAAGACCAGACCTGGAGGCAGGGATAGTCCTCAAACAACGACTAAGCCTGCCTCCTCAGTAATGACATGGTCTGGTCTTAGCGTAACTCCTCCTCCTACCCGTGATCACCGAGATCGGTTGTCCCAGTGCATACCCACCCTGTGGAACCTGCCCCAGCCAATTTGTTGGCTGGGACCCACTCCCCGGCAGCCCTTAAGTACAAAATAAAACCTTTAAAACAAAACACAATAAAACAATACAAACAAAAAACTGTAAAAATTACAAACACATCAAAATCAAAACAAATTCCCAAACCCAACCAAACATCCATCCCACCCCCACCCCCCACAAAAAAAAATTCAAAAGGGAAATAATAGAATTTTAAAACATTTTAAAAAGAACACTGCACTGCTCCAAGTCTTTCTGGCCAGCAGCAGCAGCAGCAGCAACTGAAGGGGTACAGTTAGGGTTACCCCAGAAAGCCATAAAAAAACTGTTTGTGAATCCTCCCCCCAGCCAGGCCTCGGCGTACGCATTTTAGAAACTGCATTTCCCTCTAAGACAAAAAGCATGAGCTAAGCAGTCCTCTGTAACAAAAACGCTGTAACAAACCCATAGCTGAGAACAGAAAAGCTTTTCGCTTCCCAGATCCAAGATAACCTTGTCCTGGTACATTGACTTGCAACATACTTCCGGGAGCAGAGCCAGAGAACGAAAAGCAACATTTCTATGTAAGAATCTGTGAAGGGGGAGAGGAAAAAAGGGGTTTGGAAAAAGGATAAAACCTGCTTGTAAAATGTTTTCGGTGCGGCCTGTCTTTTGTGACCTGAATCACACAGGTGCCTCTGCCCCCCCGGATGGCAGAATAAAACGCTCTTTCTCTGGATTAATCCCTTGGTGTTGTTTGACTCCTTTTGTCTCTGCTCGGGTGCAACAATTATTCCTACCCGTGGATTTAAAAAGGCTACACAACAACTGTCCTTATGAGGCCTGTCAGGCCCTGCCCTGGGCCAGGTGGTGAGTGGCAGGACTGGGGCCCTCAGGCACTCACACAGGGGAGTCCTAGCTAAGGATCATGGGAGTTGTAGTCCCAAAACAGTTGGAGGGCCAAGTTTGCCTATGCCTCTATTAAACAATGGGTCCTCTCCTGCCTCCCTGAACATCCCCACATTTCTTGGGGCAGGGAGCGTGGGATGGAAATATCCATTCAGTAAACAAGCAAACTGTTAAAATAACCACCTTGGAATCGGCCCCGATGGGCTTCTTGCACTCAGCACAGGTGTTTGCGCAGAACTTCTCGAAGCACTTGATGCAGCAGTGGCGGCCTTCCTTCTGCACATACTTCTTCCCGTGCAAGTTGTCCCGGCAATAGTGGCAGTCAAAGCGCTCCGACATAGTGCCCACCGTGTAGCTGGTAGGCCCTGTAATAATAATAATAATAATAATAATAATAATAATAATAATAATATATTTAGGGCAAAGGCGGTGGGGAAGGAGACAACGAAGCACATGGTTGGTGCATGGCAAACGGGAAAAGCATCTGCAGCTCAGAACATGGTATTGGACAGGCATCCCCACTCTGGGGGGCTTCCGACATAGATTAAAAATACATTAAAACAAGTCATTCAGCTTCCCTAAGCAGGGCTGCCTTCAGATGTCTTCTAAATGTCATACAGTTGTTTATTCCTTTAACATCTGACAGGATGGCGCTCCACAGGGAGGGTGCCACTACCAAGAAGGCCCCCTGCCTGGTTCCCTGTAACTTGGCTTCTTGCCGGAGAGGGACCCTGGCGTCCGGGGTGGAGGCACTCCTTCAGATCTACTGGGCCAAGGCCCTTGAGGGATTTAAAGGTCAGCACCAACACTTTGAATTGTGCTTGGAAACGTCCTGGGAGCCAATGCAGGTCTCTCAGGACTGGTGTTTTATGGGCTCGGTAAGACTTTATTTTACAGAAAGGTTCAACCTCACTGGCATCCTCTTCACATTGACCCGCAGAGGAAGGTTTCCTTTTGACAAGAATAAAATCCCTTTTTAAAAAACAGCAAGTTAATTTATTATTAAAGATTTTCTTGTTTTACAGAAATATGTGTAATGTCTCTCGTATTTTTTCCATGTAACATTTTTACAAATCAGTTTCATTTGCTGAGACATTAGTGGGGGGTGGAGGGGGAAGGTGGGGGGTGGCGATGTTTCTATTTTGCTTAATGGGTTTCGTGTCAGCGTTACTCGTGCCAGTTCTCTACTGTTCACTTGTGTCCCTTTGGTGGTGAGAGAGGTTGGGGTTGGCCTAGGGTGTGGTTGTTTGTTTGTGATTGGCTGTGGTGATCTTTGTTTTCGTGTGTGAGTGGGGTGGGTGGGTGTTTTGGATCAGGTTAGCCATATTGATTTGTATGCTGTTGGTGGGTTATTGTCATTGTCTTGTTGGGCTGTGTATGTGATAAAGGGGAGCCATACTGGGGTGAAGGCGTCTTCTTCTATTTGTCCCCGTGTCAGTTTCAGTTTATTGATTAATTTTTCTAGTAGGGCTGTTTCCCATACTATTTGGTACCATTGGTCCATGCTTACTCCTGACAGGTCTCTCCAGTGTCTGGTTATGGTGTTTCTGGCTGCTGAAAGTAGGTGGGTTATGAGTTCTTTGTGGTGTAAATGGGCATTGTTGTCTTGGAAGATGTTTAGTAGGGCCAATTCTGGGGTGATGTCTAATACTTGTTTAGTTATTTTACATATTTCTCATGTGGCTGTTGTCCAGAATAGTTGGATTTTGGGGCACTCCCACCACATGTGGAGGTATGTGCCTGTGGAGGTGCATCTTCTCCAGCATTTTGGTGAGGTTCCTGGGTGTATTAGCGCTAGTTTTCTTGGTGTTAGGTACCACCTGTAGGTGAGTTTCAGAGTGAGTTCTTTTCTTTTCGTTGATATGGATTTAAGGGGGGGGGTTAGACCACATTCTGGTCCATTGAGTGGGGTTAATCTCATAGCCTATGTCATTCTCCCATTGTTTTTTGATTGTGTCTTGGGGGTTTGTGGGATTTTGGAGTAGTATTTTGTATATTGCGGATACCGTCCCTTTACCTTAAAACAGTAAGTTTCAGCCTTGCTGGAATCCTCTTAATACGCTTTGAATTGGGCCTGGAAACATCCCTAAGTCTTTCAAGACTGGTGTTATGTGGCCTTGGTGGCTGCTCCCAGTCACCGCATTCTGGATTAGTTGCAGTTTCCAGGTCACCTTCAAAGGTAGCCCCACGTAGAGCGTGTGGCAGCAGTCCAAGTGGGAGATAACCAGAGCATGCACCGCTCTGGGCAGGGAGGGTCTCATCCTGCGTCCCAGATGGAGCTGCCCTGGACACAGAATGGACCTGCGCCTCCTTGGGTCCAAGATCACCCCTAGGCTGCACACCTCGTCCTTTAGGGGCACAGTTGCCCCATTCAGGACCAGGGAGTCCCTCACTCACACCCACCCACCCCGTCCCCCCAAAATAATACTTTTGTCTTGTCAGAGTTCAAGAAGTTAATGTTGAAGAATTGTCACTTCAACACTGGCAATCTTTGCTTCTTCTAGTACTCTGGCATTAGTTCTCCTGTGTCTTCCCAAACTTCCCTGCGAATGTCCCGGTCCTCAAACACTCTGCCCTTCAAGTGGGAGAAAGCTGCACTCGCAGAGCTCAGGCAATGCTCGATTTCAACATCAATGTTGGCCCTTGTGGAAAGAGAACTGCTCAGGTAGGAGATGAGATTGACATTTCCCAAAGTTACACAGATCAATAAACGCCTAACTGGGTGATTCTTGACAAGGAGACCATCACAACAGAGACCAGGAAACCAAAATTTTAAAAAACCAGCCAGGAGGACCTCTCAGACACGGGAAAAGATCTTTGAAACCCCACATCCTGAAAGATGGCATTTGAGATCCAGCGCGGGGCCTGGGAGGCTGCCTGGAATTAAGTCAAGCCTTCTCTCCTCCAAAACTTGGGAAAAGGCTTGAAAAATCCAAACTATGCTGCTCCTTGGCCATCTCTGTGCAGCCGCATAAAGCAAACAGTTTTGTTCGTCCGTGGACTTTTCCATCTCTTGCTAAGAACTCCTGGTTGTTCAGGATCCAAATAATCCATTGCCAAGGTACCGTACTTTTCTATCTATAAGACTAGGTTTTTTACTTTTAAAAATGTTTAAAAAGGGGCCCCCATTTGAGTCCCCCAAGATATGACAGATGGTGACAGCAGTCACAAAATCAAAAGACGCCTGCTTCTCGGGAGAAAAGTGATGACAAAACTAGGCAGCATCTCAGAAAGCAGAGATCACCTTACCGACAAAGATCCATATAGTTCAAGCTATGGTTTTCCCAGTAGTGATGTATGGAAATGAGAGCTGGACCATAAAGAAGGCTGATCGCCGAAGAATTTATGCTTTTGCATTATGGTGCTGGAGGAGACTCTTGGACTACAAGAAGATCAAACCGATCCATTCTGAAGGAAATCAGGCCTGAGTGCTCACTGGAAGGACAGATCCTGAAGCTGAGGCTCCAAGACTTTGGCCCCCTCATGAGAAGAGAAGACTCCCTGGAAAAGATCCTGATGTTGGGAAAGATGGAGGGCACAAGGAGAAGGGGACGACAGAGGACGAAATGGTTGGATAGTGTTCTCGAAGCTACCAGAATGAGTTTGACCAAACTGTGGGAGGCAGTGGAAGACAGGAGTTCCTGGCATGCTCTGGTCTGTGGGGTCAACAGCACAACAACAATTTTTCTCCTACTGATAGGGAACCCACTTAAGGACTCTAGATGAGCTTTTGGGTACCCCATAAGGGGAAAAGAAGCAATGGCATTTTTTAAATAACATGACGTGACCCGGCTGCTCTTTGCAGAGCGGGATGGCCTGTTTTGCTTCCTAATCCACAAAGGAACACATTGCTTCAATGGCTGGGACGCTGTCTCCCCTCCGACTTGCCAAAACTTCCAGCTATGTTAACCTCGACCTGTCTCCCATTCATCAGGCCAGCTGCCACCTCATCCATCAAGAGACAGAACACAGGAGACAGACAAGCAACAGAGCACACCATCTCCACCAAGGAGGAGACAGGGGACTCCCCTGAGAAGGAGGCTAGTTCACCAACACAGGAGCCAGATATATGGAGAAACGTGACTCAAAGAAGTAGGAGGCCCAGGGTTCGCTCTGATTGTTTAGAAATACACAATCGCTTTGAGGTCCTCTCCCCTAGCATGGAAGACGAAGAGCAGACTCCATTTGAGGATCTCTGCCTCATTACAGTTGATCAGGTATATGAAGACGAGCAGCAAAGTCAGTCCTCAGGGAATGTGCAGGCGACCTTGGAACGGACAGCTCATGGAAGAACCCCGACCAGACCTAAGAGGAGGCGTGTAGTGGTGATAGGGGATTCCCCACTGAGGGGAACAGAAGCAGTGATCTGTGGGCCTGACAAGATGTCTTGGGAAGTGTGCTGTCTCCCCGGGCTAAGATCCAAGATGTAACTGAATGACTGCAAGGAATCATAAAACCCACTGACAAATACCCCTTCCTCTTGGTTCATGTGGGAACCAATGACACTCCAAGCAATAGCCTCCAGAAGATCAAAAGAGACTACGAGGCTCTGGGCAGGAAATTGAAGCAATTAAATGCACAAATTGTCATCTCATCTGTCCTCCCAGTTGAACGACGTGGCCCGGGGAGAGAGGGGAAAATAGTGAACAGCTGGCTTCGCAAATGGTGTAAACAGGAACGGTTTGGATTCTTAGATCACGGACTGCGGTTTCTTGAAGATGGTCTTCTGGCAAGCGATGGGCTGCACCTCACAATGGTTGGGAGGAATGTTTTTGCCAAAAATCTCAGAAACCTCATCAGGAGGGCTTTAAACTGACTAATGTGGGGGAGGGAGACAGTGCTCTTGAAGGTAGGAGTCTATCAATTGATGAAGATGATCATCCAAATGTCATAGACCAAATGGAGCAAACAGCACGCAGACCTAGTGGTGGGAGGAAAAAATCCTTAAATATGAGACGCGGGGGAATGATTAATGGACTTCAATGTCTGTACACTAATGCGCAAAGCATGGGAAATAAACAAGATGAGCTTGAGCTCTTGGTACAGCAAACTAAATATGACATAATAGGCATCACTGAAACCTGGTGGGATAAGTCCCACGATTGGAATGTAATAATGGAGGGATACAATCTATTTCAGAGAAACAGACCAGACAAGAAAGGAGGAGGAGTGGCGTTATATGTCAGGGATGTGTATACCTGTGAAGAGATCCAAGATTTAGAACCTCAAAGCCAAAGTGAGAGCATTTGGGTCAAAATTAAGGGAGAGAAGAATAACAGGGACCTCATTGTGGGAGTTTACTATAGATCCCCAAGCCAAACGGAGGACATAGATGATGCCTTCCTGGAACAGATGGCCAAGGGAGATAGTAGTAATGGGGGACTTTAATTACCCGGATATTTGTTGGATGTCAAACAGCCAAGAGCATAAGGTCAAACAGATTCCTCACTGGCCTTGCAGACAACTTCATTGTCCAGAAAGTGGGAGAAGTAACAAGAGGAACAGCCATTTTAGATCTGGTCCTAACCAATGTTGATGACCTGGTTAGTTGGGTAGAAGTGGAAGGATCATTAGGCGCGAGTGATCATGCTCTTCTGAAGCATACTAGGACTCAATTTCTTGACTTTAAGAAAGCCGACTTCATAAAACTTAGGGAAGTGCTGGGTGGGATCCCATGGACAGTAATACTAAAAGGAAAGGGAGTTCATGATGGCTGGGAGTTTGTTAAGAGGGAGATAGTAAAAGCACAACTTCAGGCAATACCAATGAGATGGAAACATGGAAGGTGCCTAAAGAAGCCAGGGTGGCTATCTAAAGAACTTTTAACTGAGTTAAGATTTAAAAAGGATGTGTACAAAAAATGGAAAAGGGGGGAAACCACCAAAGAGGAATTCAAACAAATAGCCAGCACATGTAGACACAAAGTCAGAAAAGCTAAAGCACAGAATGAACTCAGGCTTGCTAGAGAGGTTAAAAGCAACAAAAAAGGCTTTTATGGGTATGTTCGTAGCAAAAGGAAGAACAAAGAAACAGTGGGGTCACTCAGAGGATAAGATGGTGAAATGCAAACAGGGGACACAGAAAGGGCTGAACTCCTCAATGCCTTCTTTGCCTCAGTCTTCTCCGATAAAGAAAACAATGCCCAACCTGAAGAATTTGGAGCAAATGATTCAGCAGAGGAAACACAGCCCAGAATAACTAAGGAGATAGTACAAGAATACTTGGCTAGTCTAGATGTATTCAAGTCTCCAGGGCCAGATGAACTGCATCCAAGAGTATTAAAAGAACTGGCAGATGTGATCTCAGAACCACTGGCAGTCATCTCTGAGAATTCCTGGAGAACAGGCAAAGTCCCGGCAGACTGGAGGAGGGCAAATGTTGTCCCTATTTTCAAAAAGGGGGAAAGAGAGGACCCAAATAATTACCGCCCAGTCAGTCTGACATCAATACCAGGGAAGATTCTGGAGCAGATCATTAAGCAAACAGTCTGTGAGCACCTAGAAAGGAATGCTGTGATCACCAACAGTCAGCATGGATTTCTGAAAAATAAGTCATGTCAGACTAACCTGATCTCGTTTTTTGACAGAATTACAAGCCTGGTAGATGAAGGGAACGCAGTGGATGTAGCCTACCTTGATTTCAGCAAGGCATTTGACAAGGTGCCCCATGATATTCTTGTAAAGAAGCTGGTAAAATGCGGTCTTGACTATGCTACCACTCAGTGGATTTGTAACTGGCTGACTGACTGAACCCAAAGGGTGCTCATCTATGGTTCCTCTTCATCCTGGAGAAGAGTGACTAGTGGGGTGCCACAGGGTTCTGTCTTGGGCCCGGTCTTATTCAACATCTTTATCAACGACTTGGATGATGGACTCAAGGGCATCCTGATCAAATTTGCAGATGACACCAAACTGGGAGGGGTGGCTAACACCCCAGAGGACAGGATCACACTTCAAAACGACCTTGACAGATTAGAGAACTGGGCCAAAACAAACAAGATGAATTAACAGGGAGAAATGTAAAGTATTGCACTTGGGCAAAAAGAATGAGAGGCACAAATACAAGATGGGTAACACCTGGCTTGAGAGCAGTACATGTGAAAAAGATCTAGGAGTCCTGGTTGACCACAAACTTGACATGAGCCAACAGTGTGACGCGGCAGCTAAAAAAGCCAATGCAATTCTGGGCTGCATCAATAGGAGTATAGCATCTAGATCAAGGGAAGTAATAGTGCCACTGTATTCTGCTCTGGTCAGACCTCACCTGGAATACTGTGTCCAGTTCTGGGCACCACAGTTCAAGAAGGACACTGACAAACTGGAACGTGTCCAGAGGAGGGCAACCAAAATGGTCAAAGGCCTGGAAATGATGCCTTATGAGGAACGGCTAAGGGAGCTGGGCATGTTTAGCCTGGAGAAGAGGAGGTTAAGGGGTGATATGATAGCCATGTTCAAATATATAAAAGGATGTCACATAGAGGAGGGAGAAAGGTTGTTTTCTGCTGCTCCAGAGAAGCGGACACGGAGCAATGGATCCAAACTACAAGAAAGAAGATTCCACCTAAACATTAGGAAGAACTTCCTGACAGTAAGAGCTGTTTGACAGTGGAATTTGCTGCCAAGGAGTGTGGTGGAGTCTCCTTCTTTGGAGGTCTTTAAGCAGAGGCTTGGCAACCATATGTCAGGAGTGCTCTGATGGTGTTTCCTGCTTGGCAGGGGGTTGGACTCGATGGCCCTTGTGGTTTCTTCCAACTCTATGATTCTATGATTCTATGACAAACTCCTAGGGTTTCCCCAGCAGTTCACATTCTTGGCCAAAATTGCTTTGGATGTTGGTCTTCTTTCAAACAGCCTTAGATCCTAGATTCAGGTGTTTTGGAATTCAAAGTTCAACAACAGATCGACAAAGTGAGACAGATTGCCAGAGAGCGCTTGCTGCGATACGGACCCCAAAGAGAAAATAACAGAATGCCACTAGCGATCACATACAGCTCCCAAGTTAAAACAGTTCAACGCCTCAGAGATTTGCAACCTTCCTAGACGGCGATAACAACTCCTCACCCACAATCATACCCGGACACAGGTACCAGAGGCTGCAATAAACCCAGGTGCCAACTTTGCTGCCACTCACACCCAGACAACACCATCGCTGGACCCAACAATGCCAAACATCCCATCTCAGGCCTATTGAATGGCTCATCTTCGAACGTTGTGTATGCCATCAAATGCGATCAAATGCCATCAAATGTCATCAAATGCCAGCAGGGCTCTCTATTGGACCAACAGGCCAAACCCTGTGCCAGAGGATAAATGGGCATCACTCCGACATCGGGAATTGCAAGGCAGAGAAGCCAGAAGGAGAACGCTTCCATCTTCTGGGACGTTCAATACCGGATCTCCAAGCAGCTGTATTATTACAAAAGAATTTCAGATAGAGACTTGAAAGAGAAGTGGCTGAATTGCAACTTATCACCCAGCTGAAACCTATGGAGAGACCTGGCTATTTTTGGCACCCCTGCTTTTTTCTTCAGGACTAATTGCAGTTGTTCACAGTCACCAACAGGTTAACAATACCCATTGAGTCCTACTACTCTTCAGAGAGAACCCCCGCCCCACCCTCCCTCTGTATATCAAGGTCTGGGGTCTCCCCTCCCTCCGTATATCAAGGTCTGGGGACTCCCCTCCCTCTGTATATCAAGGTCTGGGGTCTCCCCTCCCTCTATATATCAGGGTCCAGGGACTCCCCTCCCTCTATATATCAGGGTCCAGGGACTCCCCTCCCTCTATATATCAGGGTCCGGGGACTCCCCTCCCTCTATATATCAGGGTCTGGGGTCTCCCCTCCCTCTATATATCAGGGTCTGGGGTCTCCCCTCCCTCTATATATCAAGGTCTGGGGTCTCCCCTCCCTCTATATATCACCAGCTTACAAGTGGACGTGGACGCCATATGCAAGGAATTTCCGGGGGTTTTCGATGCATACCCAGTGCCAGTGGTCAGCCATGTCCTTGCCACCCTGGCTGGGTCGAAAATTTTTGGCAAGCTGGACTTGGCCCAAGCATATCAACAGCTGCCATTAGATGAGGCCACAGCAGAGGCACAGACGATTGTGACGCACAGAGGAGCGTTCAGGGTAAAGCGGCTGCAATTCAGTGTCAGCGTGGCACCAGGCATATTCCAGAATCTAATGGACTCTCTCCTTAAAGGGATTCCTGGCGTCACCCCCTTCTTCGATGATGTGTTGATTGCCGGGCCCACACCAGAGGAGTTTGAGGACCGCCTCCGCACTGTTCTGCACCGTTTCCAGACAGCGGGTCTCAAGGTGAAGCGGGAAAAATGTCTACTAGGAGTGCCTCAGGTGGACTTTCTGGGATTTATGGTGGACGCAGAAGGGGTCCACCCGACTGGGGACAAGGTACGGGCCATTTGTGATGCCCCAGCGTCCAAGAACAAGACTGAACTTCAGGCCTTCTTGGGACTATTGAACTTTTATCATTCCTTCCTTCCCCACAAGGCGGCGGTAGTGGAGCCCCTACACAGACTCCTGGACAAGCGGGCCCCTTGGGTGTGGGGCCAGCGCCAGGAGGCCGCATTCCAGGCAGTCAAGGACTTGCTCGTCTCAAACTCGGTCTTGGCACACTTCGATGAGAGGCTGCCGGTGGTGCTAGCATGCGACGCCTCGCCCTATGGCATCGGCGCTGTCCTGGGACACCAACTCCCGGATGGAAGAGAGGTACCGGTGGCATACTTTTCCCAGACACTCAACGAAACCGAGCAGAACTACTTGCAAATCAACAAGGAGGGTCTGGCAATCGTGAAGGGAGTAAAAAAATTCCATGATTTCTTGTACAGGCGGCCCTTCACCGTGGTGACTGACCACAAGCCATTGCTTGGCTTGTTTGCCCCCGAAAAGCAGACCCCGCAAGTGCTGTCTCCTCGCGTCCTCAGGTGGTCAATTTTCCTTGCCAGCTACCAGTATGCACTGATTCACCGCCCTGGAAAGGCGATGGGCCATGCGGACACCCTCAGCAGGCTACCACTACCGGAAACAGGCCCCGACCCAGCACCTGCACAAGAGGTTATGAGCCTGGAGCTGCTTCCCGACCGCCCCATTCAGGCACAAGAAGTTGCACACCATTCCAAGAAAGATAGGGTCATCTCCCGGGTCCTGGACTGGGTGTGGAGGGGATGGCCCAGCAGCAGCCCCGGGCCAGAATTCGCCGGCTACACAACCCACAAACATGAACTGTTGGCCCACAAGGGGTGCCTGTTATGGGGAAGCAGGGTCGTTGTTCCCCAGCCCCTCCGCAAAAGGGTCCTCACAGCCCTACACGAGACACACCCAGGGGTAGTAAGAATGAAGGCCCTTGCCAGGAGTTATGTGTGGTGGCCGGGGATCGACGGAGAGATAGAGGCCTGGATCAAACACTGCTAGGCCTGCCAAGAATCCCGCCCAGATCCCCCAAGTGCCCCAGTCCAGTCCTGGGAGTCTGCCCGAGCACCATGGTCACGCCTGCATGTGGACTTCGTTGGCCCCTTTCAGGGGAAAACATTCTTCATAGTGGTGGACTCCTACACCAAATGGCTGGAAGTCACACTGGTACCATCCACTTCTACGTCCGCAGCCATCCGGGTACTATGCAGGCTGTTAGCAACCCATGGGCTCCCTGACACTCTTGTCTCACATCCGCCACATCCGTTCGGCGCCATTCCACCCTGCCACCAATGGCCAAGCAGAACGCATGGTGCGGACCACCAAGGACACCCTTCGCCGCATGACACAAGGGGATTGGGAGTACCGCCTTGCCACATTCCTTCTAGCACAGCACAGCACCCCCAGCTCAACGACTGGCCAGAGCCCCGCTGAACTACTAATGGGTCGGCGCCTTGCAATCAGATTGGACCGCCTTCACCCCGATAGAGCTCAGGATGAGGTAGGGGTGGGGGAAGGCAGGAACCCCCGGACCTTCGAGGCCCAGGACCCAGTGTACGCAAAGAATTTTGGGGCAGGCCCTGCATGGGTACCCGCCACAGTCACCAGGGTCACTGGCCCCGTGTCGTACGAGGTGCTAACAGATGGGGGGCAATGCTGGCGCCGCCACTGCGACCAGATACGGCGACGATTCCCGGGAGAAAACCAGGAGGAGGAGGACAGGTCAGAGGAGTCCCAAGGGAACAGTGGGGCAGTGAGGCCCATAGAGCTGCAGGGGCAAGCAGGAGAGGCAGAATCAGTAAATACAGAGAGGACCCGTGAGGCCGAAAGGACACCGGAACCAGAACCACGACTGAGCGAGCTGGTTGCGCCAGACCAAACAGCCCCATCATAGCCAGCATCCTTGGAACACAAGCCAGAACCTGAACCCCGGACCAGGGAACACCCCAGGCTGCAACGCACACGTAGGCCGCCGGCGTACCTTGAGGACTATGAATGCAACCTCCCGGGCAGGACTGGAACTTAGAGGGGAGGGGTGTTATGTACTGAATTGAATAGGATCCAAACTGCAGCAGTCTGATTGGTCCTAGAACAATAGGATCCAAAAGGCAGCAGTCTGATTGGTCCTAGAACAATAGGATTCAGAATGCAGCAGTCTGATTGGTCCTAGAACAATGCAGCAGTATGATTGGTTGGCAGGAAACACCCAATCATGCTCCAGATAGAAGTGAATCCACAACCTGATTGGCTTACAGTAGAATTCCGGAATTAGCCAGTCATGTGCAGCCCATTGTGTAAATAATGTATATAGAGGAGATACTTTGAGGGGACTTTCATTCATTCCTCCTCACCACTATGAGCTGAATAAAGAGCATGAAATCACTTTGCGACTCTGAATATATTTCACAGTGTTAGATCGGGACAGAGACCTAGATCTGACGCATTCCTCTCTGAAGCTCTCACAGCTACAGGTTCAGGTGCACAAGCTCAGAACAAGAGAAGTAAGCAGTGGGGCCGCACAGAGACCTCCTCCTAAGGACAGCCAAGGAAAACCAATGTGTTCATGGCTAACTTGTTTCTGCAATGTTCTCTCTGGCACATACCCCACCCACCCGCCCTCCAATCTAAATATAGGCCCATGACCCCATTGTTTCATGAGTCACTTGCCCTTTCACTCAATTACCTGGATTTGGTCCAGCTCTATACCAAGTATTTTGTGTCGTGGCAACAGTTTGTGGAGCACATTCAACAAACAGGAGGGAGTGGAAACTGATAAGCAAAGAGCTTTGGGGGGGGGTTCGCTAATGTCTCTGGATAGACGCGAAACGATTTCTGCAGCCTCCGTCCGTCCGTCAGCAGGCAAAGTGGGATTGAAGCATGAACAGCAAATGCCAGTCCTACAGTGCAGGAGCACAGCTAGGGCGAATGAGCACCAAAGTGCTTATGGAAGACAGAGACAAGGGGCTAAGCTGTGAGCCCACCCAAGCAAGTGTTAAAGAAAATTATGGGATGAGACTCTACTCAACAGCCCAGCTTGTTGGGGAACAAGTCCCCCATGGGTCCATGCGGTCAGTAAAAGAAGGAAATTCCAGGCAAGTAATTTGGAGCAAAAAAGCAGCCAGTAGACTTTGATCCCTTGTTGTTGTGTGACAGGTTCAAACAGCAGTAAGAACCCTGAGCATTGGGGCGACATTGACTTTTTAAACAGTTCACACAGCATCATCGATACTTCATTGCTACACCACTAAAACCGTCCGAAAGGGGAGGGTTACACAAGATTAGCATAGACAGATATGTCAAGGCAACACCCAAGTATAAGATTAGCACAGGCAAACATGTCTCAAGTACCAACCACCCAAAAGTACAATAGAACTTTCTTTGCATGTCTGGAGCCTGAGACAAGTTTGGTGATGAGATTTGGCTTCCCTTGGCCAACAATCAGCTCAGCAATTGTCACCTCTGGCATTTCCTGGGGTAGGAGGTGTGTATACATGTCCCCAGGCTTGGGGAGGTGGCAGGGAAAAGAGTCCTTTTTCCAAGGGCAAAATAGCGTTGAAATGGACGAAACTGGCAAAGGAGTTGATGTTATATGATTTTTTTAAAGCTGGGCATCTTCCCTGAGCTGTCAAGTCAAAGTGATACATTCAGGCATAAAATTTGTAACATTTAACAACTTTAAAGATGTGGGGGGCACCTGTCTTTTCCGTAAGAGAAGTTAACACCCTTTCTCTTGCCCTCTGCCTCAATCTATCTGATCTGTAATATGGACCCAATAACATCACCCTAGGAAGCCACTTGGTTCCAGGTCAGGATATTTGTCCACCAAGCGCCATACTCAGAAAGGCAGCAGGTCTCGGGGGTTTTTGATTCACCTGCGACCTCAGGTGTTTTAAAGTGGTGGTCCCAGGGGTCTAGCTTGGAGCTTTCCTGCATGCAAAGTTTCTAAGGCAATTTTTTTCTGTACCACCCTGTGTCCCAAAGGCATCATTGCGCCTAGAGGCCAATCTCCCTTCAGTAGAATTATGAATCTGGCACAGGACATTTAACTTCTGGTTCACCTATACTCAAATCCCCCCAGTCTAATATCCCTAGTGCTGCAAGATTGTCCCAAGAGTGCCTGGACTCAAATGGTTTATCCAAAACTTCACTCTTCAGGTTTTAGTAAAGCAAATAGTCTAATTTGTCTACACCTAAATGATATAAATGATCACTGCAGATGGTGACAGCAGCCACGAAATTAAGAGACGCCTGCTTCTTGGGAGAAAACTGATGAGAAACCTAGACAGTATCTTAAAAACCAGAGACATCACCTTGCTGACAAAGGTCCATATAGTTAAAGCTCTGGTTTTCCCAGTAGTGATGTATGGAAGTGAGAGCTGGACCATAAAGAAGTCTGATCACCAAAGAATTGATGCTTTTGAATTCTGGTGCTGGAGGAGACTCTTGAGAGTCCCATGGACTGCAAGAAGTTCAAACCTATCCATTCTGAAGGAAATCAGCCCTGAGTGCTCACTGAGCTGAGGCTCCAAGACTTTGGCCACCTCATGAGAACAGAAGACTCCCTGGAAAGCCCCTGATGTTGGGAAAGATGGAGGGCACAAAGAGAAGGGGACGACAGAGGACGAGATGGTTAGACAGTGTTCTCGAAGCTACCAGCATGAGTTTGACCAAACTGCGGGAGGCAGTGGAAGACAGGAGTTCCTGGCATACTATGGTCCAGGGGGTCACGAAGAGGCGGACACGACTAAACAACAACAAAATTTAAAAGAATGGCAGCCAAGGAGTTTAATGGAGAGTCTAAGCAGGGACAATGCTGTCCCTGAAGCTTATCTGTGTCCTGTCTCCAGCTAAAAGGATCTGGCAGTTGTTTAGGGTCCAATCCATGAGCTATATTATAAAAATAAAATAAAAATTTATTATTTATACCCCACCCATCTGGCTGGGTTTCCCCAGCCACTCTGGGCGGCTTCCAACAGAATATTAAAATGAAGTTAGTGATATTCTGCTTAATTGCCCTTTACCAGCTCTTATACTTGCTTATCCACACCATCTCCAGCTTCTCAAAAGATTCTGTCAACAGGGTCTCCAGAAATTTTTACATATCACTTGGGAAGACAGGCGAACTAATGCCAGCGTACTGGAAGAAGCAAAGATCACCAGTGTTGAAGCAATGATCCTTCAACATCAACTTTGGACCAGTCATGTTGTGTATCTCCTTCCAAAGCAATGACTCTCTTCCAAACCTAAAAATGGAAAGTGTAACGCCAGTGGTCCACAAAAGAGGTTGAAAGATCTCAAGGCAAATTTTTAAAAATGTAGTATAAACACCAACAACTGGGAAGCACTGGGCTGCGAGAGCTCCAGTTGGAGAACAGCCTTGACCAAAGGCGTCCTGGGCTTGGAAGACACTCGAACTCAGGATGCGAGGGAGAAACGTGTGAAGAGGAAGAAATGCTTGTGATCAACTCCCACTCAGAAACCAATGTCCCCACTGTGGATCCAGAATTGACCTCCACAGTCACTTATGGACTCATTGTTAAAACTTTGTTTATGGAAGATCTGACTCAGCTACGAGGGATTGCCAAAGATGAAGGAGAAGAAGACCCCTCCCCACGAGCATCTCTACCAGGCTCTTGCAATACTGAAGGGTTTGGAAAGTTTCAGGGAAAAACAGGACAGAAACACTAACAGACACCCACAGCATGAAAGTAAAGAAAAGGAAATGTTTGTGCAAGGATCCTTCTTGCAGCAGTTAGCAGAACCTCTACCCACTAGGGCGGTTCATAAAAAACTTTTTTTTTAAATGCCTTCTCCAAAGGTTTTATCTTACTACACTAGGGATTATATAGCTATTTCTGAAATTTCAAGCATATCAGTTAATATCTTGACCCTGCTCCACTGAATTGACATTTCAGCCTTCACGATATAGGGAAATGGGCAAGTAAACAGCTATTCTTGTGGAGGAGGGTCAAGATATAAACTGATATGCACGAAATTTCAGAGATCCCTAGTGTGGTTAAGATAAGACCTTTGGAGAAGGCATTTTCAAAAAAAAGTTTTTTATGAACCACCCTACTGCCCAACCTGGAAGGAATATCATCGCACAGAGGGTCTCCTTATTTGTTAGAAAGCACACACACACACCCCAAGGCTCAAAGGAAGAATTTCCAGCACAGCGAAATCCTGTTGAAAGAGCAAGGCAGCCAGCCAGATCTCTTGCCCGAAGCACAAAAGACAATGAAATGCCATATATATATTTGGGGCGCAGAGGAGGGTTACCTGCGTGCCTGTGATAAGCCATCCTTCAGCGAAGACCAATTCCCAACTAGCCCTACTTTAGGAGCTCGGCTGGTAAGAGCTCTCCTAGTTTGAGAGTTCAGGGAGGCTATTAATATGGGGGGGGGGCACCAAGAGATGTCCACACCCCTTTGCCCAGGACTGGTGGCCCTCATCCCACGGAAAACATTTACCATTTTAGGTGATCTCAGGGGAGAAGAATAGGGCACCGTCAACAGGATATAAATACCTGCCCAGCTACTTCAGTCTCTGAAAACGTCCAAAATGCTGAGTAGCCCCTGTAGGAATCTGAGCCCTCTGGGGGGGGGGTGTGCCTAATTTCAGGAAATTTTAAACAGCTGTCTTTTTAATCTTTTGTTGGAAGCAGCTCAGAGCGGCTGGGGAGAGCCAGCCAGATGGGCGGGGCAGAAATGATTAATAATAATAATAATAATAATAATAATAATAATAATAATAATAATGGTTCAGGCTGAGCATCATCAGGCAACTTCACTTCTGAGCTTCTGTGAGTCCTCTGAGAGTATCTGGAAGTGCTTGTGTTATATTGTGAAATTAAACGTTTGTTGTTTGATTTCTTATGTAGAGCAGACTTCCTCAACCTCAGCCCTCCAGATGTTTTGAGACTACAATTCCCATCATCCCTGACCACTGGTCCTGCTAGTGGGATCTTGGGAGTTGTAGGCCATCAAAATCTGGAGGGCTGAGGCTGAGGAAGCCTGATGTCAAGCATTTTGAATGCTGTTTAAATACTGTTTTATTCACAGGATGGGACTCTTTCTGAGAGTCCTGCTTCCAACAAATGTAACCTGTATAAACTAACTGTATAAACCAACTAAGGGGTCAGCAAACTTTTTCAGCCATGAGCTGGCCCCCTGTTCCTCAGACCTTGTGGGGGGGCGAACTAGATTTTGGAACTAGATTCCTATGTCCCACAAATAACCCAGAGATGCATTTTAAATCAAAGCACACATTCTACTCATGTAAAAACACGCTGATTCCCGGACCATCCACAGGCTGAATTGAGAAGGCAATGGGGCCACATCCGGCCCCCAGGCCTTAGGTTACCTACCCATGGGCTAACAGTATAAACTATATAAACTAACTATATAAACTAAACCTCTTTGCAACCTTAATACCTGAAACTGTGAGTGTCCCAAGGCATTCAGCTTGCTTGCCTGCTTCTCAATATCAGAGGCGTCTGCAAATTTTAGGTACTGCAAATTATCATTACAGCTGGTATCCTAAATGTGCCCTGCTCCCTTTCAAGGAAGCTTATACACAGGCCCAGGCACAGCAGCAAAATCAGGAGAGAAGAGAAGACAAGAGATTAGGCAAAGATGGGAAATTGCTGATAAAAGTAGAAGGAGGAAAAAAGGATATGATGCTACCCATAGGATCTGAAGTTACGTATATGAGATTGAGGACTAAGGTCCACGTATTATGGCCTCTATGGAAAGGATCATTTGTGACAGTTGGAGGCTGGTTGGTGGCTAACAGATTGAGGTTGGATCCTGACCACTCTGGCCAGGCAGGCAGCGGGCAGGGGGGCGGTCTCCGCCTGCGTCCCAGATGGAGCTGCCCTAGACACAGAATGGACCTGCGCAGCTGGCCCTTCAGGGGCAGAGTTGTCCCATCCAGGACTAGGGAGTCCCCCACACCAACCCGCCCCCTGTCCCCCCAAAACAGTACTTCTGTCTTGCCAGGATTCAACCTCAATCTGTTAGCTGCTCCTTCAGGTCTACTGGGCTGAGCCCATTGAGGGCTTTCAAGGTCAGCACCAACACTTTGAATTGTGCTTGGAAATGTACTGGGAGCCAATGCAGGTCTCTCAGGACTGGTGTTTTATGGTCTCAGTAAGACTTTAATTTACAGAAAGGTTCAACCTCACTGGCATCCTCTTCAGATTGACCCACAGAGGAAAGTTTCCTTTTGGGAAGAATGAAATCCTTGTTTACAGAAAGGTTCAGTCTGCCTCGCCAGCATCCTCTTAATACACTTTGAATTGGGCTCGGAAACGTACGGGGAGCCAGTGCAGGTCTCTCAAGACTGGTGTTATATGGTCTCAGCGGTCCCAGTTCCCAGTCTGGCTGCTGCATTCTGAATTACTTGCAGTATTTGGGTCACCTTCCAAGGCAGACCCATGTAGAGTGCATGGCAGTAGTCCAAGCGGGAGATAACCAGAGCATGCGCCACTCTGGGCAGGTAGCGTCTCATCCTGCGTCCCAGATGGAGCTGCACTGGACACAGAATGGACCTGTGCCTCCTTGGGTCCAAGATCACCCCCAGGCTGCGCAGCTGGTCCTTCAGGGGCACAGTTGCCCCATTCAGGACCAGGGAATCCTCCACACCTGCCCGCCTCCTGTCCCCCAAAAACAGTACTTCTGTCTTGTCAGGATTCAACCTCAATCTGTTAGCCGCCATCCATCCTCCAACCGTCTCGGACACTCACACAGGACCTTCACTGCCCTCACTGGTTCTGATTTAAAAGAGAGGTAGAGCTGGGTATCATCTGCATACTGATGAACCCCCAGCCCAGCCCAACCCCCCTGATGATCTCTCCCAGAAGCTTCATATAGATGTTTAAAAGCATGGGGAAAGAGGCACCCCACAAGTGACAGCCCAGGGGTCCCCCCCCCACTTTCTGGACACGGCCCAGGAGGAAGCAGCCGAACCACTGTATTACAGGGCCCCCAGCTCCCATTTTAGGTATGATTTCCCTTGCTAAGTTGTTCTTAAGGCTATTGAAATATACAGTAATTTTCTAAGCTCTGTTGATCCTTATAATTTCAAAGAGTAAAGATTTCTGAGCAAATTTCCCTCTTCTATTTCACTGTTGTAAAAAAGTGCTGTAAGGAGGAAGGAGTGGGACCACTGCAGAACAAGGCCCCCGGATTAATCGCCTTCCATACATAGCTGCTTCTTATTCTTATTACTTACTGATTCATCACCTCCAGCGCCTATGTCAGGCATAGGCAAACTCCAGCTGTTTGGGGACTACAACTCTCATCACAGGACCAGTGGTCAGGGATGATGGGAGTTGTAATCCCAAAACAGCTGGAGGGCCAAGTTTGGCCATGCCTGTCTTAAGGAGATATACTAGATAGCAGCTCAAACAGCTGTACAGGGCTCTTTAGGTTAGTACCAACACCTTGAATTTGGCCGGGAAGCAGATTGTCAGCCTGTGCAAACCCTGAAGACAAAGCGTTGGATGCTGGTGGCACTTGGACCCTAAAACAACCTAGTCGCGAGTTCTGCACCAGCTGCAGCCTCCAAGCCAACCTCAAGGGTCTTCTTCTTTGGTGATCCCTCATAGCTGGGTCAGATTGGCTTCCATCAACACGGATTTTAGCAGTGAGCCCATAAGTGACAGTGGAGGCCAATTCCAGATCCGCACGCCCTTCCACAGTGGGGTTTCTGGCGGGAGTTGATCCCGGTGAAGGTTCTTCCTCTTCACCCGTTTCTCCCTCGTGTCCCAAGTTTGAGTGTCTTCAAAGCCCAGGACGCTGGACTTCCGGGTTAGCACGATCGACTAATGGCGGATTCCCTCTGAGCTCTGGAGGGAATCGGCTCCGCAGGATCGGGTCTTGCCGCTGCGGCGACGCGGGGACCCTTAAAAATCACAGGCGGTGTAGCCTGTGAGCGTGGTGACTCGGCGGGCACCATTTGCGCCCCCCCAAGCTGCGAAGGAGCCTTTTTAAAGGCTCCGGAACAGGGAAGGGGTGAGTGGCACGGTGCTGAGAGTAGACTGCTCCTGCGGAGTGAAGCCACATTGCCATTGTCGGAGAGCGCTGACTTCTTCTTGTGAGCAATCGGACTGTAAAGTAACAACCCATGAGTAGTACGGAAATTGGATCTTTAAAGATTTTTTTTTTTAATTAGGCACGATCGGGGAAGGCTTAAACAGGAAGTCCGCCTCCCCGTTTTGTAAATAATTTAAAGCAAAGGACCTGCTAACTAGGGTCGAGAGAACTCTCTCTTTTTTTTTTGGTTAAAGATTTTAATTTCACGGTTTGGCAGTATAAGAAATCTTACTGGAGGATAAAGAACTAATTTTGGGAGCTGAAGTGTCACCCCCCCGAACCCGGGAGTGCCCCGCGAGAGAGCCTGTTGATGAGGTATTGAAGAGTTTGACAGCTGTCAAATTAGCTGTCAAGACGGAAAAAGAGAACTTTGTTTTTCTTGTTTCTGCTGGTTACAATTTGAAAATACTTGTTACAATTTGAAAATAAGGAAGAGCTGATACAAACTAACTTGACTTTTGGATTTGAGCTTAAAGGAATATTAAGGAACCAAAATCCCTCTAGAGGGGTTTTTGGGACATTACAAGAATGGCTGCAGGAGGGAAAATCAAGGCGAAATTGGACAGAGCATTTGTTCTATTGGGAAAGATACAAGGCCAACTTGATGTTTTGGCTACAAATGTTACAACTCTGGACTTAACAGTAAACAACATCATTGAGTTTGATAAGGATTTGAATCAGGAAGCCTATTCAACTGGGCAAACAGAGAAACTTGAGAGCTTTGAGAATTTGGAGAAGGAGATAGATGTTGTTTTTGAAGAAAAAGAAGGAGGAGCTGTAATTCTGCAGGTGTTAAAGGACAGCTTGAGGCCTGACATGATGGCAACAAAGGAAGATAAAAATTTGGTGGAAAGTCTGGCCTGAATTGGAGATTGAAAAATGGAAAGATCTCCTTGTGTGGAGATCTGAAGACCTAAGGATTACAAATTTGATGGTGGAAGTTGGAGCTTTGGGGACATTTGGTTTTGAAAGGAGTAAGAAACAAGACTTAGAGTACCCCATAGGCTCCACTTTTAAGTATGGAGGTCTGGCTGGAAGAAACATGGATCTCTCCGAGATTTGGTGTTCCATATTAAGGACTATCAAAAAGACCGGCAGAGAGGAACTGAGAGAGAACTAAGAGCCTCGGATGTGAGATCTCCAGGCTGATAGTAGATTGAGACTGATGGATACTTGTTGGGGACTGAAACCGGGAAAGGGGGGGTGGAGTTTGGGAATCCAAAGGGGACATAATTATAATTTGTTCTGTTTTTATTTTGTTTGTTATTGGTATGAAAATTGGGAAATTCGTGGAAGGGAATATTGGTCGATCTTAGGAAAATGTTTTAAGAATGAGTATTGATGTATAAGTATTGATGTTTAAGTTTGGATAAGGCAAAACTGGTTTTTAAAATGAACTAAATTAAATGAAAATAAGGTTAGCAAAAATAAATTGAGGAAATGGATTAAAGAGAAAAAGTAAAATAATAATATGTTAAAATAAATTATTAAGTTAAGGTTGAGAAATAAGTAATAAGGATTTGCTGAGCTAACAATTTAAATTGGAATACAAGAAGGGGAGGTGTGAGGAGGTCTGAGAAATAAGGTAAAAGAAAATAAGTAATTGAAATTTTATGTGTTTTTATTTTTGTATGTTGGTTATTTTTTGTTTGTTTTTGTTTTTGTTTTATTATTGAAAATGCTAATAAACATTTAATTTTTATAATTTTTATAATTTTATAATTTTTATAATTTAATAATTTAATAAAAAAAAGGAAAGGGAAAAAAACAAAAACAAAGCCCAGGACGCCTTTGGTCAAGGCTGTTCTCCAACTGGAGCTCTCGCAGGCCAGTGTTTCCCAGTTGTCGGTGTTTATATAGTGGGTTCCAGAGGTACATTTTTAACCTGAAACTGTTCTTAACCTGAAGCACCACTTTAGCTAAAGTGGCTGCCTGCTGCCGCCGTGCCACTGGAGCACAATTTCTCACCCTGAAGCAAAGTTCTTAAGCCGAGGTACTATTTCTGGGCTAGTGGAGTCTGTAACCTGAAGTGTATGTAACCCAAGCTACCACTGTACTACATTTTTGAAATTTGCCTTGAGATCTTTCAACCTCTTTTGTGGACCACCAGCATTAAGCTTTCCATTTTTAAGTTTGGAATAGAGTTGTTGCTTTGGAAGGCCACATGACCGGTCCAAAGTTGATGTTGAAGGTTGATGTTGCTTCAACACTGACAGTCTTTGCTTCTTCCAGTACACTGATATTAGTTCGCCTGTCTTCCCACGTGATGTGTAAAAATTTTCAGAGATCCTGTTGATGGAAACTTTTGAGGAGTTGGAGATGGCATTGATAAGTGGTCCATGTTTCACAAGCATATAGTAAAGCTGGTAGTACCATAACTTTGTAAAGAAGCATTTTGGTTTCCTTCAAATATGCCGGATTAATAAATAACCGGGTATAGAATGCACTTCTGTATTGAAGAGAAATGTCTGAATGTAAGATAATGGAGAGTAGTGATTAATGGATATTCATGAGTTTATACAGTAATGCACTACATATATATATATATATATATATATATATATATATATATATATATATGTAGTGCATTACTGTATAACGTTCTTAAATCAAATGAAGAGATTATAATACAGTACCTTAATAATAGTTGTCTGGTATATAATGTTATGTACAGTCAGCTCTTAGGTATTATGTAAAAAATACAGCTATTAGGATATATTAGGATATTCATGGGGTAAATATATAATGCAAAATGAAACATATATGTATTATGTCTTATACATTGGATAATGGATGTATAATATTCAATGGGGTAAATCAGTTAATGTACTATATACATAATAGTATTTAGATCATCTGCTGGTGACAGTTTGCCCCTAAAACTACCTAGGCACTCCAGCTGCAGCCTCCAAGCCCACCTAAGGAGCGCACTGCAGTAATCCAGCTTTGAGGTTTCCAATGCATGGCGAGTAACTGTGGCCACGTTTCACGGCTCTGCAGGAAGAAATGAAAATCCCCTTCCACCAAGAAGGTTGGCAGGAGAGGAATGGAGCGGAAGGGGCAGAGTTCTCTCCCACCGTGGCCAAGCCAAGAGATGCAGGTGAAGAAGGGGTGGGGAGGCCGCTCACTCTCTTTCTGGCCTGCGTCAAATTATTTCGCCGCCTTTGTCTTCCAAGTGAATTGTTAAACAGGGGGGGAAAATTAGAATGGTTCAGCAGCACCTTAATAGACCAACTCAGTTTGTTCTTGGGCAAAGATTCGTGTGCAGGTGCCCTTCTTTAGATACAGTGAAACAGAAGTCCCCAGACCTGATATGTAGTGGGAGGGTGGGGTGGGGTATTTCTCAGAAGGGTAGTAGTAGATGGGTGATTTTATGGTTCCCAAAAGGAAACCTTCCTCTGCTTGTCCATATTGAGAGGATGCCAGCAAAGCTGAACCTTTTCCTAAAAAAGGATTACAGACCTGTGCCTCCATGATTGACATCTTCTTAATGCTTGTAGTCAATAATAATAACAACACTTGGCTGTTGTGTGCAGGCAGACTTCTTCAGATACACTGAAGCGGAAGTCCCTAGACCCTGATATATAGTGGGAGGAGAAGTCCCCAGACCCTGATATATAGAGGGAGGGGAGTCCCCGGACCCTGATATATAGAGGGAGGGGAGGCCCCGGACCCTGATATATAGAGGGAGGGGAGTCCCGGACCCTGATATATAGAGGGAGGGGAGTCCCCGGACCCTGATATATAGAGGGAGGGGAGTCCCCGGACCCTGATATATAGAGGGAGGGGAGACCGCAGACCCCAATATATAGAGGGAGGGGAGTCCCCGGACCTTGATATATAGAGGGAGGGGAGTCCCCGGACCCTGATATATAGAGGGAGGGAAGACCCCAGACCCTGATATATAGAGGGAGGGGAGACCGCGGACCTTGATATATAGAGGGAGGGGAGACCGCGGACCTTGATATATAGAGGGAGGGGAGTCCCCGGACCCTGATATATAGAAGGAGGAGAAGTCCCCGGACACTGATATATAGTGGGGGTGGGTGGGGTTTTCTCCAAATGGTCGTAGGACTCAGTGGGTATGGTCAGTCTGCTAGCAACTATGAATGACTGAAAAAGCAAGGGATGGTATGCAGATGACCCAAAATAGCTTTAGCGTGTGTAAAGAGACAGGAATTCAATACCTCTATTCAGACCAGGTCTCTCCATAGTTTTCAGCTGAGTGATAAGTTGCAATTCAGCCACTTCTCTTTCAAGTCTATTTCCGAAATTATTTTTTCAGAAGACAGCTGCTTGGAGATCCTGTATTGAAACTGTTAAACAGAAGGCTGTGTTCACCTACAGCTGGCATCCCCAAACTGCAGCCCTTCAACTTGGCCTACAACTCCCATGATCCCTAGCTAACAGGACCAGTTGTCAGGAATGATGGGAACTGTAGTCCAAAACATCTGAGGATGGGAATGCCTGACCTACAGCCTAAACCAATTCTGGGCTTCGGCCTTGGAACGTTTCCTTCAGAGTGCTTCATTGAACTCGCACAAGTTGCTCTCCATCAATGTTGAAGCTCTGTTTTCCCAATCCGTGGCTTTGCATGGTGAGTATGTGTTGTGTTTTCCAAAGCTTTTCCTCAGCCTTAACGCTCCTGCCATAAATGGGAAGGGGGTGGGAGAACGGATGAATGGTGGCATTCTCATGTTTCCTCCTGTCGCTCAACGCTGCTTAAAAGGGCCCCCGCATGGATGAACTATTAGTCACGATCACCAAACAGATAATTTCTGTGGCAATCAACAGCAAGCAAAGAAGGGCATCAGAACCTCACTTCGGGGTAATGTTTCATATGAAATTGGCATATAAATTCCTTACTGGGGAAGCAGCCCAACGAAAGGGCCAAGAGGATGCAGAAATAATAAAATGCAGGGCTGGAGGCAGTAATGTTTCTGAGCACCAGACGCTAGAAATTGCAGGAGGGGACAGGATTCTTGTTCTGAACTAGTTGTTGTTGTTGTTGATGATGATGATGATTTATGGTTTCTATCCCGACCATCTGGCTGGGTTTCCCCAGCCACTCTGGGTGGCTTCCAATGGAAGGTTAGAAATACATGAAAACATCTGTCATTCACCCTAAACAGGGCTGCCTTCAGATGTCTTCTAATCGTTCTTTATTCCTTTGACATCTGACGGAAGGGTGTTCCACAGGGCAGGCACCGCTACTGAGAAGGCCCTCTGCCTGGTTCCCTGTAACTTGGCTTCTAGCAGGAAGGAAACCGCCAGAAGGGAAAGGGACCAGGGTGGAGACGCTCCTTCAGACC
The DNA here is from genome assembly GCF_964234715.1 of Podarcis melisellensis. Classification (NCBI taxonomy): domain Eukaryota; kingdom Metazoa; phylum Chordata; class Lepidosauria; order Squamata; family Lacertidae; genus Podarcis; species Podarcis melisellensis. The sequence continues at coordinate 49,710,235 of NC_138547.1, read as the reverse complement.
TACTGGGCCAAGGCCATTTAGGGCTTTCAAGGTCAACACCGACACTTTGAATTGGGCCCAGAAACGTTCTGAGAGCCAATGTAGGTCTTTCAGGACCGGTGTTATACGTTCTTGGTCAGACTTTATTTTACAGAAAGGTTCGACCTTGTTGGCATCTTCTTCATATTGACATGCAGAGGAAGGTTTCCTTTTGGAAAGCATTGAATCCTTTTTACAGAAAGGTTCAGCCTCGCTGGCATCCTCTTAACACACTTTGAATTGGGCTTCCTGGGAGTCAATGCAGGTCTTTCAAGACCGGTGTTATGTGGTCTTGGTAGTCCCAGTCCCCAGTCTGGCTGCCGCATTCTGGATTAGTTGTAGTTTCCGGTCACCTCCCAAGGCAGCCCCACGTAGAGCGCATTGCAGTAGTCGAATTGGGAGATAGAAACTAGAGCATTCACTACTATGGCGAGACAGCGGGCAGGAAGGGTCTCATCCTGCATCCCAGATGGAGCCGCCCTGGACACAGAATGGACCTGTGCCTCCTTAGGTCAAAAATGACTTCCAGGCTCCACACCTGGTCCTTCAAGGGCACAGTTGCCCCATTCGGGACCAGGGAGTCACCCCCCCACACACACCTGCAACAGGACTTCTGTCTTGTCCGGATCCAACCTCAACCTGATAGTCATGACCCGTCCTCCAACCACATCCAGGCACTTGCACTCGACCTTCACCACCTTCCCTGGTTCCGATTTGAACGAGAGTCAGAGGTCTCCCCCCAAAACCCCTCCCCAAAACAACAACTCTGGGCACTTTGTGTTAATACTTTGCGATAAATAAAGGGGCTGGAGCTGCAGTTTGGGCACTTGGTCTCGAAAAGATTTGCCACCACTGGTCTAGGCATGCATAGGCCACCTTTGGCCCTGCAGATGTTTTGGCCTACAACTCCCATGATCCCTATCTAGAAGGACCAGTGGTCAGGGATGATGGGAACTGTAGTCCAAAACATCTGGAGGGCTGAAGGTTGCCTATGCCTGGTCTAGGGTGAAAGTTGTCGCTTTTTTCCAAACATGCTTTGCCGCGAAGCGGCCAAAACCCTCCCATTTTGTGTCCCTCCATTTCCAACATTTCCAAATAAAGCTCTTTCTCCCCGCGGCTTCTTCTGCAGTGACTAATACACTGGAAACCTCTTCCAAGGCCCCATGCTTATGCTTCATTCTCGTTTGGAAAAGCGAGCCAAGTCTCCATTTGTCTCCGTTTTATTACACTTGCCAGGAACTGATACACAACACCAGGCTTCCTCAACTTCAGCCCTCCTGCTGTTTTGAAATTATAATTCCCATCATCCCTGACCACTGGTCCTGCTAACTAGGAATGATGGGAGTTGCAGCCCAAAAACATCTGGAGGCCCAAGGTTGAGGAAGCCTGAACAACATTATCAAACCTATAGTTATGTAAATCCAACTAGCATGCCCAAAAGATTCTTCTGCAGAAGGAAACTAGATTGATTTTCCTGCTTGATTCATAGAATCATAGAATCATACGTCCCAGAAGATGGAAGCGTTCTCCTTTTGGCTTCTCTGCCTTGCAATTCCCGATGTCGGAGTGATGCCCATTTATCCTCTGGCACAGGGTTTGGCCTGTTGGTCCAATAGAGAGCCCTGCTGGCATTTGATGATATTTGATGATATTTGATGGCATTTGATGGCATTTGATGGCATACACAACGTTCGATAGCCATTCAATAGGCCTGAGATGGGATGTTTGGCATTGTTGGGTCCAGCGATGGTGTTGTCTGGGTGTGAGTGGCAGCAAAGTTGGCACCTGGGTTTATTGCAGCCTCTGGTACCTGTGTCCGGGTATGATTGTGGGTGAGGAGTTGTTATCGCCGTCTAGGAAGGTTGCAAATCTCTGAGGCGTTGAACTGTTTTAACTTGGGAGCTGTATGTGATCGCTAGTGGCATTCTGTTATTTTCTCTTTGGGGTCCGTATCGCAGCAAGCGCTCTCTGGCAATCTGTCTCACTTTGTCGATCTGTTGTTGAACTTTGAATTCCAAAACACCTGAATCTAGGATCTAAGGCTGTTTGAAAGAAGACCAACATCCAAAGCAATTTTGGCCAAGAATGTGAACTGCTGGGGAAACCCTAGGAGTTTGTCATAGAATCATAGAATCATAGAGTTGGAAGAAACCACAAGGGCCATCGAGTCCAACCCCCTGCCAAGCAGGAAACACCATCAGAGCACTCCTGACATATGGTTGTCAAGCCTCTGCTTAAAGACCTCCAAAGAAGGAGACTCCACCACACTCCTTGGCAGCAAATTCCACTGTCAAACAGCTCTTACTGTCAGGAAGTTCTTCCTAATGTTTAGGTGGAATCTTCTTTCTTGTAGTTTGGATCCATTGCTCCGTGTCCACTTCTCTGGAGCAGCAGAAAACAACCTTTCTCCCTCCTCTATGTGACATCCTTTTATATATTTGAACATGGCTATCATATCACCCCTTAACCTCCTCTTCTCCAGGCTAAACATGCCCGGCTCCCTTAGTCGTTTCTCATAAGGCATCATTTCCAGGCCTTTGACCATTTTGGTTGCCCTCCTCTGGACACGTTCCAGTTTGTCAGTGTCCTTCTTGAACTGTGGTGCCCAGAACTGGACACAGTACTCCAGGTGAGGTCTGACCAGAGCAGAATACAGTGGCACTATTACTTCCCTTGATCTAGATGCTATACTCCTATTGATGCAGCCCAGAATTGCATTGGCTTTTTTAGCTGCCGCGTCACACTGTTGGCTCATGTCAAGTTTGTGGTCAACCAAGACTCCTAGATCCTTTTCACATGTACTGCTCTCAAGCCAGGTGTCACCCATCTTGTATTTGTGCCTCTCATTTTTTTTGCCCAAGTGCAATACTTTACATTTCTCCCTGTTAAAATTCATCTTGTTTGTTTTGGCCCAGTTCTCTAATCTGTCAAGGTCGTTTTGAAGTGTGATCCTGTCCTCTGGGGTGTTAGCCACCCCTCCCAGTTTGGTGTCATCTGCAAATTTGATCAGGATGCCCTTGAGTCCATCATCCAAGTCGTTGATAAAGATGTTGAATAAGACCGGGCCCAAGACAGAACCCTGTGGCACCCCACTAGTCACTCTTCTCCAGGATGAAGAGGAACCATTGATGAGCACCCTTTGGGTTCGGTCAGTCAGCCAGTTACAAATCCACTGAGTGGTAGCATAGTCAAGACCCCATTTTACCAGCTTCTTTACAAGAATATCATGGGGCACCTTGTCAAATGCCTTGCTGAAATCAAGGTAGGCTACATCCACTGCGTTCCCTTCATCTACGAGGCTTGTTATTCTGTCAAAAAACGAGATCAGGTTAGTCTGACATGATTTATTTTTCAGAAATCCATGCTGACTGTTGGTGATCACAGCATTCCTTTCTAGGTGCTCACAGACTGTTTGCTTAATGGTCTGCTCCGGAATCTTCCCTGGTATTGATGTCAGACTGACTGGGCGGTAATTATTTGGGTCCTCTCTTTCCCCCTTTTTGAAAATAGGGACAACATTTGCCCTCCTCCAGTCTGCCGGGACTTTGCCTGTTCTCCAGGAGTTCTCAAAGATGACTGCCAGTGGTTCTGAGATCACATCTGCCAGTTCTTTTAATACTCTTGGATGCAGTTCATCTGGCCCTGGAGACTTGAATACATCTAGACTAGCCAAGTATTCTTGTACTATCTCCTTAGTTATTCTGGGCTGTGTTTCCTCTGCTGAATCATTTGCTCCAAATTCTTCAGGTCGGGCATTGTTTTCTTTATCGGAGAAGACTGAGGCAAAGATTGAGGAGTTCAGCCCTTTCTGTGTCCCCTGTTTGCATTTCACCATCTTCTCCTCTGATTCGTTGCATCCCTCAGGTTTAAATACAGAAATAGATTATAGTTTTTTATGAGTCATCATTAATATCTTGACATACAATGGATAACCTTAAAAATCTATGTTGAATCTGGTGGTTTCAAAGGGGTCACTTTAAGACAGGCACCCCCAACCTTTGGCCCTCTTGATGTTTTGGACTACAATTCCCATCATCCCTGACCACTGGTCCTGTTAGCTAGGGATCATGGGAGTTGTAGGCCAAAACATCTGGAGGGCCACAGGTTGGGGATGCCTGTTTTAAGAGATTAAAAAACTTTGCTGTAGATTGCTGCCACCTGTAACAAGAACTAACACTGTGTCTCTCTAGAAAAGTAAACATAGGATTGCTGTTTGTTTACTGTGGGATCCGCCATGTCACTTGTCCCATGTCTCTGATACATAAAATATGGCATGGAGATCCATGCATGTTATGTTTTATTTCTTAATTTGTTAAAAAAAAACCTACAGGCAGCCCTATTTAGGGAAGCTTTTAATGTCTGGTGCACTATTGTATTTTAATATTTTGTTTGTTTTATTGATATGTATTATTTAAAGTATGCATGGCTGATGAAGCCTGACAAGGCGAAACAAGGTGTTATTCCGGGAATCCTTGTCTTAAGTTCTTTTGTGTGATACCTGCATACAGCAACTATATTTTGCAAAGGCATGTGTTAAGATCTTTTATATCTTTTGTCTTATACCTGCATACAATAACTATACTTTGCAAAGGTGTACGTGGAACCTTACAAATAAAAAGTTCATTTTCTGTGAGTACCGCTTCTTAAAGTTGTCGTGTCTGACACTTGCATTCGTAAAAACGTACTGTATGTGGAACACAAAAAAAGCTTCTATTTGGACATTACGTATGTAAGAAAGGATCTATTTGTATTTCCTGTTCAGAATGGTGGTTTTTAATTGCTTCTACTTAATTTGATAATATGAACAGAGGTTTGTTTATATGATGTATAAATAATTCATGTAGTTAAACACAGTCAGGAACTGATACACACCTATCAAAATTAGTTTTATTTCCCATTGGGCAGCGGCCGCAGACACATTGCAGGCTCAGGATTCTCTCCCAGCCGATGTGAAGCAATGTGGCCTTTTCTAAAGTGAGCCTCCATGGTTTTACTAGCGCTCCTTGCCTCAATTTTCCTTGGTGCCTTGTCTCCTTGCCTTAGTCCCCCGCCTGGTTCCTGATACACTTTCCAGCATAGCCCCAAAGCAGTTGCTTTTGCAATACCACCAACTGCCCCAAACAGAGGGTCGTGATGAGGGTCAAGCTGAAGGGTGCATGGAATCTCCCACCTTTAAGCCTGAAAGGTGGGAGTGAGGGGGTTAAATTGGTAACGATGAAATGGGCACAAGATATAGGACATCATGTACAAATGGAGGGTTGGGAAAAGTTACGGAGAATGAATTTAATATTCACTGATTGCATACTAGGTTCATAATTTATTTATTTATTAAATGACTGCTCCAAAGGTCTTCTCTTTCTACACTAGGGATTATATAGCTATATCTGAAATTTCATGCATCTCCGTTAATATCTTGACCCTGCTCCACTGAATTGACATTTCAGCCTTCACGACAATATAGGAAAACGGCTATTTTCATGAAGGAGAGTCCCTAGTGTAGTACCTTTGGAGAAGGCATTTTCCAAAAAAAGTTTTTAAAGAACCACCCTATTGTACGCTGCTAAAAGATAATTATATGAAAATGTTGTATAGAGGGTACATTACAGGGTTAAAAAAATCACAGAGTTTAAAACTGGCAGTGATCTACCCCCTTTTGGGGGGGTTCAGGTCAAACCTGTTGAGCTTCTTTGGGGCGAGCTTGTGATCTATGACAGACGTCCAGTGATCTACCGGTAGATCACGATCTGCCTATTGGGCCTGCCTGTAATATAGGAAGAAATGATTTGATCCTAAACTTATCTCTTGAAGAAAGTGCATCTAAGGCCCCAAGCTTCAGCCGACTTAGCTCCCTAGACATAAATCTGGCACTGGTGGAGACCGTAATACAGGGGTGAGCAAGCTTTTTCGGCAGGGTCTGGTCCCTCAGACCTTGTGGGGGGCCGGACTAGATTTTGGGGGGGAAATATTAATGAATTCCTATGCCCCACAAATCACCCAGAGATGCATTTTAAATTAAAGGACACATTATACTTATGTCAAAACATGCCCATTCCTGGACCGTCCGCTGGCCAGATTGAGAAGCCGATTGGGCCGGATCTGGTCCCCAGGTCTTAGTCTGCCTATCCATGGCATAATAGAAGGGAGAGAAGAGGGAAGAAGGAAAGCACAAGGCTTGGAGGAGGAGTCAAAGCTGCTGCTGAATTATGCCCCCAGCCAAACTCTCTTTAGCAAACACCTCTCAGCGAATGGTCAGGAATGTTCCTTCTCAGCAACAGGTGGTATTGGCCAAAGCTAAAGAGAATTTCAGACCTGAAGGTTCACAGAGAGGAGAAGCAGATGGCAAACATCTAAAAGGAACTGAAAAATCTCTCCCTCTCCCTCTCCTTCCTTCCTTCTTTCCTTCCTCCCCCCCCCTCTCTCTCCCCCTCCCTCCGTCCCTCCCTCCCTCTCCCTCTTCTGTCATGGGAAGAGCCCCTGGTTATCAAACCTTCAGAGGTACAGAAGGGGCACTGGGGGGAAAACTACGCAGCTTTCTCTCCTGATCCACCACAGCTCAGCTGTGAAAAGAGCAGAATCGCATTGAATGAGTTGCTCATGACTCCTCGACCTAACCTACCTATCATCTATCTATCACCTATCTATTTATCATCTATCTATCTTATATCTATCTATCATCTAATCTATCATCTTATATTTTCTATCTACAGTGGTACCTGAAACTGTTCTCATCCTGAAGCAAAGTTCTTAACCCGAGGTACTATTTCTGGGTTAGCGGAGTCTGTAACCTGAAGCGTCGGTAACCTGAAGCGTCGGTAACCCGAGGTTCCACTCTATCTATCTATCTATCTATCTATCTATCTATCTATCTATCTATCTATCCATCCATCTATGCCAGTGCAGGATTTATGTATGAGCTCAACAAGCTGTAGCTTAGGGCCCCACTCTCTCTCAGGACTGGTGTTATATGGTCTCTGCGGCCGCTCCCAGTCCCCAGTCTGGCTGCCTCATTCTGAATTAGTTGTAGTTTCTGGGTCACCTTCAAAGGTAGCCCCACGTAGAGTGCATTGCAGTAGTCCAAGCGGGAGATAACCAGAGCATGTGCCACTCTGGCAAGACAGTCAGTGGGCAGAGAGGGTCTCATCCTGCATCCCAGATGGACCTGTCCTGGACACAGAATGGACCTGTACCTCCATGGATCCAAAATGACCCCCAGGCAGCACACCCGGTCCTTCAGGGATACAGTTGCCCCATTCAGGACCAAGGAGTCCCCCACACCCAGCAGCCCCCTGCCCCCCCCAAGAAGAGTACTTCTGTCTTGTCAGGATTTAACCTCAATCTGCTCTATCATATAAGGAAGGAAAGTGGGTACAAACAGCTCTTTGAGGGGGAGGGAATTCCCATCCTTCACGCAGGTATCAAAGCAGAAGTTTGGAACAATGTCCGCCTGCTGCAGCATCATCCATCTCTGTCCAATACATCATTTTCACTGGTACCCCAAAGGGATGAACCAGCAGGAATATTTTGGGGGCAACTGGGATGGCAATGGTCACATCGTGTCTGTCGTTCGTTACAAAGGCAGACAAAGCTTTTTGAGAGCCCTAAACATCAAGATCCTATGGGAAGGATTAAGCGGAAAGGTTACCCTGCAAATAGTCGGCGTGGCAGCCAAAGCGAGCCAAATGGTGTTCTAAAATGAGCTGCTGGGCTGCGAGCCACTAAACAGCCCCACAAGAACATGCAAATATTTTGTTCCAACTTGAATAATCGCGTTAATCCCTTTGTCACGCAGCCAACCTTAGAGCTTAGTTTCCATGGTGTTTGGAAGACAACTTGGCACACACAGAAGGAGGCAGCAAGATGAAATGTTTGGCCTCCCATAGTTGCTGCTACTCAAAATAGAGCATGAAGGACCAGGTGTGCAGCCTGGACACCATTTTGGACTCAGAGGTGTTCATGAAGGCACTGGTCCATTCTGTGTCCAGGGCAGCTCCATTTGGGACACAGGATGAGACCCGACCTGCCCAGAGTGGCGCATGCTCTGGTTATTTCCCGCTTGGACTACTGCAATGCACTCTTCGTGGGGCTACCTTTGAAGGTGGCCCAGAAACTACAACTAATCCAGAATGCGGCAGCCAGACTGGGGACTGGGAGCGGCCCCTGAGACCACATAACACCAGTCCTGAGAGACCTGCATTGGCTCCCAGGACGTTTCAAGGCACAACTCAAAGTGTTGGTGCTGAGCTTGAAAGCTCTAAATGGCCTGGTAGAGGAAACTTTCCTCTGGTTGTCACTATTAAGAGGATGCCAGCAAGGTTGAACCTTTCTGTAAAATAAAAGTTTTAAATCAAGTCTCACCAAGGCCATATAACACCAGTCCTGAAAGACCTGCATTGGCTCCCTGGACTTTTCTGGGCACAATTCAAAGTCTCAGTGCTTACCTTGAAAGCCTTTAACGGCCTCAGCCCAATAGACCTGAAGGAGCATCTCCACCCCGGACACCGGGGTCCCTCTTCCGAGGGCCTTCTGGTTGTTCCCTCCCTGTGAGAAGCGAGGTTACAGGGATCCAGGCAGAGGGCCTTCTCGGTAGTGGCCCTGTGGAACGCCCTCCCATTAGATGTCAAGGAAATAACTATCTCACTTTTAAAGGACATCTGAAGGCAGCCCTGTTTCGAGAAGTTTTTAATGACTGGTGTTTCAATGTATTTTTAACCTTCTGTTGGAAGCTGCCCAGAGTGGCTGGAAAAACCCACCCAGATGGGTGGGGTAGAAATAATAAATTGTTACTACTACGACTACTACTACTACTATTATTATTATTATTATTATTATTATTATTATTATTATTATTATTATTATTAGACTGAGCTAGGGAGGCCATGTTCTGACCCCCACGTCTCTGGGGCTGCAGACCAAACTGCATCATTTTCAATCCGGAGATTGATCAACAACAAAAGTGTGGATTCTTCTCCCTGTCCTCCTCTTTGCAGTTATTTTAACTGCATGCCAGGAACTGTGTCTGCTTGGCTGGGACCCCAACATAAGCTTCTGTGATATAAATCACATTTTATTTTTATGCAGCTTGTCTGGCCAGCTTGCTACGCAGGCAGGTCAAAGGCTGGGCAGGGCGCCAGGGGCAGAGGTTTCCCAAAAGGTCTCCATTGCATTGCAGTGAACATGCAGCTCTCGCTCTGCGTGTGCCAACTGGGGGCCTGGCACAGCCCTGCCCTTTTATGGACCTTGGTTGTCTTGTCTGGGACCCCTAAACGTATTTTTATTGCATTTCTCCATCGTTCAGGGCGAGGGGTTTTCTGTCCACGGCAGGAATCTTAAGAGCCATGGAGTTTTTTTGGGGGCGGCAGGTCAGGGCCGTCTTGACCCAGGGGCGCAAGGGGCGTGGGGCACCTGGGCGCCAAATTCTGGGGTGCATGGAAGCTGCCTAATCTCTTAACTATCTACCTGTTATGAAAGAATCAATCATTTTGATCAAGCTAGAAAAACAAAAGACATCTATATATAGTAGGGCGGTTCATAAAAAACCTTATTTTTTAAGACCTGCTCCCAAGGTTTTATCTTACTACACTAGGGATTATATAGCTATTTCTGAAATTTCAAGCATATCAGTTAATATCTTGACCCTGCTCCACTGAATTGACATTTCAGCCTTCACGACATAGGAAAATGGCCAAGTAAACAGCTATTTTCATGGAGGAAAACTGGACATCATCATCATCATCATCATTATTATTATTATTATTATTATTATTATTATTATTATTATTATTATTTTATTCTCTCTCTCTCTCTCTCTCTCTCTCGACTGCATCAGACAAACATGGCTACCTACCTGAATCTGATGTTTGTAGTTATTTTAACTGCACATCTGGAACCGTGGCTGCTTGGCTGGGACCATAGTACTCTTTCCTAAGCTTCTGTGATGATATAAATCCCATTTTATTTTTATGCAGCTCGTCTGGCTGGCTAGGCAGAGGTTTTCCGAAAGGTCTCCATTATGTTGCAGTGAACATGAAGCCCTCGCTCTGCATGTGCCAACCTGGGCCCTGGCACAGCCCTGCCCTTTTATGGACTTTGGTTGTCTCATCTGGGACCCCTAAACATACTTTTATTGCAGGGGATTTCCCTTTCTCCCTCTTTTAAAATTAACTTTTATTTGCTTCTCACATTACTACTTTGATCCATTCAAAAGAAAACACCTTTTAACATTTTTTGCCGTACGTTGTATATATATGTATCCAAACATCCTTCTGCAACTTCACCCTTAGTGTCCCTATGACCTTCCCTCCACCCATGCTTGGCCCCATTAGATTGATTTCTACAGTATATCCTTTATTTGTGTTCAAACAGTATACTGTATTTTTCCGTGCCTTCTGGCAGTTCCCTCATTGTAAGAAGCAAAGCTACAGGGAACCAGGCAGAGGGCCTTCTCGGTAGTGGCGCCCGCCCTGTGGAACGCCCTCCCATCAGATGTCAAAGCGATAAACAACTACCTGACAGTCAGAAGACATCTTAAGGCTGTTCAGGGAAGTTTTCAATGTGTGACATCTTAGTGTATTTTTGGTCTCTGTGGAAGCCGCCCAGAGTGGCTGGGGAAACCCAGCCAGATAGGCGGGATACAAATAATAAATTATATTATTATTATTATTATTATTATTATTATTATTATTATTATTATTATTATTATTATTAGACTAGGTTTCCCCCCTAAAAAATAATGTCAAAAATTAGGGGGGCGTCTTGTACATGGATCTCTCCCCCCCCCATTTTCTTAAATCTGAGTCCCCAAAAATAGGGGGCATCTTATACATGGGGGCATCTTATAGACAGAAAAAAATTGTACTTTAGATATTAGCCCATATAATCTTGTAGCTCTTTCTATTGTAACTTTGTGGATTTCAGTCTAAACAATTTCATTCGGAACACTGTTTTCCCATAGATTCATCTACACATTCCCACTCTTTCTTTAAGTTTTGGTTAGAATGTAATCTGATTGCTGTCATCATTTTGGCCAATTCAATGAATTCACAAAATTCAATTTGCCCTTCTGCCACTGAAAGGACTTTATCTCCCTTCCAGTTTTTTGCCACCCAAATCCTGGAGGCGTATAAGAATTTTTTTTCTTGTTGTTGGGGATGTCCCTATTCCTAGAAGAAAGGCTTCTCGGCCAGACAATCCACTTAGAGAGATGGGAAAGGTTATGGAAAACCGATATAAACTTTACAGCCTGCTATCTGATTAAAGAGAATATAATGAAGATGTTCTATCGTTGGTACCTCACCCCAGTAAAATTATCAAAGATGTACAAAAAGCACTCAAATCTCTGCTGGAGGGAGGTGGGGACAATGTGCCACATACTTAGGAGTTCAATTTCTAAAAAGCCAGAATGTTTTCTGCTGGGCTTAATATCTAGTGACATCCCCAAGGATGAATATTAGTGGCAAAAAACCGGAAAACAGACAAAATTCCAGAATTACTAGAATGGCAAGCTAAACTTTGTGAATTTGCAGAGATGGCAAAGTTAACAGCAACAATTAGAGGCTGTGCTAATAATTTTTTTTTATAAAGAGTGAGAATGCGTAAAGGATCACATGAAAAGAGTTGGCTTCGGAGTCTAAAATTGATATGCAATAGTTTAAAGGGCTCAAGGTTATAGGATGATATTAAAACAAATATGGAACAACAAATATAAACAGCTGTTAACTCAACAACAAAAACAGCAACAACAGTATGTAAAGAAGATTGTACATGGGTGAAGGGAAGCAACAAGTTTAGGGGGAAGGAGGTGAGGGCATTAATTGAAAAATTGTTAAAGATATATATGGGACCTAAGAGATTAAGGATAAGGAACCAAAAGGAGACAGAAATTAAGGAATAGTAAAATAAGGAAATCTGAGAAGAATCAGTACAAATGAAAATACGAGACTCAAGATTTTGTTATATACTGTTTTGTCTTGGATGTGAAGTCTTTTGTTGTAAAGATTGTACATAAAATGAATAAAGATGTGTTACCCAGGGTGGGGGGAGAGAGAAGAAAGGCTTCTGGTCTTTTTTCAAATGTCATTTTGAACACTCATTAAAATTCTTCGTAAATATTACCCAAGAACTTTTTGATTTAATCGCATTGGGGCGGGGAATTTTCGGTCTGCAGCAGGACTCTTAACAACCATGGAGGGGTTTTTTGTTGGGGGGGTGGCATGTACTACTAGCTGAGACCCTCCACCCATTTCCTCCCAAGCCACAAAACTAATAGCATCCCCCAGAAATTGCCTTCGTCGTTGACATCCGTTTCCGCGTTTCCGCTTCCTTCACCATCATTTTTCTCGCCCATGTGGGTGGCCTCGGTGAAGCCTCTGGGCTCTGCGTTTTCCTTTGGGTGTTCTCAGTGACAGTGAGGAGAGAAGATGTCACAGTTAACAGGAGATGGAGGACCAGGGAGGCATCCGTGGTTGCTTAGCAACCACCTATCGGATGCCACCAAGGCCTCCGAGAGGAGGCTGGTGGTGCAAATGGGTATTCCCTGGTCTCCCACTACTTTGGGTGAGGTGGACTTTCTTTCCTTCTCTTTTTATAGTAATATTGATTAAATTTCCATTTTAACAATCTAATAAATACCACATTAAAAACATTCCAAATGATAAAATCACCAAATGATCCACATATTAAGCCAAATAGTAAGTCTTTGGTTGACTTCCCATGCTCTGAGGTTTCGGGGGGCATGATGGTGATTTCACATTTGTGCGGCTTATCATAATTAGTCCAGGTCATTCCAATAAAACATTCCGATCTTGATCCTTCGTTTATTTTTAACAGACTCTGAGTTCGTCTGGCAAGTGGGTTGGACCAATGTCATATGTTTCTGTGTGGATATTTATTTTCTTTATTTCTCTCTTTATATTCTTTGTAGTCCAACAGTCTGTCCGTGGCATGTCTCTTTTTCTTTCTTGTGCCTGTGACTTTCCACTGCGACGCGTCCCAAGGTGGAGGAAATCTGGCTTTCTGCCATTTGTACCAGGCATATGTCCAAACTTCTTTGTTTTATCTCCTTCCATGACAAATCAGCCTGCACTTTGGCTAGAAACCATCATTTCCATCATCTATTCTTATCAATCCGTTGAAGGTAATTGCAAAATTCACAAATCATTTCCATGCAGGTAATTTGATAGCTAGACTATAATCATAACAATGATGAAATACTCTTTCTTTCTTTCCCCTCCCACTTACGCACATAAACAATCAGGCACGCAGTCCTTACAGGGAGGTTGGCCAAATAAGATAGCAAATACGAAGTATATAAAAAAAGAAATAATGGAGGCACGTGCCCCCCTTCCTTTCCGACATAGGGTGAGGTGGACTTTCAGTACAGAATCAGGTAGATAGCTGTGTTGATCTGACGCATTCGAAATATATTAAAAAATAAAAACATTGTCCAGTAGCAGCTTAGAGACCAACTAAGTTTGTTCTTGGTATAAGCTTTTGTGTGCACGTTTCAGTGTATCTGAAGAAGTGTGCTTGCACATGAAAGCTTAGACCCAGAACAAACTTAGTTGGTCTCTAAGGTGCTACTGGACAATGTTTTCAGTACAGAAGTTAGAAAGCCAAGAATATAGGACTGCACTTGAGAGAGCCTGGCCAGCAAGGCAGTGTAGCCCTGCCCTTTTCCTGAGGATTCCAGATTTCCTTTCTGGTTAGTTAAAAGCATGGGTAGGCAACCTAAGGCCCGGGGGCGGATCTGACCCAATCACCTTCTAAATCTGGCCCGCAGACAGCCCGGGAATCAGCGTGTTTTTACATGAGTAGAATGTGTCCTTTTATTTAAAATGCATCTCTGGCTTATTTGTGGGGCATAGGAATTCGTTTATTTCCCCCCCTCCCTTAAAATATAGACTGGCCCCCACAAGGTGAAGTAAACAGCTATTTTTGTGGAGGAGGGTTGAGATATTAACTGATATGCATGAAAATTCAGATATAGCTATATAATCCCTAGTGTGGTAAAATAAGACCTTTGGAGTAGGCATTTTCAAAAAAAAGTTTTTTATGAACCGCCCTACCGTACAAGCGGTGGGTTGGCGCTTTAAATTGGCCATTGGCAGCCGCCCCGGCCACCCAAAATAAAATCGAGATTAAAGTGACTCATCCGTTTACAATGGATTCATTCCTTGACACCGCGGACGTCAAGAGAAGATACAGAGAGGAACGTTTCACCACAAGCCAGAGAGGGCTGAAGAAACCAGAGAGGGAGGGAGGGGGCAGCCACCCAAATATTTTGGCAGCAATTGAGGCGAGAGGAGAAAGAGAGAGAGAGAAAGAGAGAGAGAGAGAGAGAGAGAGAGAGAGAGAGAGAGAGAGAGAGAGAGAGAGAATGTGCAGTCGCTATGCATGAATATCCCAGAGCAGTGGGGAAAGCTATGGAGGCGAGATATTAGATTGACTGCCTGTTACACAATTAAGGAGAACCGAATGAAGATGATGCACAGGTTGGACATGACCCCAACCGGAGTTGCTAAAACGTACAAATTAAAATCCAACTAAAGTTGGAGATTCAACAGAGCAGAAGGAACGATGTTTCCCATATGGTGGGGATGCGAAAAAATGGGGGGGCGGTGGTCTGGAATACAATTTATGAAGAACTAAAAAAGATGTTTGAAACATCCTTTGAGAAAAGGCCAGAAGCATTCCTAACAGGTATTGTTAAAAAAGACATCCTGAATGATAAGAAAAGTGTGTTTCTAAATGCCACGGCCGCTGGCAGGTTGTTGATAGCTAAAAATTGGAATAGAGGATTGGTTAAACAAATTACCGCACCTAGTTTTTGGAGGAGGAAAACAAGAAAAAAAAAATATTCTGAATCTCAGAATCCAGACCAGCAAGAGGGATCTCTGCGCAGTGAAAGCAGCAACCCCTCTTGCTGTTCTGGCTTCTGTTCTGGCTGCGCAGCTTGCATTCACTCCATAAGACGCACACACATTTCCCCTTACTTCTTAGGAGGGAAAAGGTGAGTCTTATAGAGCAAAAAATACGGTATGTGAATTTAAAGAACCGGATAAAATGACAGCGGCCATTGGACTTCAGTTGAATCAAAAACTCAATATGGAACTGATTAGAACAAGCATGTCCAACAGGCAGATCGTGACCTGAACCCCAAAAAACGGGGCTTTCCCTCCTAATAAAAGCTCAACAACTCTGACCTAGATCCCTATCAGTTTTTCACTGTGAGTAGATCACAGTCTCTTGGGAGTTGGCCACCCCTGGCTTAGAAGAATATATGACAAAACATTGTTCCAATTTCTTGATATGTATGGACTGAGTTTGTAAAGGTTTGGGGAAGTTATTGTAAGACTGTAAGATCATTCTGGGGGTTAAAGTAACCACTATATATAAAAAAACACAATGACTAGTTTAAAATATACCAAGAAGGTCTAGCTGTAGTGGAGGGAAGCCATGATAACAGAACAAGATAGACACAGAATGGAAAACGGGAACTTTATCAATATCACATCTTACATTGTATATTCTATATATCTTAGAGCATAGATTCCATGTTATAATAATCAAATGAAATAAAGACTTGCAATATGAATATGAATATATATATAATTAATGGCGGTTCATAATTTTTTTAAAAAAAATGTGTGCTCCCAAGGTCTTATCTTATCACACTAGGGATTATATAGCTATATCTGAAATTTCATGCATATCAGTTAATATCTTGACCCTCCTCCATGAAAATAGCTGTTTACTTGGCCATTTTCCTGTGTCGTGAAGGCTGAAATGTCAATTCAGCGGAGCAGGGTCAAGATATTAACTGATATGCATGAAATTTCAGATATAGCTATATAATCCCTAGTGTAGTAAGATAAGACCTTGGGAGCAGGCATTTTTTTTATATAAAAAAAAGTTTTTTATGAACCGCCCTAAATATATATATCCCAGAGCAGCTGCCGGCCACTAATGGGAGAGACCGTCCAAAACCTCTGGAGGGCACCAAATTGGGAAAGGCTGCCCAAGAGTTAGAGCACACACAGGCACAGCCCAGGTGACTTAAAACACTCTGGCTGCTGGTCCCTTGTAAATAGCTGCTTTCCATATGTCCTTTTCCTGCATGGGGTGGAGTAGTCTTGATGCCTTACTAAAAAAAAGGTTGTGTCAAGGCCTACATCGACGTGGCACAGTTTGTGCAATTCACAATTTGTGCCAATGGGGTTTTCAAACTAAACTGCCACAGTAGGGCCCCCCAATCTGGACTGGCACCTTGGCACAGGCTGGTGTGTGTGTTTGTTCCTGCCCAGAAACCTATGTCCCCACTATGGAAGGATGTGGGGATCCAGAATTGGCCTCCAAAGTCATGGTTAAAACCGTATTTATGGAAGACAATCTTACTTGGCTAAAAAAAATAAGAGCTTCCAAAAAAACCTACAAACGCCTGTGTTTCCTTCTAACAGACACGACACAAAAGGAAAAGGGAGGATGAGGGAGGAAGAAAAGAGCAAACTCTAGCACTAGATTTGGGTTACGAAGTTTTTGCAAAGGCCAGCAGGAGTGGACAAATTGGGAGCGGCATAATCCTGGCATAATTAGCAGCTGAATCCCATCATCTGATTCCTATGCATATTTACTCACGGCAGCCTAAGCCTTTAAGCTTACATCAGAACTTGGACACATTTAGGAATGTGAAAGGAGCTGTTCGTCTTTGTTACTGCTGCCGCCACTGTAACCCTAAACACATCTACAGTGGTACCTCTAGATACGAACAGGATCCGTTCCGGAGCCCCATTCGCATCTAGAGGTAAACGTATCTAGTGATGGCACGTCTGCGCACATGCGCGTCACTTTTCGCCACTTCTATGCATGCACATGATGTCATTTTGAGCGTCTGCGCATGCGGCAAAACCCGGAAGTAACGCGCTCCGTTACTTCTGGGTTGCCGCAGAGCACAACTCGAACGCACTCAACTTGAAGTGTATTTAACCCGAGGTATGACTGTATTTCTCTTCCAGGCACAACCCTAAAACGATTCAAGCCATATTTGGTTCCAAAATTTGGAACTCGGCTCTTTGCTTTCCAAACCACTCTAAATATCTTCACAGAAGCTTACGAAAAGCTTGGCCTGTCGCTTCACATGCAAAAAACCAAAGAGCTGCACCAACAAGCACAAAATAACCCCTCTGCAGCACCACAAATCCAGCTCAATGGTGTAATGTTGGAAAGTGTCGATCACTTCTCCTACCTAGGGAGTTATCTTTCCATAAGGGCCGACATTGATGCCGAAATCCACCACTGCCTGAGCTCTGCGAGTGCGGCTTTCTCCCGAATGAAGAGCAGAGTGTTTGAGGACTGGGACATTTGCAGGGAAACCCAAATTTGCTATGGTACTACCAACCTGACTGTCTGCTTGTGAAACATGGACCGCTTATCAACGCCATCTCCAACTCCTCGAAAGATTCCATCAACAGGGTCTCCAAAAAGTTTGGGAAGACACAGGAGAACTAATGCCAGCGTACTGGAAGAAGCAAAGATCGCCAGTGTTGAAGCAATGATTCTTCAACATCAACTTTGGACTGGTCATGTTGTACGGATGCCTGATGATCGTCTTCCAAAGCAACTACTCTATTCCAAACTTAAAAATGGAAAGCATAATGCTGGTGGTTCACAAAAGCGGTTGAAAGATCTAAAGGCATATCTTTAAAAATGTAGTATAAACACTGACAACTGGGAAACACTGGCCTGCGAGAGCTCCAATGGGAGAACAGCCTTGACCAAAGGTGTCAGTGGGGTTTGAAGACACTCAAACTCTGGATGCAAGGGAGAAACACGCTAAGAGGAAGGCACACTTGTGGGATCAACTCCCGCCCGGAAACCAATGTCCCCACTGTGGAAGGACATGTGGATACAGAATTGGCCTCCACGGTCACTTACGGACTCATTGCTAAAACCGTGTTAATGGAAAACAATCTGACTCGGCTACAAGGGATCGCCAAAGAAAGAAGGAAGCCATGCCTAAGCCATTGTAAGGGTCCCTTCCAACTTTGCAATTCTGTGATCTCCACCACTTCCTTCTCTACAGGGAAAACATTTGGTTTTTGTGCTGTGCTCTCCATGTTACAAAACCAACTTGCCCACTGTGTCCCTCCAAGTGGGAAGGGAAATAAACAGGCCCTGCAACATCTGGCTGAGCATCTGACTGCTGTGTCCTAGGCTCAGTGGTTTAGACCACAGCGCCACCCGCGTCCCTTCTCATGAGGGTAGTAGGACTCAATGGGTATGGTCAACCTGTGGACGACTATGAATGACTGCAATTAGTCCTACAAGAAAAAGCAAGGGAAAGTATGCAGATGACCAAAATTAGCTTTAGCATGTGTAATGAGACCAGACTCCAATATCTCTATTCAGACCAGACAGATAAGCCAGGAGGAGAACACTTCCATCTCCTGGGACATTAAACGCAGAATCTCCAAGGAAATAGACTTGAGAGAGAAGTGGCTGAATTGTAACTTATCACTCAGCTGAAAACTATGGAGAGACCTGGTCTGAATAGAGATATTGGATTCCTGTCTCATTGCATATGCTAAAGCTATTTTTGCTCATCTGCATACCATCCCTTGCTTTTTCCTGTAGGACTAATTGCAGTCATTCACAGTCGCCAACAAGTTGACCATACCCACTGAGTCCTACTACCCTTTGGAGAAAACCCCCGCCCCACCCTCCCTCTATATATCAGGGTCTGGGGACTTTTCCTCCCTCTATATATAAGGGTCTGGGGACTTCTCCTCCCACTATATATCAGGGTCTGGGGACTTCCGCTTCAATATATCTGAAGAAGTCATCCCCTCAATGTGGACAAGCAGAGGAAGGTTTCCATTTTGGGAACTGTAAAATCACCCATCTCCTACTACCCTTCTGAGAAATACCCCACCCTCCCCTCCCTCCCTCCCTCCCTCTATATATAAGTGTCAGGGGACTTCTGCTTCCGTGTATCAGAAGAAGGGGGCCTGCCCATGAAAGCTTTGACCCAGAACAAACTGAGTTGGTCTCTTAAGGCACTGCTGAACCATTTATTTATTTTGACTGCGTCCCACCAATGCAGCTACCCACCTGAATCTAGATGTATGCTGGTGGACAGTGTCTGGTGTCGTGTTTGTTATTATTATTTATTATTTCTTGTATTTCTACACCGCCCCATATCTCTCGGGGCGCTTCACATTAAAAACCACATGCATAAAACCAACACGAAAACCAGATTATCAGTTGTACAATTTAAACATGTTGTGTGTTGCCTTACTTGTCTACTCAAATTCAGCCGCAGCACGTGGCTAATTATTATTAATAGTAGAATGTCACCGAAATTTACAATTTCCAAATAATGTACTGTACCTTTCAATTTTCTTACACTGTTCTTGAGGTTATTGACAGGTGTGTCAAATAAATAATTATCAGTTCTATACATCAGTTTTATCAGCATCAGCCAGCTACACTGGTTAGTGAGCTCTGATCTACAAGTATTATATTTACATGTATGGATATCCTAAAAAAATTTACTTGGTACGTATTCCTTATTGCTTATTTGTTATTTAATATGCAGGGGATGCGGGTGGCGCTGTGGGTAAAACCTCAGCGCCTAGGACTTGCCGATCGGCAGGTCGGGGGTTTGAATCCCCACAGCGGGGTGCGCTCCCGTCGTTCGGTCCCAGCACCTGCCAACCTAACAGTTCGAAAGCACCCCCGGGTGCAAGTAGATAAATAGGACCGCTTACTAGCGGGAGTTCCGTGTGCTGCGCTGGCTCGCCAGATGCAGCTTGTCACGCTGGCCACTGACCCGGAAGTGTCTGCGGACAGCGCTGGCCCCCGGCCTCTTAAGTGAGATGGGCGCACAACCCTAGAGTCGGACACGACTGGCCCATACGGGCAGGGGTACCTTTACCTTTTATGCAGGTTGCTTCAGCACTGTTTAAAATGTCAACTCATTACGTTGACTACTCTTTGGTGATGGACCAATATATCTATATATCAAATCTGGCAGCACAACGCAATTTGAAACTATAAAGTCACAGGCTGATTACTTAAAGCCTATTTTTTAAATAAATTTCTTTCTTGTGGAAATTTCTCAGTTATCATTTAAACACGTGTGTTGCATTCCTCTTAAACACGTGTGTTGCATTCCTCATCTATACAGATATAAATTGGCATTTCGGATGTTACATAACTTGTCATTATATGTGTTTTATTTTCTGCAGACGATAGCATTTATTTTCAACTTTATATTGATGTTATTAGTGTTGCCCAGAAAATACTGCACCGTGTAGATCTGCTTATTAAAGAGCAGACTCATTTAACAGAGGTTCATTTGATAACCCGCTTGGGCACAGAGTCCATCTTCAGAGAAATTCCTCCGGGGGTTAAAAATATTATGGTGTTTTCTTTTCGGGATGAAATCTTGTGAAAGGCTACTCTTTGTAAGGATTGGGGGGGGGGAGGGTTTCCTATACAGCATTATAATCAGGGTGGATTTGATTTAAATCAAACCAATTTAACTCACGATTTAAATTCCTTGATTTGAACCACTAGTCAGGAAGGCTTGATTTAAATCTTTTTTTCTTTCTTTTTTTACAGAAAGGTTCAACCTTGCAGGCAACCTCTAAATATGGACAAGCAGAGGAAGGTTTCCTTTTGGGAATAATAAAATCCCTTTTTTTACAGAAAGGGTTAACCTTGCTGGCATCCTCTTCATATTGACAAACAGAGGAAGGTTTCCTTTTTGGAATCATAAATCTTCAGAGGGGTTTTTACAGTTATATAAAAAATGACTGATTTAGTTACACGATTAGAAACATGAAATTATGGTGAGGTTTAATAAGTTAACTCATTCTATTTGAACAACCTTTCTGCTGTACTTGATTGGAAGGAGAAAAATAGGACTAATTGCAGTCATTCACAGTCGCCAACAGGTTGACCATACCCATACTACTACCCTTCGGAGAAAAACCCCGCCCCACCCTCCCTCTATATATCAGGGTCCGGGGACTCCCCTCCCTCTATATATCAGGGTCCGGGGACTCCCCTCCCTCTATATATCAGGGTCAGGGGACTCCCCTCCCTCTATATATCAGGGTCCGGGGACTCCCCTCCCTCTATATATCAGGGTCCGGGGACTCCCCTCCCACTATATATCAGGGTCTGGGGACTTCCGCTTCAGTGTATCTGAAGAAGTCTGCCTGCACACAACAGCCAAGTGTTGTTATTATTATTGACTACAAGCATTAAGAAGATGTCAATCATGGAGGCACAGGTCTGTAATCCTTTTTTAGGAAAAGGTTCAGCTTTGCTAGCATCCTCTCAATATGGACAAGCAGAGGAAGGTTTCCTTTTGGGAACCATAAAATCACCCATCTACTACTACCCTTCTGAGAAATACCCCACCCCACCCTCCCACTACATATCAGGTCTGGGGACTTCTGTTTCACTGTATCTAAAGAAGGGCGCCTGCACATGAAAGCTTCGACCAAGAACAAACTGAGTTGGTCTCTAAGGTGCTACTGGACAATTTTTTTTATTTTTTTTTATTTTCGGCTATTTTGGGTCATCTGCATACTCTCCCTTGCTTTTTCCTATCGGACTAATTGCAGTCGATCACAGTCGCCCACAGGTTGACCATACCCATTGAGTCCTACTACCCTTCGGAGAAAAACCCCGCCCCACCCTCCCTCTATATGACACTCAGCTCTATCTGCTGATGGATGGCCACACTGACTCGGCCCGAACACACTGACCAGATGCTTGGAAGCTGTGGCTGGATGGTTTCGTGGGAGCCGATTGAAACTAAATCCTTTGAAGACTTGGTCGGGATGGCATGGGTCCCCCTTTCTTTTTCCTTTTTCCTTTCTCCTCCTGCGATGAGGCTGCATTTTAATGTTTCAATATTTTAATGTTGTATTTTAATGTTGTATTTTATTTTTGTTTTTAAGTTGTAATCATTCATCTTGTTTTTATTATTGCTTGTAAGCCGCTCTGAGCCCGGCCTTGGCTGGGGAGGGCGGGGTATAAATCCTATGGATGGGTCGGGATGGCATGGGGATGAGGGACCAACTCCCTTCTCTTGCGGGGGCCCAATTAGTGCCATTGCCTTCCGTTAAGAGTTTGGGTGTAATCCTTGACGCCTCCCTTTCCATGGATGCGCAAGTTACAGCAACAGCCAAGGCGACATTTTTCCACCTTCGCCGCATCAAGCAGTTGGTCCCTTACCTTTCCCGCCCCGACCTGGCCACAGTGATCCATGCGACGGTCATCTCCAGGCTTGACTACTGTAATTCGCTCTATGTGGGGCTGCCCTTGAAGCTGTCCCATAAACTCCAGCGGGTACAGAATGCTGCAGTGAGGCTCCTCACGGGGTCCCTGCCATGGGAGCATATTCACCCAGTGCTTTTCAATCTGCACTGGCTCCCGGTGGAGTACAGGGTCAGATTTAAGGTGCTGCTTTTGACCTTGAAAGCCCTTCACGGCCTAGGACCCTCAAACCTATGGGACCGCCTCTCCTGGTATGCCCCACAGAGAGCCTCAAGGTCCATAAACAGCAACACCCTAGTGGTCCTGGGCCCTAAGGAAGTTAGATTGGCTTCAATCAGAGCCAGGGCCTTTTCAACTCTGGCTCCAGCTTGGTGGAACGCTCTGCCTCATGAGACCAGGGCCCTGCAGGATCTGATTTCTTTCCACTGGGCCTGTAAGACAGAGTTGTTCCACCTGGCCTTTGGCTTGGAGCCAATTTGATTCCCTCCCCCTTTCTTTTTCATTTTTCCTTTCTCCTCCTGCGATGAGGCTACATTTTAATATTTTAATGTTTCAATATTTTAATGTGGTATTTTAATGTTGTATTTTATTTTTGTTTTTAAGTTGTAATCATTCATCTTGTTTTTATTATTGCTTGTAAGCCGCTCTGAGCCCGGCCTTGGCTGGGGAGGGCGGGGTATAAATAAAAAAATATATTATTATTATTATTATTATTATTATTATTATTATTATTAATTATTGATCAGGGTCTGGGAACTTCTGTTTCCGTGTATCTGAAGAAGGGCACCTGCACATGAAAGCTTCTACTGAGAACAAACTTAGATGGTCTCTAAGGTGCTACTGGTCAATTTTTTAATTTTTTAATTTATTTTGACTGTCAGACCAACAAGGCTACCTACCTATATTTCATTATGTGCAAATGGCTTTAGATACCTATTAGCTTCATCAGTGACCATATAGCACACATTCAACACACACAAAAAGTGACAAAATGTTGTTGACAAATGACAGCTGGACAGATCAAGGGCCCCATGACTTTCAGTAGCTGAGGGCCTCATCAAACCTAAATCCGGCCCTGGCTCTGCCCGATTGTGAGATTGCCAATGGGTACAGAGAAAACGGGGCAATTCTGAGATCCTGAGAGAGGCAGCCCCTTCCATTGCACAGCCGAGGGAAAGAGCCAAGCATTTCAGATCACAGAAAGCGAAAGAAAAGTTGACATTAATTTTTTGGCAACTGACAATGCACAGGAACGCTGCCAGCAACAACATTGCACCCTTTGCCACCTTCTAGTTCTGTTAGGAATTTTTTTGGATAAAAAGAAGCACAAACTTTCCCTCCAGAATAAGTTGGGGAAGAGGGATTACCCGAGCTAACAAGAAACGTACTAACAGTTAGAGACAGTCGCCAGCAGCAGCCAGAGGCTTGGACAGCCGTTTTCTAACCCCCAGGCTGGAAGATGTCCTTGGAGAGGTGTTAGAGGAGAGAGACAGACAGACTCACACTGAGACAGACTCACCTCTGACCTGCTGCCTGGATGATGCTCAGGAGGAGAGACTGGGGAGCGGCTGCTTTGCTCAGGAGGAAGGAAGGGGAACTAAGATCTGGAAGCAGCTGAGCCAGAGGGTTGGTGCTGGCTGGGTGGAGCATTGGAGCGTGAGGTGGGAGGGCGAGGAGGAGGGGGGGATGCAGACGAGCCTGAACGGTCCTGAGGCGCAGACCCGGATCCTGCTGCCCCAAAGGTGGTCCCATGGGATGGAGCCAAAGGGAAGCGACATGCATATAAAACATTTGGAGGTTTCATCTGAAGAAGGCAATGGAAGAGTATCCAGGGTTCTGAATCTGAGCCAGGGTGCCCTGCCCGATGGTGAGATTGCCAACAACGGGCTCAGAAAGAAGTGGGTGATTTTGAGAATCTGAGAGAAGGAGCCTCTTCCATTGCACAGCCAATGGAAAGAGCCAAGCATTTCAGATCACAGAAAGCAAAAGAAAAGTGGCACATTAATTCGCAACCCACAGGAACCTTGCCGGAAACAACACTGCCCTCTTTGCCACCTTCTAGTACTGCTAGGAAATTTTTTGGATAAAAAGAAGCATAAACTTTCCCTCCGGAATACGTTGGGGAAGGGGAATTCCCCAAGTTAACAAGAAACTTACTAATAGAGATGGTCGCCTGCAGCAGCCAGAGGCTTGGACAGCTGTCTTCTAACCCTCAGGCTGGAAGATGTCCTTGGAGAGGTGTTAGAGGAGAGAGACAGACAGACAGACTCACACTGAAGGATCCTCTGCCTGGATGATGCCCAGGAGGAGAGACTGGGGAGTGGCTGCTTTGCTCAGGAGGCAGGGAAGGGGAACCAAGATCTGGAAGCAGCTGTGCCAGAGGGTTGGTGGTGGCTGGGTGGAGCCAGTGCCTGCTTTACATATAAGCTCAACAAGCTCTAGTTTAGGGCCCCTTCTCTTGGCCCCCCCAAAAAAAATTAACGTGAAAAAACCTGGATGTACATTTCCAAAAGAGAAGATAAAAAAACAAATAAAACCGACATACAGCAACCGTGGTTTGTGTTGTGTAGGCTCCTATGATGTAAGCCTGCTCCTCAAACTATCTCTGCTTTGCTCATTTCTATATATAGGGTGCCGACATTCTGCATGGACTGGTTGTCTGGCAACATGTGCAAATGGCTTGAGATACCTATGAGTTCCATCAATTACCATATAGCATTTATTCAACACAAAAAGTGGCAATTTGTTGTGGACAAAGGACAGCTGGACATATAAAGGGCCCAATTACCTTCAGGTAGCTTAGGGCCTCATCAAACCTAAATCCAGCCCTCAATCAATCAATCAATCATCTGTCCATCTGTCTATCATCTATCTATCTATCTATCTATCTATCTATCTATCTATCTATCTATCTATATCTATCTATCTATCTATCTATCTATCATCTATCTATCATCTATATCTATCATCTATTTATCATCTATCTATCATCTATCTATCATCTATCTATCTATCTATCTATCTATCTATCTATCTATCTATCATCTATCTATCTATCTATCTATCTATCTATCTATCTACTGTATCTATCTATCTATATCATCTATCTATCTATCTATCTATCTATCTATCATCATCATCTATCTATATCTATCTATCTATCTATCTATCATCTATCTATCATCTATCTATCTATCATCTATCTATATCTATCTATCTATCCATCATCTATCTATCTATCATCTATCATCTATCTATCATCTATCTATCTATCTATCTATCTATCTATCTATCTATCTATCTATCTATCTATCTATCATCTATCTATCTATGCCAGTGCCAGTGCCAGATTTATGTATAAGCTCAACGAGCTACAGTTTAGGACCCCACTCTCTTGGGGGACCCAAAAAAATTTAAAGCAGGAAAAAAACTGGATGTACATTTCCAAAGGAGAAGATAAAAAACAAATAAAATAAAGCTGACATACAGCAACATTGTTTTTTGTTGTGTAGGCTCCTATGATGTAAGTCATGGGCCCCGCCTGCTAGCCTGCTCCCCAAACTATCACTGCTTTGCTCCTTTCTATATATAGGGTGCCTACATTCTGAATGGATTGGTGCATGGCAACATGTGTAAATGGCTTGAGATACGTATTATTTGTTGTGGACAAAGGACAGCTGGACATATAAAGGGCCCCATTAACTTCAGTAACTTAGGGCCTCATCAACCCTAAATCCAGCCCTCTATCTAACACCTATTAATAATCTATCTATCTATCTATCTATCTATCTATCTATCTATCTATCATCTATCTATGCCAGTGCTGGATTTATGTATAAGCTCAACAAGCTGTAGCTTAGGGCCCCACTAACTCTCTTGTGGGCCCCCAAAAAACCTAAAGGGGGGGAACTGGATGTACATTTCCAAAATAGAAGATAAAAAACAGCTGAGCAAGAGGGTTGGTGCTGGCTAGGTGGAGCACAGGCACAGGGGGTGGGAGGGCAAGGAGGGGTGGTGCACACTTAATTATAATAATATTACAGTATTACATTCCAAAAAAAGAGAACATCTTCTAACATTTCTTCCTTGACATTCTGTAAATATATCTCCATATATCATTGTACATTCCCCACCCCGTAACTTCCCTCCCCCTAAATAGTGCTCGGCATAATTTAGTTAATTTAATATTCTTTTAATATTGTGTTAAAGCAAAATACCGTATTTTTCTGTCTTTAAGATGCCCCATGTATAAGACGCCCCCTATTTGGGGGAACTTGGGTTTAATAAAATGGGGGGGGGAGATGTATCCATGTATAAGACACTCCCAAATTTTGGACATTGTTTTTTAGGGGGGGGAACCTACTGTTTTAAATGGAAAAATATGGTACTCTACATTGTTGTTTAGTCGCCTTAGTCATGTCCGACTCTCCGTGACCCTATGAACCAGAGCACGCCTTAGAAACTCTCGCTTTTCTTCTCAAAGCTTCTCCCTTTTTATGTCCATTGAGTTTTCTTGGCAAAATACTGGAGTGATTTGCCAGTTCCTTCTCCAGGTGGATCACATTTAGTCTAAACTCTTGGCTATGACCTGTCCATCTTGGGTGGCCCTGACGGCATGGCTCACAGCTTCTTGGGGTTATTCAAGCCCCTTCGCCACAAGGCAGTGATCCATGAAGGGGCTACTTTACTTTTTGTTGTTGCTGTTTAGTCGTTTAGTCGTGTCCGCCTCTTTGTGACCTCCTGGACCAGAGCACGCCAGGCACTTCTGTCTTCCACTGCCTCCCGCAGTTTAGTCAGACTCATGTTCATAGCTTCGAGAATACTGTCCAACCATCTCGTCCTCCGTCGTCCCCTTCTCCTTGTGCCCTCCATCTTTCCCAACATC
This sequence comes from Podarcis melisellensis, assembly GCF_964234715.1. NCBI lineage: Eukaryota > Metazoa > Chordata > Lepidosauria > Squamata > Lacertidae > Podarcis > Podarcis melisellensis. Next base: position 49,683,042 of record NC_138547.1, on the reverse strand, counting down.
AGGGTCTTTTCCAGGGAGTCTTCTCTTCTCATGAGGCGGCCAAAGTCTTGGAGCATCAGCTTCACAATCTGTCCTTCCAGTGAGCACTCAGGGCTGATTTCCTTAAGAATGGATATGTTTGATCTTCTTGCAGTCCATGGGACTCTCAACACTCTCCTCCAGCACCATAATGCAAAAGCATCAATTCTTCGGCAATCAGCCTTCTTTATGGTCCAGCTCTCATTTCCATACATCACTACTGGGAAAACCATAGCTTTTACTATACGGACCTTTGTCAGCAAGGTGATGTCTCTGCTTTTTGAGATGCTGCCTAGTTTTATCACCACTTTTCTCCTGAGAGAAGCAGGCATATTTTGATTTTGTGACTGCTGTCACCATCTGCAGTGATCATGGAGCCCAAGAAAGTAAAATCTCTCACTGCCTCCATTTCTTCCCCTTCTATTTGATAGGAGGTGATGGGACCAATGGCCATGATTTTAGTTTTTTTGATGTTGCGCTTCAGACCATATTTTGCGCTCTCTTTCACCCTCATTAAAAGGTTCTTTTATTCCTCCTCACTTTCTGCCATCAAAGTTGTGTCATCTGCATATCTGAGGTTGTTGATATTTCTTCCAACAATCTTAATTCTGGTTTGGGATTCATCCAGTCCAGCCTTTCGCAGGATCTATCGGGCATATAAGTTGAATGGGAGAAGGGAGGAATATACAGCCTTGTCGTACTCCTTTCCCAATTTTGAACCAAGCAGTTGTTCCATATCCAGTTCTAACTGTAGTTTATTGTCCAACATAGAAACCCATAAAATCTTCTCCAACTTTCATCCTGACTTTGCGAACATCAGCCTATCAGTCAGTTTCTTTGGGAACAATGTTTTGCCATAGACTCCTCTACACATTCCCATTATTTCCTGAGTTTTTGATTCGGTTGTCATCCGATTACTGCTGTCGTTTGGGCCAATTTAATCAATTCACAAAATTTTACTTGCCAGTCCACTACTGATGGGACTATATCTCCCTTCCAGTTTTTGGCCACTAAAATCATAGTGGCAGAATATTTTTTTCTTATCTTTGGGGATTTCTTTTTTCACTATACCCAGAAGGAATGCTTCTGGACTTTTCTCAAACATTATTTTGAACCTCTTTTTTAGTTCTTCATAGATATTACTCTAGAACTTTTGGATTTTATCACACACACCCCATACACAATACCTTGTTCCTTCCGTTGTCTTACATCTCCAACATGCATTTGATTTTAATTTACAGTGGTACCTCGGGTTAAAGACGCTTCAGGTTACAGACTCCGCTAACCCAGAAAAAGTTAAGAACTTAACTCGGTTAAGAATTTTGCTTCAGGATGAGAACAGAAATCGCACAGTGGCGGCAGCAGGAGGCCCCATTAGATAAAGTAGTGCTTCGGGTTAAGAACAGTTTCACGTTAAGAGTGGACCTCGAGAACTAATTAAGTTCTTAACCCACTGTATATGTTTTAGCTCATCTGGCCGGGGTCACGTACCACCTGTACCACATCTTCATTAGATTTTCCTTGATTGTGTAACAGGCAGTAAAATTGACATCTTGTCTCCACAGCCTTTCCCACTGATCCATCCTGACTGCATACTCAAAATCCTGGCTCCACTTAATCATAACCTCCTTTACCTCTTTGTCTTTCAATTCCCATTGTGGGGAGGGGGGGCACACTTGCCTGGATGATCCGGAGGCCTCTTGCACCAAAGGTGGTTCAGTGAGATGGAGCAAAAGGGAAGAAACATGCATATAAAACCTTTGGAGGTTTCATCTGAAGAAGGCAATGGAAGAGTATCCAGGGTTTAATGCAGTGTTTCCCAACCTTTTTTGGGCAAAGGCACACTTGTTTGATGAAAAAAATCTCGAGGCACACCACCATTACAGCCCCGTGACGTCAGCGCGCAGCGTCACGCCGGGAGGGACGCACGAAAGTGTAACTTTCAATTTTTTTCCCCTCCCCCTTGCCGGGGAACCTCCAAGCTTTGGGGGTGGGGGGGGAGGAGGCAGCAAAGCGAGGGACTGAGGGACTCCTCCAACGACAAGGGTTGGGGAAGAAGAGAAAGGGCTATTCCGCTCCAGTCACGGGAGGGGAATATGTACTGGCCCAACTGGTGTGCGGTCTTCGGAAAGCAGGGTGCGGGAAGGAAGCCTAGGCTCGGGGTCCACCGACCTCGGCGGAGAAAGGCAACAACCGGAGCCGATTACGAGCCGGCGCGTGCGTGCAGTGGCTGGCCTCAAGCTCGGGAAGCTGCGCGCGGCGATGTTGACGCGGGGCGCGCGAGAGCTTGGGGGCGGGGCGGGAGAGAGAGACAAAGAGTTGGCAGCACCAGGCGCTGTTACTTATTGCGCTGCGGACGCTGCCAGCAACTGCGGTGGTTGTGCGGCGGCCGCCGCCGCAGAACGTCCTCGTCAGTCAGCTGAGCTGCCTGGCGGCGTAGGGAGCCGAGGGGCGGGGCTTCCTTTCTGAAGGAGCTGAGGGTGGGGGTCCTCCGGCGCCTTCGGTGAAACGGCGCCGGCCCAGAGCGCTTCTAGGAGGCTGCCTTTGTGCGCGACGTAAAGCCCTCTTTCCCTCCCTCCAGCCCCGTGTCACATGTGGAAAAGGGGGCTGGATCCAGTGACGCAACTCGGAAAACTGTTAGGGAAGCCAGAGCAGGAAAGTGAGTGGGAGGCGGCGGCGCCGCTTTAAGCCACGTTTCCTTTTTGAAAGAGAAACCAGTGTTTCCCAACCTTTTTTGGACTCGCTCGCGGCACACCAGGCAACATCTCGCGGCACACTAGTGTGCCGCGGAACACCGGTTGGGAAACACTGGTTTAATGTGAACCAGGGCTCAGCCAAAATTATCATTTCTTCCCTGACAACCATCCTGGGAAAAAACTGCTCAAAGGAAGGCAGATGAATAAATGAGCAAACCGTGTTTTGGTGAATGGCTCAGTGCTGGAACTTGTGAAGTCCTGAAAACTGGGATCAGTCCTCTTTTCCTTTCTTTTCTTTAAATAATTTTTATTGCATTTTACATTGTTATCTTTTCCACAAATATATCTTAACAAATAATAACAGGTTAACCCCCCCCTCAAACTTCCCCTTTTGGTTTTTTACATGAAAAAAAATGGTCCTGCTTACAATACTATACTTCAGTACTATATTCTTAAATAAAATGTTGTTCTATCCTGACATTCTATCATTTCAATGTTTCTGTTGTTAATTGTCAGTGTCTACTCAAACCCTGTGAGCGAGTCCATTTCTTTACATTGATTCTGTATATACAACATAAATGGTTTCCAATCTCGTCTCAAAGTCTTTCAGTTCATTTCGCCATTTCAGCAAATTCCACCAGTTTTTTTATCACTTTTCCATCTTTGGGTGAATAAAACCCTCACCACAGTTGTAGCTGATGTGTTATGTGCAGAATGCAACCTTCCGCCACCCCCCGCAATATCTTGTTCCATTCATTGAAATGCCTTCGCTGCATTTTGGCTAGTTGCAATATCCAGTTCAAAATGCTGGCAATTCTTTTCGATGGCTAGTTTGTTTTTTTAAAAAAAACTTTCTAAACCACCTTTCCTAACATAAAAAGATATACAGCTGGCTGTGACACAAGGGGGGTCTTCTCTGTGAGATTGCCAATGGGCACAGAAAGAACGGCACTATTCTGAGGATCCGAGAGAGGTGGCCAATTCCATCACAGAGCCAAGGAACACATCGCACACTGAGAGCTAGTGTGGTGTAGTGGTTAAGAGCAGTGGACTCATAATGTGGTGAACCGGGTTTGCGTCTCCGCTCCTCTGCATGCAGCTGCTGGGTGACCTTGGGCCAGTCACACTTCTCTGAAGTCTCTTAGCCTCACTCACCTCAAAGGGAAAGGAGATTGTTAGCTGCTTGGAGACTCCTTCGGGTAGTGATCAAGTAGGATATCAAATCCAAACTCTTCTTCTTCTTCTTCAAGGGCAAGAGCCAAGCATTTAAGATCATAGAAAGTAAAAGAAAAGTGGCACATTAATTTGCAACACACAGGAACCCTGCTGGCAACAACATTGCCTCTCTTTGCCACCTACTGTTATGAATTTGTTTTTGGTAAAAAGAAGCATAAACCAACTCTCCCACAGGAACATGGGGTGGGAGGGCGAGGAGGATGGGAGGGATGCATACTTTTATTTATTTATTTTTATTTCTTCTTATAGTATTACATTTTTTTAAAAAATAACATCTTCTAACATTTCTTCCTTTACATTCTCTAAATATATTTCCAATTCCCAATAAACTGCAATCTACTCACAGTGTGAAAAAAACCTAGCAGTGATCTACCCATTGTTGTTGGACGGACCAAAGTTGTTGAGTTGAGCTGGGGGGGGGGGAACACACAGAATTGTTGAGCTGTTTTTGGGAAGCCCGAGTTGTTTGATCTTTTATTGGGAAACCAGAGTTGTTTGATCTTTTTTTCGGAAGAGCAAAGTTGTGGAGCTTTTTTAAAGGAATCTAGAGTTGTTCAGCTGTTTTTGGGAAGCCCGAGTTGTTGATCTTTTCATGGGAAGGCAAAGTTGTTGAGCTTTTTTGGGGGGTGGGAGGGGATCACTGAGGGGCCGGAAATCTATCAGGATCTACCAGGAACACCCCATGATCTGCCAGTAGGTCGCAATCTACTTGTTGGACATGCCTGGTATATTTGGTGTGTGTGTGTGTGTGTGTGTGTGTGTGTGTGTGCGCAATATTAAAATAACAACAACAATAAAAAAAACTTTCTTGGGCTCCATGATCACTGCAGAGGGTGACAGCAGACATGAAATTAAAAGACGCCTGCTTCTTGGGAGAAAAGTGACGGCAAAGCTAGACAGCATCTTAAAAAGCAGAGAGTTTCTCCTCAGGAACTGTCCTAGAAACAATACTCTTCACCCTAAAGCTGTCCTGTTAATGCATGGTCTGCTCCAGGTCCCTAGCAACGCAAGTAAAAACAAGGAAAGGTCATGAAGGTTTAGCGAAATCCAGCAGAAGAAGGTGTGGTGGCCCTTCATTTAAAGTCAGCCAACACCCTTTGAAAACTAATCTGGATCCCATATACGGCTCACGATTCCAGCCCTGGGTGGCTTGCTAGTTTTTTTCCATTGCTGTAATTCAAAATTATCTCCCCGCCGTGTATGTACACAGTTTAGATAGCTACACAAAGGAGAAATGACTGAAGCGTTGAGGAATTTTTAGTGTCGAGAGGGAGACTGAGTGTGGGGTGGGGGAAGGACAGAGAGACAAAAGCTCCTTCAGAAGGCAAGGAGCAAGGAAAGCAATGCTACTATACGGTGCAACGTTGGTTTTCAAATGCTGCAAACCCGGAGGGAAGTGTTCCGTTTGGTGGACTTTTCCCAGAAGCCGAACGTTCTCTGTTTTGAGCACGCTCAGGCCTGTCTCGACCTGGGGGTGCAAGGGGGTGTAGGGAACCAGGGCGCCGGATTCTGGGGGGTGCCCAATGTATACCTATTGTATACAGTGGTACCTCTACTTACGTGCCCCTCTTGTCACATATCCTTTGAGATATGTGCGCAGCAAGCCTGGAAGGATTGCGGAAACCTTGGGATCCGGCCAGATCTCCCGAATGGATTCCGCCTGCAACTGTACCAGCCCCTCTCTATTGGCAGCAGTGAAAAGCACGGGAGTGAAAGTCCCTGCCCCCACCCTCTGCCACTCTGTTACTCTATGGCGGCAAATATTTCCCCCCCCCCCCAAAAAAAATTGGGGTGGCTAAACTAAATGACAAAACTAGGCAGCATTTTAAAAATCCGAGACATCACCTTGCCAACAAAGGTCCGTATAGTTCAAGCTCTGGTTTTCCCAGGAGTGATGTATGGAAGTGAGAGCTGGACCATAAGGAAGGCTGATTGCTCAAGAATGGATGCTTTTGAATTCTGGTGCTGGAGGAGACTCTTGAGAGTCCCATGGACTGCAAGAAGATCAAACCTCTCCATTCTGAAGGAAATCAACCCTGAGTGCTCACTGGAAGGACAGATCCTGAAGCTGAGGCTCCAATACTTTGGCCACCTCATGAGAAGAGAAGACTCCCTGGAAAGCCCCTGATGTTGGGAAAGATGGAGGGCACAAGGAGAAGGGGACGACAGTGTTCTCGAAGCTACAAACATGAGTTTGACCTGTTAACGGAAACTTCGAGGGTTCTCTTGGACAAAACAAAGACACCAACCAGGATAACTTGGAGCAAAACAGCAGCCTGTAGGCTTGGCCTTTATTGAACTGTTGCAACAGGGTGTTCCTCTCACGTGCAGGAGAGAGGAAAGACCCAGAAGAATAGTGTGCAAGGTCTTATAAAAACTTTTGAAATTCCCCTCCTCTAGATCAAGCCCACCCCCAGAAACATCATGCATACATTACAGAAAGGAGGGGCTGAGGGAGGCATACATTACAGAAAGGAGGGGCTGAGGGAGGCATACATTACAGAAAGGAGGGGCTGAGGGAGGAGTTGGTGGTAACTTGAGTGTCTTGTCACCTGGCTGGTTCCTCCTTTCCCCCTCCCCTTCCAGGAATTTCTAGGAGACAAAGGGGATTTTGCAGTTTCCTGCCCCCTGAGGGAAGATCTGATCAGTGTCCTTTGTTTGAATCCACTCCCATATGCAGGTTCTTTGTGATCTTGATTGTCTTCTGTCTGGGATCATCAGGGTTGGCATGGGCAGGGCTCCAGTGTATGTGCTGAGACAGTGAAGGGATTATGGCTGACCAGGACCAAGTCACCCCCCCTTTGTCAGTTCTTGTCATATGGAGTAAAAATAAAATGGAACAGTGCAAATCCAATGTATGGTTGATTTTCTATGAATTTATAACAGAAATGTGGCGTATATAGTGTGTGAGTGTGTAGTTTATACAAACAGAATGATTGGGGTGGGGGGGTTCCTGCTACAGACCAAACTGTGGGAGCCAGTGGAAGACCGGAGTGCCTGGCATGCTCAAGACAGCCCTGGTTCTGCTTCTGATTTGAGTGCCACACTTCCGCTTTGAGTGTTACGCTGAGGTCTGTTTTGTGGTCTCCAAAAGAGGTTGAAAGATCTCAAAGCAAATCTTTAAAAAATGCAGTATGAATATCGGCAACTGGGAAGCACTGGCCTGCGAGCGCTCCAATGGGAGAACAGCCTTGACCAAAGGTGTCGTGGGCTTTGAAGACACTCAAACTCGGGACGCAAGGGAGAAACGGGCGAAGAGGAAGGAAGCCTCGCTGGGATCAACTCCCGCCCAGAAACCAATGTCCCCACTGTGGAAGGATGTGTGAATCCAGAATTGGCCTCCACAGTCACTTACAGACTCACTGTTAAAATCCATATTTATGGAAGAAAATCTTACTCGGCTACAAGGGATCGCCGGAGGAGGAGGAGGAGGACAATGACGACAACAACTTGTCCTATTGCAGGCAGGAAAGCAAAGTGACTCTGATTTTTTATTCTGGAAAAGTACAGCTTTGCTACCAGAAAGAGAACTGGCTTTTTCATGCCTGCTGGAAGAAAAAAAAAGCAATTTTCCTGCTTACAAATGTGCAAAGCAGGATTTAAAACAAAATGGTGAAGTAAATTCTAGACTGCAATATGCCCTTTTGTTATGTTGTAAGCCTAAAGTGGCTTATCTCCTGCCAATGAAAACCCAGGAGCTTGAGGAGTTAAAAGTCCAACGCTGATTGCAAAGCAATAGCTTACAGCCAGATTGTTCTGCAAAAGTGCAACCCCGCCCAGTGGTTCTGGTAGTGGTGTTGATAAAGTTTCAAACAAAGGATTCCAGTTTCCACTGGTTGTATGAAGCATATCCTACTGCATTGTGGGCAATATGAGGAAGGGATCAACGGATCAAACCCTTCCTGGCAAATTTGCTGGGAAAATCCGAAGTCCCCCATATTAAATATCTTTCGGAAGACAGGTCAAATGATATTACACTGGTCACGGCAAAGTTTCTCTCGGAGGTTATAAGAAACAAATATCATTATGCCCTAGATCAGGCATGGCCAAACTTGGCCCCCTCCAGATGTTTTAAGACTGCAGTTCCCATCATCCCTGACCACTGGTCCTGTTAGCTAGGGATGATGGGAGTTGTAGTCCCAAAACAGCTGGAGGGCCAAGTTTGCCTATGCCTGGTGCACACCATCACTTCATTTTATGTTTGATACACATGTGTAATAAGGAGTGGCCATTTGTGCCGCTTCAGGTTTGATTCTCACCCATTTCTGTCAACTAAGCTTGGATTCCCACCGTGTGCTGTTACATCAGGCATCTTCAACCTGCAGCCCTCCAGATGTTTTGGCCTACAATTCCCATGATCCCTAACTCACAGGACCAGTGGTCAGGGATGATGGGAATTGGTCCAAAATATCTGGAGGGCCGAAGGTTGGGTATGCCTGTGTTACATTGTGTTAGTGTGCATGCCGTTTGCACCATGTAGCGGTTCTAGCTTTGAGCTGTATCTTTGTGATCCACAATTAGCTGTACAGTGGTACCTCTGGTTGCAAACGGGATCTGTTCTGGAGGTCTGGCTGCATTCCGAGGAATTTGCAACAGGAGGGCTGCTTCTGCACATGTGTGCGTGGCAACAACCAGAAAAATAATTCCGGTATTTTGGGATGCGTTTGCATCCCAAAAATTACGTATCCAGAGTAAGCAGAGATACGACTGTATTCCTGCCCCAATTGGGGGGGATGCAACTTGCAAAATCCTCAGTTTCATAAAGCAACAGGTTACCATAACTTTCCTGTTAGAAGTACACTGAAGGATTTCTAGGGATACACATTATGACATTTATTTGGGCCACCACCACCACCACCCCTTTCAAGCTTAAAGGCGTGAGATTAACTCATCACGACCCTCTGTTTGGGGCAGTTGGTGGTATTGCAAAAGCAACTGCTTTGGGGCTATGCTGGAAAGTGTATCAGGAACCAGGCGGGGGACTAAGGCAAGGAGACAAGGCACCAAGGAAAATTGAGGCAAGGAGCGCTAGTAAAACCATGGAGGCTCACTTTAGAAAAGGCCACATTGCTTCACATCGGCTGGGAAAGAATCCTGAGCCTGCAATGTGTCTGCGGCCGCTGCCCAATGGGAAATAAAACTAATTTCATTTGGTATACAGTGGTACTTCTGGTTAAGTACTTAATTCGTTCCGGAGGTCTGATCTTAACCTGAAACTGTTCTTAACCTGAAGCACCACTTTAGCTAATGGGGCCTCCCGCTGCCGCCGCGCTGCCAGAGCACTATTTCTGTTCTCATCCTGAAGCAAAGTTCTTAACCCAAGGTACTATTTCTGGGTTAGCAGAGTCTGTAACCTGAAGCGTCTGTAACCTGAGGTACAACTGTATATCAATTCTTGGCAAACGTAATAAAACGGAGACAAATGGAGACTTGGCTTGCTTTTCCAAACAGGAACAAAGTATAAGCACGGGGCCTCAGAAGAGGTTTCCAGTGTATTAGTCACTGCAGAAGAAGCCGCGGGGAGAAAGAGCTTTATTTGGAAATGTTGGAAATGGAGGGACACAAAATGGGAGGGTTTTGGCCGCTTCGCTGCAAAGCATGTTTGGAAGAAGGCGACAACTTTCACCCTAAACGCTTGCTTAGGAGGCTCCTCCTCAACACCAGACATGGAATCGTCTACTTCCTTCAGAGTGCTGTAAGAACTGAAGGTCTCCAAGATATAAATTCAATGTTCAATAATGTACAAGGCAAACATGTACATAAAGATGTAAACCACGTGTCTGAAACAGCACAAGAAGACCATCCTGAAACCATTTGGACTCTACCCAATTGACCTCACATGTTCCTCTGCAGGGAGGGAAGCAATGGGGTCACTGGCAGGTCACTGGCTCCCCCCAAAGAAGCTTAACACCTTTGACTCGCCTAAAAAAGCTCAACATTTTTGCCCTGCACTCCCCCAAAATGGGACTTTTCTCTTCCCTAAGAAAAGCTCAACAACTTTGACCTGAACCCCCACAAAGTGAGTAGATCACTGCCAGTTTTTAACTCTGTAGGCAGATTGCAGTCTCTTGGGAGTTGGCCACCCCTGCGAATAATTAATCAAATATTAAAACCTTCCCAAAACTGGGCTGTCTTCAGATGTCTTCTAAAGGCCAGAGAGTTGCTTATTTCTTGAGATCTGATGGGAGGGCGTTCCACAGGGTGGGCGCCACCACCGAGAAGGCCCTCTGCCTGCTTCCCTGTAACTTCGCTTCTTGCCGGAGAGGGACCCTGGCGTCCGGGGTGGAGGCACTCCTTCGGGTCTACTGGGCTGAGGCCATTGAGGGCTTTCAAGGTCAGCACTGACTCTTTGAATTGTGCCTGGAAACGTCACGGGAGCCAATGCAGGTCTTTCAGGACCGGGGTTATGTAGTCTCTGCAGTCCCAGTCCCCAGTCTGGCTGCCGCATTCTGGATTAGTTGTTGTTTCCAGGGCATCTTCAAAGGCAGCCCCACATAGAGCGCATAGCAATAGTCCAAGCGAGAGGTAACCAGAGCATGTGCCGCTCTGGACAGGTAGGGTCTCATCCTGCGTCCCACAAGGAGCTGCTCTGAATGGACCTGCAGAATGGACCTGCACCTCCATGGGTCCAAAATGACCCCCAGGCTGCGCAGCTGGTCCTTCAGAGGCACAGTTGCCCCGTTCAGGACCAGAGAGTCCTCCACACCTGCCCACCCACAACAGACTTCTGTCTTGCAGGATTCAACCTTAACCTGTTAGCAGCCACCCATCCTCCAACTGCCTCCAGACACAGGACCTTCACTGCCTTTACCGGTTCCGATCTGAAAAAAGAGGGTACCATCGGCATACTGATGAACGCCCATCCCCAAACCCACTGGTGATCTCTCCCAGCGACTGTGAGAACAAGTCAAGACGGCGAGCAAAGCTTGAAGGTTTTGAACTTTTAGGTTTGCTATCTTTTGCTTTCTGCATTCGCAGGGCCAAAAACCTTCACACATCACCTTCAAAGTGAAGGAACTCACACACTCCAGACCAAGTTGGGAGACTGTAACCAAATATGGCAGCTTCTGATGGCGACAGCTCCCTGTTTTGCAAAAGGGTGTGGCACCACCGAGGATGGGAAAGGAGAAACTGGGTTGGAATTTAGGGGGGAAACCTCGGCAGAAATACCAAAATGGGGGACTTCCGGAGGCGGCGCGAACGACAATGGCGGTCTCCTTCCCTCTGTGAAGGGGAAGCTCCGCAGAAACGGGTCATCCGCTACGGCGAAGCGGAGACCCTCGTTGAAAAACTGCAGGCAGGAAGCCTGTGGCCGTGGGACTCAGCGGGCACCACTAGCGCCCCCCGAAATCGTAAAGGGATCTCATAAGGGGTTCCGGAGTGTGACGGGGTTGGCGCAGTGCTGAGAGTCGATCGCTCTTTCTGTGGGGTGAAGCCGCGAAGCTGTTGTCGGTGAGCGCTGACCTTTTTCCTGGGACTATTCGGCTAAGAAATGACTACCCGTGAGTAGGGGAAGTTTAACGAACCTGTGATTAATTGAAAAATAGACTTTGAATTTGGCACCGAAGCGGGAGGTGCAACCAGGAAGTCCGTCTCCCGACTCTGTTTAAAGTTATAAAGCAATGACGTTTAAATCTAATGCTCTGGAAACTGTGATTTCAAAGATTTAAATTCCAACATCAAAACAGAAGATCCCCTCAGATAAATTGTGGGGGGAAAGGGACAAATTTGATCTTTGCCTCTCCGTTTTGTGGATTTACAAAAACATTTGAACTCCAGGTAATCGGACTGCCAAGTTGTTAGAGTGGTCAGACTGTTTTGAACTGTCATATTGTAACTCGCACTTTTTGGAGACACTGTAACTTTACTAGGACTAACTCTGCAAAAGTAAAAGGCTTTGGAAGGTTCTCCGGTGATTTGCTACTGTGTAAATTTTTAAGGGACACTTTAAAAATTGAGAAAGACTTTATAAATTGCGACGTTAAAGATTCCCTCTAGTGGAGTATTGAAACTGTGCAGCCACTGGGGATTTTTTCCATCTCAGGATTTGGGGATTTTCCATGGGAAGAGCTGACCGTGGGACTGACCTTGACAGAAGTGGGATGAGCAGGACAACAAGATCAACTAAAACCAAAACACAGCAGCCTAGCATAATTTCTCAACTACACAGATAATCTCTTCCCAGTCTTCCTGTGGCACAAGGGGAAGATTTAGATCAAACTAGGCTTGAGGGAATGGCCTCAGGAGGGGACTTTACTTCTGTATTAAATAAAATTTATGAAAAATTGGATGGCCTAAGTAAGCAAGTGACTGAACAATCAACTAAAATTGATCAAAATACAGCTAGCATTAATAATTTTACCCAGCAAGTGAGTTCAAATGCACAAACCATTGGGAAACTTTTGGAAGAAACTGCGTTGAATCGGGAAATAGCTGAGGAGGCGAAAGAGAAAGTAGAGGCTGTGCAACAGGAAATAAAGCCGATGCGCAAACAAGTTGGGGAACATCAAGATTTTCTGTCTATGATAGAATTGAGAAATAAGGAGAATAATCTGAGGATCAGGTCAGTCCCAGAACTTGAAAAAGAGAACTTAAGTGAGTATCTTACACAGGAATTTATAAAATTCTGGCCTTTGGAAGAGGATAAGGACTTTAAGATAGTAAGTGCGTTCAGACTTGGCAAGGGAGGGAGGAAAATCAGGTTGAGAGACTGCTTGATCTCCCTCAGATCGAAGGAAGAGAGAGATAAGATATTGAGTGCGCACTTCCAGAAAACTTTAGAGATCCAAGATTCAAGAGTGGAAATTTATAAGGACATCGCCAAACATTTGCTTGACCTTAGAGCTAACTATGGAGACTTAGTGGCATTATTGAGAAGTAATAAAGTTGTTTTTAGATGGGAATTCCCCCAGGGAGTAGCTTTCTCATATAAAGGGGAAAAAGTTAAAATAAGATCGGTCGAAGACAAGGAAAAATTCTTGAGTGACCACGGAGGAGACCTTCAAAAAGAGGTTGAGGAAGAATTGAGAGCTTTAAGATCTGGAGTACTAGGCTCAACACTACCACCTTTGGGATCTGGTCAGCTAGGGAAAGTGATACAGTGGTGCCTCGCAAGACGAAAATAATCCGTTCCGCGATTCTCTTCGTCTAGCGGTTTTTTCGTCTTGCGAAGCAAGCCCATTGACAGCTTAGCGGATTAGCGCTACAGCTGTCAAGCGGCTTCCAGCGATCAGCTGTTAAGCGGCTTATCAGCGGAACAGCTGATAAGCGGCTTAGCGGCTTAAGAAAAGGGCGGAAAAAGCGGAAAAAAACCAAGGGGGGATGCAAGATTTTTTTCGTCTTGCGACGCAACCCCATAGGGAAATACGTTTTGCGAAGCGCCTCCAAAACGGAAAACCCTTTCGTCTAGCGGGTTTTTCGTCTTGCGAGGCGTTTGTCTTGCGGGGCACCACTGTACCGCCGTCAAAGGAGGAAGAACATTTGGGAGCAGTAGGAGGGAAATAGAAGTACAGCATCATGTCTCTGCAACTATTAAGTTGGAATATTTGCGGTCTAAATTCCCCGGAGAATAGGAAGCTTTTTCATTTATTAAAAATGGAACAATTGGACTTAATCTGCCTACAGGAAACACATGTGATTAGGCTTCACAGGAAAGTTTTGAGCAATAAAAGATTGGGCCAGGAGTTTATAGCATCGGACAAGGTTAAAAATAGAGGAGTGGTAATTTATGCAAAAGAAAGCCTATCACCTAAATTCATTTTTAAAGATGAACAAGGAAGGATTTTGGCAATTGAAATTCAAATTCAAGGAGAATTTTTTTATTTTAGGCATTTACGCACTAAATGAGGGGAAATCAGAGTTTTATAAGAAGTTGCATGAGAAAATGCTGGACTACATGGACTATAATAACATCATTATGATGGGAGATATGAATGGAGTGGTATCCACGAATATGGATACGGCACAGAAACAGACTGTAACAAAAGAGGGCAGACTACCAAAAACTTACTTTGAACTGACTGACAATATGGTCTTAATTGACATATGGAGAACCAAAAAAACCCTGGAAAGAGAAGGAACATTCTTCTCTGAAGCCAAACTGACATGGACTAGAATTGACCAGATATGGATAACTAGAGCAATGGCACCTAAGATAAAGAAGGTGGAAATCTGCCCAAGAACTTGCTCCGACCATAATGCTGTAAAGATGGAAATGAAATTAACACTGACTGGTTCCTTCAGATGGAAGATGAATGACACCTTACTACGAGACCAAGAGATTATTAAGAAGGCCCAAAAGACATTGAGAGATTATTTTGAAACTAATTTGAGAACCATGGTGGAAAAAAGAGTAATCTGGGACGCAAATAAAGCGGTCATGAGAGGGTTTCTAATTCAACAGAACGCTATAAAAAAGAGGACTCAAAATGAAAAAAAGGATAAAATTTTGAAAAAAATAAAAGAAGGGGAGAGGAAATTAAGGTCAAAACCCAACTCTAAGGAGATTCTGAAAGAAATTAAACTTTACCAAGTACAATATATGAAATTGATAAATCAAGAAGTAGAATGGAAAATAAAACAGATGAGGCAAAAGACATTTGAATCGGCTAATAAATGTGGGAAGCTGCTAGCTTGGCAGTTGAAAAAAAGACAAAAGTTAAACACCATCACAAACCTCGAGATAGAAGGGAAAAATATTCAGAATCCTGTGGAGATTAGAAGGTGCTTCCAGAGATACTTTAAACAACTTTATACACAAGGGCCTCAGAAAGAGACTGATATAGACCAATTTTTAAGATCTAATGGATTACAAAAAATATCTCAATAAAAAAGACAATGTTGAACTACGCAATCACAGAACAGGAGATTGAAGGTGCCATTCAGAATATGCAGTTGGGCAAATCTCCAGGGCCAGACGGGCTAACCTCCAAGTATTATAAAACTTTGAAAGACTACTTAATTCAACCATTAAAGGAGGTTTGCAACGAAATCATGGAAGGGAAGAAGGCACCGGAGTCGTGGAAAGAAGCTTTTATTACGCTTATACCTAAACTAGAGTCTGAAAAGACACAACTCAAGAACTACCGTCCCATCTCCCTGTTAAATGTGGATTACAATTTTTTTGCTGACATTTTAGCTAACAGATTAAAAAAAGTATTAGTGGAGGAGATTCATAAGGACCAGGCAGGCTTTCTCCCAGGTAGACACTTGTCTGATAATACAAGGAATATAATTGACATTTTGGAGATGTTACAAGTGAATATCAATACAAAAGCTGTTTTGATTTTTATTGATGCGGAGAAGGCCTTTGACAATATTTCCTGGAATTTTATGAAGAAAAACCTCAAGGGAATGGGGGCAGGACAAGGGTTTGAAAATGGTATAAGTGCAATTTATTCAGAACAAAAAGCTAAACTGATAGTTAACAATGTGGTGACTGAATAATTTAAGACAGAAAAAGGAACACGACAGGGTTGCCCTATCTCTCCATTGTTATTTATTTCAGTCCTGGAGGTGCTGTTGAATATGATTAGAAGGGACCGTCAGATTAAAGGAATTCAGGTCAGAGCCAAACAATATAAATTGAAGGCTTTTGCAGATGACCTAGTTTTGACATTACAGGAGCCAGAATCTAGTACGAAAAGGGTATTAGAACTGATTCAAGAATTTGGTCATGTGGCAGGTTTTAAATTGAACAAGTCAAAACTAAGGTTTTAGAGAAAAACTTAACACAGATTGAAAAAGAAAGGTTTCGGAATGAGACTGGTTTGACCCTAGTTAAGAAAGTGAAATATCTGGGGATTAATATGACAGCTAAAAATCTGAATCTATTTAAGGACAACTATGAGAAATGTTGGTCAGAAGTTAAAAAAGATTTAGAAATATGGTCTAAATTGAAGCTTTCCTTGTTGGGTCGAATTGCAGTTATAAAAATGAATGTATTGCCAAAAATGTTATTTTTGTTCCAAACTTTAAGGATTGTGGACAAGATGGATTGTTTCAAAAAGTGGCAGAAAGATTTGTCTGGCAGGGCAAAAAGCCCAGAATAAAATTTAAAATATTAACTGATGCGAAGGAAAGAGGGGGATTTGCCCTGCTGGACTTTAAACTTTATTATGAATCAGCAGCATTTTGCTGGTTGAAAGATTGGCTGCTTCTTGAGAACACTGACATTTTGGATTTGGAAGGTTTTAACAATGCTTTTGGATGGCATGCATATTTGTGGTATGACAAGGTTAAAGCGCACAAATCTTTTAAACACCATATTGTCAGGAAAGCATTATTTAATGTCTGGATAAGGTACAAAGATTTATTGGAAAATAAGACCCCAAGGTGGTTGTCACCCATGGAAGCAAAGGCTCTGAAAAGACTCAATATGGAGGCCAAATGGCCGAAATATTGGGAGATACTAGAACTAGAAGGAGACAAATTGAAATTGCAGAGTTTTGAGAAATTAAAGGAAAAAGTGCGAGACTGGCTTCATTATTATCAAGTGAGGCCTATAATTTGGATAAAAAATTGGGTTTCCAGGTGGAAAAATCAAAATTGGAAACAGAACTGTTAGAACCTAAAACTAAGATTCTTTCAAGAATGTATAACTTGCTGTTAAAATGGAATACACAGGATGAAACAGTCAAATCAGCAATGATTAAATGGGCACAGGACACAGGTCATAACATTATGTTTGCAGACTGGGAAAAGTTGTGGACCACCGGTATGAAATTTACGGCATGTAATGCCCTAAGAGAGAATATTATGAAAATGATTTATAGGTGGTACATGACCCCAGTCAAGCTGGCAAAGATTTATCGTCTGCCTGATAATAAGTGTTGGAAATGTAAAGAGTCTGAGGGTACATTCTTTCACCTCTGGTGGACGTGCCCAAAGATTAAGGTTTTCTGGGAGATGATATATAATGAACTGAAAAAGATATTTAAGTATACCTTCCTTAAGAAACCAGAGGCCTTTCTCTTGGGCATAGTTGGCCAATTGGTGTTAAAGAAAGATAGAACGTTTTTTATGTATGCGACAACAGCAGCAAGAATACTCATCGCAAAGTATTGGAAGACACAAGATTTGCCCACCTTGGAAGAATGGCAGATGCAAGTGATGGACTATATGGAGTTGGCAGAAATGGCTGGCAGAATCCGAGACCTGGGAGAAGAATTAATGGAAGAGGACTGGAAGTAGTTTAAAGACTATCTGCAGAAACACTGCAAAGTTTATGAATGTTAAAACAATGTTGGATATGGAAACAATATGGCATTAGTGATATAGTTTTAAAAAGTATGCAAAAATGTAACAGAAAAGGGTAAAAGACTAAAGTTATATTATGTCGAAAGTAAATAACATTTTAAAGGTGTTAAAGTATAAGGAGGAAAGATTGGAGACATAATAGAATGAACTTAATAATTAGAAACGAGATCTGAAAGAGGGTAAGGATTTGCTGTATTTGATTGGGTAAAGAGGAACACAAAAAAGGGAGGCGTGAGGAAGTCAAGAAAGGAAGCTAATTAAGTATGATTTTAAAAGTTGGAGTTTTTATGTTTTGTATTTTGTTGGGTGGAACTTTATTTTTCTGTACTCTATTGTTCTGATTTGTTTTTTTATTGTATCTTTGATTATGTTTTATCTCTTTTCATTTTTGTGGTGGTTATGTGTTTCTCCTTTTGTAAAAACCTAATAAATATATTTTTTAAAAAAAGAAATACAAAAATGGGGGGGGGAGGGATAATTCTGTTTACAAAGGCCTCTGTCTAAATATTCGACACAGAATTAAAAATTCTGCTCTTTATACTCCGTGACTCTTTGGATTCTGTTAGTGTGAGCTGTGGGTTCCTTCTAAGCCATAGGATAAGAGCAGCACACACCCCACATTTCCTAAAACAGGCATGTCCAACAGGCAGATCATGATCTACTGGTAGATCTCTGACCCTTCAGTGATCTACTCCCCGCCCCACAAAAAAAGCTCAATAACTTTGCGTTTCCTAAAAAAACCCTCAAGAACTTTGGCTTTCCTAAAAAAGCTCAGCAACTTTGGCTTCCTAGCAAAAAAGTGGGCCATCAGATTAAGTTCCACTATCGGACTGGGGATTCAAGACCCTCCACTGTGTTTTATATATTCAAATTATGATTGTGTTTTGTGTATATCGCAATGCTCATTCAGTTTCATTCATTCATTTCCAATCATTCAGTTCCATTCATTCATTTGCTCCCTAAAAAAAAGCTCAACCACCTTGGCTTCCCAAAAAAACTGTTTTGTCACAGTGAGTAGATCACAGTCTATTGGGAGTTGGATGTCCCTATCCTAAAATAACGGGACCAAGTTCATTTCCAAAGGACTGATATTTGCCGTTCAAACTCTGCTGTACGGGCTCTCGTGCTTAATTTACTAGTGTTATTAGAAAATAAACCACCAAAGAGGGGACGATTGTTATGAGCTGAATAAACTGCAATAAATTGCCAGTCCTCAATACCTTCCCTCACTTCCTTCGTTGTAGCCTTGTGCGTTACACTGACATTTTATTGTATTGTAGTTTATTGTTTTATTGTATTGTAGTTTATTGTAGTTTATTGTTCCACTGGTCCCATGAACTAGGGATGATGGAAGTTGTAGTCCCAAAAGAGCTGGAGGGCCAAGTTGGGCAATGCCTGATCTAGAGCAGTGGTGGCCAAACTTGGCCCTCCAGCGGTTTGTGGACTACAGTTCTCATCATCCCTGACCACTGGTCCTGTGAGCTAGGGATGATGGGAGTTGTAGTCCCAAAAATAGTTGGAGGGCCAAGTTGGGCAATGCCTGCAAGGGTTTGACTTTACTCCCAAAGGCAGCGCACTCTTCCTTCATCTTACAAGACAGGCGGATGACTTTTTTATTCACATTGCAATCTGCTTTCCCATACATATATATATACACCACATTTTTCTGTCTATAAGATGCCCCCATGTATAAGACGCCCCTTATTTGGGGGGGACTCTGATTTAAGAAAATGGGGGGTGTATAAGACGCCTCCAGTTTTGGACATTATTTTTTAGGGGGGAAACCTAGTCTTATATACGGAAAAATACGTACTCAAAGTGAATGAATTTATTATTACAGTCACAGACCAGTTCTGGCTCACTTACAATCTCAGGAAAATCATAAAAACACAAGAGGAATACATTGAATGGCAATTGGGTCTAACAGGGACAATACGGATATAGCAGTAGTTAAAAACATATAAGTTAAATATTAACTTGGAAGAAGCGGACAATTTGGATCCCTTCCAGTTGTGATCCAGGCCTCACCATGGGACTGAAACTGCCTTGGTCGCGCCTGTCAAGGGGACAGGGGGCAGGTGGGTGTGGAGGGTACTGTTTTGGGGGGACAGGCGGCAGGTGGGTGTGGGGGACTCCCTGGTCCTGATGGGGTAACTGTGTCCCTGAAGGACCAGGTGCGCAGCCTGGGAGTCATTCTGGACTCACAGCTGTCCAAGGAGGCGCAGGTCCATTCTGTGTCCAGGGCAGCTCCATCTGGTACACAGAATGAGACCCTCCCTGCCCGCAGACTGTCTCACCAGAGTGGTGCATGCTCTAGTTATCTCCCGCTTGGACTACTGCAATGCGCTGTATGTGGGGCTGCCTTAGAAGGGGACTTGGAAACTACAATTAATCCAGAATGTGGCAGCTAGACTGGTGACGGGGAGTGGCTGCTGAGACCACATAACACCGGTCTTGAAAGACCTACATTGGCTCCCAGTACCTTTCCAAGCACAATTCAAAGTGTTGGTGCCTAGCCTGAAAGCCCTAAATGGCCCCATCCTGTATACCTGAAGGAGCATCTCCAAACCCATCGTTCAGCTCAGACACTGAGGTCCAGCTCCTAGGGCCTTCTGGCGGTTCCCTCTGTGAGAAATGAGGTTTCAGGGAACCAGGCACAGGGCCTTCTCGGTGGTGGAGCCCCCACTGTGGAACACTCTCCCTCAGATGTCAAAGAAAGAACCAACTCTCTGGCTTTTAGAAGACATCTGAAGGCAGCCTGTTTAGAGAAGCTTTTAATGTTTGACACACTATTGTATTTTAATATTTTGCTGGAAGCCGCCCATGGTGGCTGGGGAAAGCTAGCCAGATGGGTGGGGTAGAAATAATTAATAATAATAATAATAATAATAATAATAATAATAATAATAATATTTCACTAAAATATAACCTAAAATTGTCATTTAAGAGCTTAATCATTTTGGTAGCACAGCTTGTTCCCTAAGTTTTATGGCAGTCGCACGGAATTTGGCCTCCCTGAGCGTGATCTCTGGATCCTTTCAGGAGTTTTAGACATTGAAGTTCGGACCATTTGGAGATTTTTGTATAGCAGGGGTGATAAATGCCGAGCGTAACAAGACATGAGAGATAGTTTCTGCCTAAATCAAGCCGCAGGGGCAGACTCCTTCTGTGTATTATGGATTACCCACGAATCTGCCCTGCAATAAGGCAGATGGCAGCATGTTGAACGTGGCGAGGCCCTCCAGCTGTTTTGGGACTACAACTCCCATCATCCCTAGCTCACAGCGGTCGGGGTGATGGGCGTTGTAGTTTACAAACGGCAACACCAGCAATTCGTTCCGATAAGGGATTAGGGTGGAATGGTGGCAGCCCGAGGGAAGCGGGTCCTCCAGCTGTTCGGGGACCACGATGCCCATCGTCCCTGATCACTGGTCCCGTGAGCAGCAAGCGACGAGGGGCGGGCCCGAGCGAGCCCTCCTCTCTGCGCACGCGTAGGAAAAGCTCCCACCACCACCCCTCCCCCTGCCTCCCAAGGACGTCGAGAAGAGGTCCTCTCGCGCCTCTCTCGCCCTTTTCCCGCTCTCCACTTCACGTTCCCGGCAGCCCTAGCGCCTGGTGACGCGAGAGGGGCGGGGAAATGGGCGGGCCCGTCCGCTGAGGCGAGGGAGAGAGGCGAAGAGGCGGTGCTTCCTCGGCGGCGGCGGCGGCGGCTGGTGACCGAAAGAACCGGAGGCGGAGGCGGGTCCGAGGGGTGAGTGAGGGCAGGGAGCGAGGGTCCGTCGTCGCCCAGGAGGGTCCTCAGGGATCTCATTCCCGGCGAGGGGCCTGTTTGGGGACTACAACTCCCATAATCTCTCACCGCTGGCTACTGGTAGCTGGGGATGATGGGAGTTGTAGTCCCCAAACAGCTGCGAGGCGACCCGAGCCCGAAACAAAAGCGGGCCTCTTCGGGCTTGAGGGGAAGGGGCTGCGCTGCGCTCCTCTGCGGCTCCGGTGGGGCGGCGGCTCGCCTCAGCCTGGGCGTTCGCGCGCCCCCCGCCCCTCGGCGGGGAGAGGGCGATTGGGGGTCTCTGGCCTGGGTGGGGGCTTCCTGGGGGAAATGGCTCTCGAAAAAGTAGAGGACCATCGCTGAGGGCGAGGAGGGCCTGGCTGTTTCGAGGGGGGGTCGTCGTCGTGCCTTTGGCAGAGTTGCGTCAGAGATGACCACCGTAGCTGTTTGGGGACTACAGTGCCCATCATCCCCGGCCACTGGTGCTAGGGATGATGGGATTTGGAATCCAAAAAACGGCTGGAGGGCCAAGTTGGGCCATGCCTGGGCCATGCCTGGGCCAGAAAGGGATGAAGTCTGTTGCGAGAGAGAACAGCAGCGGTGTCCTTGTTCTACTGTCCTGGACTACAATTTCCATCATCCCTGACCACTGGTCCTGTTGGCTAGGGATGATGGGAGTTGTAGTCCCCAAAAGAGTTGTAGGGCCAAATTTAAGGCATGGTCCAACTCGGCCCTCCAGCTGCTTGGGGACTGCAACTCCCATTATCCTTGGCCACTGGCTAAGTTTGGCCATGCCTGCTGGCAGTGCAAGGGGTCTGGTAGCTCTGTTAAAAAGAATGCCAGGGTTGGCTGCGGCAGCCCCTCACCTAGAGGGGGCTTCAGCAGCAGCAGGGGCCGTATCCTCAGAGAGAGCACGTATGGATCCGAAGGTTGGACTCTGCTTGTGTGTCCCCGTTCCCCCCCCCCCGCTCATTTTTTGTCTGCTGTTCCGGCCAATCGGGACAAGATACCCCTGCCGCTGTAAACACTAATGTGACTTGGTAGCGTTTTGTCAAGGGTGCAAGCTAGATTGGAGAGGGCCGGAATCATGTCTCCTCGTCTACAATATGCCGTTCGGTTTGTCTCCCATTCATTTCTTTGGATTTCTCTTCGCTGCTTGGTGTGCCTGAAACACATCTGGAGGAATGTGCTTCGTTAAGCTCCTTGGCCAGGCTTCCTCAACCTCGGCCCTCCAGATGTTTTGAGACTACAATTCCCATCCCACTAATTCTTGTTTTGATTGCATTCTAATTGACGCTGTCGTCTGGGCTAGTTCAAGTGGCCACCCCTGCTTTTTCCAATAACAATGACGTGATTCGCAAATGTGGCAGGCTTGCAATTTTCAGGATTAATTGGCATGGGTGTTGTGAATAGCTGCTGTGGGATCTCATAGATGCATAAAAGCTTTTGGACTACAATTCCCATGACCCCTAGCTAACGGGACCAGTGGTCAGGGATGGTGGGAATTGTAGTCCCAAAACAGCTGAAGGGCGCAGTTTGGCCACCACTGCTCTAGCTCAGGCATGGCCCAAGTTGGCCCTCCAGCTGTTTGGGCTGGGTGTCCATCAATATGTGGATGATACCCAGCTCTACCTCTCTTTTAAATCAGAACTAGTGAAGGTCCTGTGTGAGTTCCTGGAGGCGGTTGGAGGATGTATGGCAGCTAAGGGATTTTGGTTGAATCCTGACAAGACAGAAGTACTGTTCTTGGGGGACGGGGGTCGGGTCGGTGTGGGGGACTCCCTGGTCATGAATGGGGCAACTGTGTCCCTGAAGGACCAGCTGCGTAGCCTGCGTAGCCCCATGGAGGTGCAGGTCCGTTCTGTGTCCAGGGCAGCTTCATCTGGTATGCAGGATGACACCCTCCCTGCCCAGAGCAGAACATGCTCTGGTTATCTCCCGCTTGGACTATTGCCATGCGCTCTACGTGGGGCTGCCTTTGAAGATGGAAACTACAACTAAGACGGAAACTACAACTAATCCAGAATGCGGCAGCCAGACTGGAGACAGGGACTGCAGAGACTGCATAACCCTGAAAGACCTGCATATCTCCCGGGACATTTCTGGGCACAATTCAAAGTGACCGTGTGGACCTTGAAAACCCGAGGGCCTTAAATCCGGCACTGGCATAGATAGATAGGTAGATAGATAGATGATTGACAGTTAGATATAAGATGGATAAATAGATGATCGATAGATAGATAGATGATAGATAGATGTTTGATGCTGTCTTGTGTTTTTATAGGTTTGCCTATAGGTTTGCCATAATGCTTTCGGATTCCTAAATTGCTGTGAGGAGACAAAGTGTGGGGAGACAAAGCCATCGGGCGAGCAGACGGCGCAGTGGCGAGGACGACTCGGGGCCAATGCAGCAGCAAAAAAGGCAGCCAGAGTTAGTGGAAGGAAACCTTCCTGTCTTCCTATTCCCCACGGAGCTTATATTTTATGCGGACGACCAGTCGACCCATAAACAGGTGTTGACTCTCTATAACCCCTATGAATTTGCCTTAAAATTCAAAGGTGCGTCTCAGGTACAATTCTATTTAAGGGTTTGCTTGGGGAGGAGGGATTGTCTCAACTTCCTTTTATTTGCTTTCTGACCTGCCTTTTGCCTGAAGGTCCGTGGGTGGGTTACAAGAACTTGGGAGTCCGGATAAGGCATGGCCCAACTTGGCCTTCCAGCTGTTTTGGGACAACAACTCCCATCACCCATAGCTAACAGGACCAGCGGTCAGGGATGGTGGGAATTATAATCCCAAAACAGCTCGAGGGCTTGAGTTCGGTAGTTCCTGATGTTGAGCTTCGCTTCTGTGCCAGTTTTCCTTGCGATTGGCTGACATCGGATGACAGCCCCTTTTCTTTTCTTTCAGTTCTTTGCACAACCCCAAATAAATATGTCGTGGTCGATGCAGCGGGCGCGGTGAAGCCTCAGTGCTGTGTTGACATGTGAGTAAAAAGCTGTTTTTTGGTTTGTTGCTTTGTAATGAATAGCAACCACTAAGCTACCTTCCAGAGGTCATTTGTTAATTTATTAGATGTATAGTCCACCCTCATCAAGACATCTCAGGGTGGGGAAATAAAAAAATTAAAAAATGGTCCAGTGGCACCTTAGGGACCAACTCAGTTTGTTTTGGGTCTAAGCTTTACGTGGGCATGTGCCCTTCTTCCGATACACAGAAACCGAAGTCTAGTATGAAAGAGGCCTCCCAGCATTCTCACAGGCCCATATAAGAGCAGCACAAACAGTTGGGCCTGAGAAGCGTTTACTGTTCCCAACCCTAATCCTGCGGAAAGCCATCTAATTGGATTTGAATTTGATCCTGACTTGTTTTCAGGAGGTAATTTCGTTATTGCTTGATTTTATACCAGTGTTACCTATTTGGTGTTAGCCTCCCTGAGCCCAGGTTCGGACGGGGAGGGCGGGATACAAATAAAAGTTTATTATTTATTATTATTAACCAGACCCTGATAGATAGTGGAAGGGTGGGGCGGGGCTTTTCCCCAAAGGGTAGTAGGACTCAATGGGTATGGTCAACCTGTGGGCGACTGCAATTAGTCCGACAGGACCTGATCCTGTGCTCCGGGGACTAGTGTGGCTGGCATAGCACTGGGTGGACGTGGTCAGCAGAGGACCGATCCGCTGTCCCTCAGACCTTGTGGGGGGCCGGACTAGATATGGGGGGATGAATGAATTCCTATTCCCCACAAACAACCCAGAGATGCATTTTAAATAAAAGGGCATATTCTACTCATTTAAAAACACGCTGATTCCTGGACAGTCCGTGGGCCAGATTTAGAAGGCGATTGGGCCGGATCCAGCCCCTGGGCCTTAGTTTGCCTACCCATGGTATAAAGGAATACAATATTGATCTAGGAAAGAAAGTTTTTATAAAACATCACAGAAATAAAATGATACAACACGCTTATGAGAAAGAGAAAAAACATGGAGAGGATGGGTAGTCATAGGTTTGTGAAGAAACCCCATAATTGAAACTGTATGTATCTTTTGTGATCACCAATAGCTTTACAGTGGTACCTTAGTTTACGACAGGCATAGGCAACCTTGGCACTCCAGCTGCTTTGGGACTACAATTCCCATCATCCCTGACCGCTCATGCTGTGAGTTAGGCATCATGGGAGTTGTAGTCCCAAAACAGCTGGAGGGCCTAGGTTGCCTATGCCTGGTTTATGACCATCATCCGTTCCGGAGGTCCCTTTGTAAACTGAAACAGGTCGTAACCCAAGGCACGCTTTTGCCAATGGGGCCTCCAAAAACGGATCATTGTCCAAAAAAATGTGTTCGCCAACCAAAAAAATTGTTTGTAATAAAAAACCATGGGTTGTGACCCGAAAAAGGTTTGCAAACCGGGACGTGCACGTCTGGGTTTGAATCGATCGTCATTCAAAACTGTCGTAAGCTAGGTTGTTCACAAATCAAGGTACTAATAGAAATGATTATGACTACTTGTGCATATATAAATAATGAGCTGCTTATAAATATTAGAAGTAAGTCTATTTAGTATGGAGATGACAGGCTTCCTCAACCTTGGCCCTCCATATGTTTTTGGCCTACAACTTCCATGATCCCTAGCTAGCTGGACCAGTGGTCAGGGATGATGGGAATTGTAGTCTCAAAACATCTGGAGGGCCGAGGTTGAGGAAGCCTGAGATAAGGTAAATAGGGTGATTTAGAAATGCGGAGATAAAAGTGATTGCATATGGTAGTCAGGGAGGAGAACGGGAGAAAGTCAAAGCTCAATTTGAGCAAAGATATATGTGATGAAGAAATTTTATTTGGTTGTTTGTTATAAAGCAGGCATCCCTTAATAATTGCAGAGACGTGGTGCGAGACTGGCTTCATTATTATAAAATAAGAGAGGCCTACAATTTGTACAAAAAAATTGGCTTCCAGGTGGAAAAATAAAAAATGGAAACAGAACTGTTAGATCCCAAAACCAAGATACTTTCAAGAATGTATAACTTGCTGTTAAAATGGAATGCGCAGGATGAAACGGTTAAATCTGCTATGATTAAATGGGCACAAGACATTGGTCATAATATTATGTTTGCTGACTGGGAACAGTTGTGGACCACCAGTATGAAATTTACGGCATGTAATGCCTTGAGAGAGAATATTGTGAAAATGATATACAGGTGGTACATGACACCAGTCAAGCTTGCAAAAATATATCATTTGCCCGATAACAAATGTTGGAAATGTAAAGAGAATGAAGGTACATTCTTTCACCTTTGGTGGATGTGCCCAAAGATTAAGGCTTTCTGGGAGATGATCTATAATGAAATGAAAAAGGTATTTAAATATACCTTTCTGAAGAAACCAGAGGCCTTTCTCCTGGGCATAGTTGGCCAATTGGTGCCAAAGAAGGATAGAACTTTATTTATGTATGCAACAACAGCAGCAAGAATACTTATTGCAAAGTATTGGAAGACACAGGATCTACCCACCCTGGAAGAGTGGCAGATGAAGGTGATGGACTATATGGAATTAGCAGAAATGACTGGCAGAATCCGAGACCTGGGAGAAGAATTGGTGGAAGAAGATTGGAAGAAATTTAAAGACTATCTGCAGAAACACTGTAAAATTAATGAATGCTAAAATGATGTTGGATTGAAAATAAGTGGCATTAGCAACAAAGTTAATAAGAATATGCAAAAATGAATTGATAATGGATGAAAATATAGAGTTATAAAATGTTAAGATATAGAGTTAAGATAAATGAAAGAGGGTAAGGATTTGCTGATTTGATTATGTAAATGGGAACACAAGAAGGGGAGGTGTGAGGAGGTCAAAGAAACAAGCTAATGAGAGTAAAGTTATAAAAAAATGGATTTGTTTTTATTTTTTTCTTATTTTATTTTTGTCCTTTGTATGTTGTATTTTTATTTTTTTTTATTTTTTCATGTATTTTTGTACTCATGTTTTTGTAAAACTTTAATAAATATTTCTTAAAAAAAAAAAAGTAGGCATCCCCAACCTTTGGCCCTCCAGATTGAGCCAGTGTGGTGTAGTGGTTAAGAGCGGTGGTCTCGTAATCTGGGGAACTGGGTTCGTGTCCCCGCTCCTCCACATGCAGCTGCTGGGTGACCTTGGGCCAGTCACACTTCTCTGAAGTCTCTCAGCCCCACACACCTCACAGAGTGTTTGTTGTGGGGGAGGAAGGGAAAGGAGAATGTGAGCCGCTTTGAGACTCCTTCGGGTAGTGATAAAGCGGGATATCAAATCCAAACTCCTCTTCTTCTTCTTCCTGATGTTTTGCACTGCAATTCCCATCATCCCTGGCCACTGGTCCTGTTAGCTAGGGATCATGTGAGCTGTAGGCCAAAACATCTGGGGAGCTGCAGGTTGGGGATGCCTGTTATAAAATAAAAAAGAAAATTTAATAAACATTATATTAAAACAAAAAAAAAGAGCAATAACGCGTTAAAAAAGGAAATGTGGCCATTCACGTCCTCCTCCCATTACAGTGTGATCCGTCACAGAGATGTCCGACCTTGCCACTATGGCGTGATCGACAAGTTTCGGCTCCAGGTCTCCGAGCAGAGCCAGAGGAAAGCGCTGGGGAGGAAAGAGGTCATCGCCACTCTGCTTCCAGCAGCTAAAGACCCGAAGGAAGAGGAGGAGAAGAGGATCACGGCACATCTGGCAGAGAGCGTCTTTTTCGAGCAGGCTTTGTGCCAGCCAGGTAGTTGGATGGTTGGAACACCATTGCTTTTTGGAGCTATTGACCTGCCTCTTTCTCTATTATTATTACTACTACTACTACTACTACTACAGTGGTACCTTGGGTTACATACGCTTCAGGTTACAGACTCCGCCAACCCAGAAATAGTACCTTGGATTAAGAACTTTGCTTCAGGAAAAGAGAAACCGTGCAGCGGCAGCAGGAGGCTCCATTAGCTAAAGTGGTACCTCAGGTTAAGAACAGTTTCAGATTAAGAATGGACCTCCAGAACGAATTAAGTTCTTAACCAGAGGTACCACTGTATTATATACCAGGGGTCAGCAAACTTTCAGCAGGGGGCCAGCGATGCATTTTAAATAAAAGGGCACATTCTACTCATGTAAAAACACACTGGTTCCCGGACCACCAGAAGGCAATTGGGCCAGATCCGGCCCCTGGGCTGTAGTTTGCCTACCCATGGCAGGGGCTGGCAAGTTTTTTTCATGGCGGGCTGGTCCACTGTCCCTCAGACCTTGTGGGGGGCTGGACTAAATTTTTTGAGGGGGGGGGAGAATGAATTCCCATGCCCCACAAATAATCCAGAGATGCATTTTAAATAAAAGGACACATTCTAC
This sequence comes from Podarcis melisellensis, assembly GCF_964234715.1. Classification (NCBI taxonomy): domain Eukaryota; kingdom Metazoa; phylum Chordata; class Lepidosauria; order Squamata; family Lacertidae; genus Podarcis; species Podarcis melisellensis. The sequence goes on along the minus strand of NC_138547.1, from coordinate 49,654,709 downwards.
TCATGTAAAAACATGCCAATTCCTAGTCCCAGTCCACCGGACTGAGGCCACTGGGCTGCATCTGGCCCCCGGGCCTTAGGTTGCCTACCCTTGTTATATGCATTTGTGAATGTTTACTCAAACCCTGCCAATGAGTCCAACTCTCCTTGTTGTCTCTTCATATATATCATAAATGGTTCCCATTCTCTTTTAAAGTCTGTGTTGTCCCTCTCATGTAATTTATCTGTTCATTTTGCTAATTCTGCATATTCCATGACTTTCTCTTGCCGTTGTTCTTTCTTGGCTTTCTTCCGTCTTCCGAGCTGGGGCTAATAGAATCCTTGCTGCTGTTGTTTCACGCATAAATAATTTCCAGTTGTCCTTTCTTATTTATTATTTATTTAAGCATATTTACAAGCAGACAATATGGAGGCATTTCCCCACATCTGCCGTATTAAGCAGCTGGTCCCTTACCTCCCTTGTCCTGACCTCGCCACAGTGACCCATGCAACGGTCACCTCCAGGCTTGATTATTGTAACGTGCTCTACGCAGGGTCGCCCTCAAAGCTCACCCAGAAACCCCAGCGGGCAGAGAACGCCTCGGCGAGGTTCCACGCAGTGTCCCTGCTGCGGGACCACGTCCACCCAGCGCTGTGCCAGCCGCACTGGCTCCCAGTGGAGCACAGGGTCAGGTTTCAGGGGCTGGTTTTCACCTTTAAACTAGGCTTCCTCCACCTCAGCCCTCCAGATGTTTTTGGCCTACAACTCTAGCTAGCAGGACCAGTGGTCAGGGATGATGGGATTGTAGGGCCAAGGCTGAAGGAAGCCTGCACTTAACCCCCAAAACCAAAAAGAGTAAAGGGAAAGGGTCAGAAAGAAAGAAAGGACTACACCCATTTGACTTTTTAATGTTTTATTTGAGAATATTTACAAACAAACAAACAGGTACACACACTTCACCCCCAAAACCAAAGACAGTAAAGGGAAAAGGTGAGAAAGAAAGAAAAGATGGAGGAGCACACCCACTTGACTCCCCTCCACCAGCACTTGTCACCTTGAGAGTCCTTTTAAGTTCTCATTCCCATTACGTATTATTTATCACTGCAATTACTTCTTTGATAGTATGATTATGGTGTAACATCAAGTCACCTTACAAGCTTAACCTTCCTCTGCTTGCCAATATGAAGAGTATGCCAGCAAGGTCGAACCTTTCTGTAAGGAAAAAAGGATTTTATGATTGGAAAAAAAGAAAACCTTCCTCTGCTTGTCAATATGAAGAGGATGAACTTTTCTGTAGTGTGTGTGTGTGTGTGTTTTAAATCAAGTCTTACCTCCTGGCTTCTCCCTGCCCTGCCTAGGTGAGGAAGGCAGCTGGCTGAGCACCATTTTCAGCAATCCCTCTCTGGAGCCCACCGTTTCGCACCACTCATCTTTCCCCCGCCGCCCTGCCTACCCATGAGAAGCCGTGGCAGCCCCTGGGAGGGTAAGCGTGGGGGATGGGGAGGAGGACTACTTGCCCACCTCGCCTCTTCTTCCAGCTCCCACCCTCCCTGGTGCTGGTTCTCCAGCCCGCCCCGAAGTCTGAGGGACAGTGGACAAGCCTGCAGCAAAAAAAAATTTGCTGGCCCCTGCACCTAATGGGAAGCTCAAAAGCTGAACCTGAGCATCCCTCTCCCCGCTGGTGGTTTTTGGAAATTGGTATTCAGAGGAACACTGTTTTCCCCCATTGGAGGTCGAACCTGGCCCATGGGTAGGCAAACTAAGGTCCAGGAGCCGGATCCAGCCCAATCGCTTTCTCAATCCAGTTGGCGGACCATCCAGGAATCGTGTTTTGACATGAGTAGAATGTGTCCTTTTATTGAAAATGCATCTCTGGGCGATTTGTGGGGCATAGAAATTCATTCATTCCCCCCCCCCCAACTAGTCCAGCTCCCCACAAGGTCTGAGGGACAGTGAACTGGCCCCCTGCTGAAAAAGGTTGCCAATCTCTGAAGTCCTAGCCATTCTGGCTGGGTGGATTTGACGGGAACCCCAAGGTCAATAAAAGCAAGAATGTTTGGTGAAATGAAATGTTTAGGAATGAAGTGGATCTCATTTGAACTTTTTGTTAGGGTTGCCAAGACTGTGATCTACTCACAAAGTTAAAAACTAGCAGTGATCTACACTGGTTCAGGTCTAAGTTGTTGGGCTTTTTTTAGGGAAGCCAAAGTTCTTGAGCTTCTTTGGGGGGAGCCAGTGATGATGATGATGATGATGATTAATTTATACCCCACCCATCTGGCTAAGTTTCCCCAGTCTATCAAGTGTTAAAAACAATACAGCATTAAATATTAAAAACTTCCCTAAACAGGGCTGCCTTCAGATGCTTTCAGATTTACCTGTTGGACATGCCTGTTATACCATTCAAAAAACTGTGGGCAAAAAATATAAATTTTACAGCATGTTATTTAATAAGAGAAAATTACCTGAAAATGCACCATAGGTGGTATTTAGCACTGGAGAGATTGGCTAAAATGAACAGATTGCTTAGTAATAAGTGTTGGGAGAGGCACAAAGCAGATTGGAACCTTCTACCATATGTGGTAGACATGTTCAGAGATCAGAAAGTTCTGGGACATGATCCATGAATAAATAAAAAGGTTACTAAGAACTTCACATAGTAAAAGACCAAAAACATATCTTTTGGGAATATTGAACAGTGATATTCTAAAAGAAAAAACTCATTTTTTTCTGTATGCAACATCAGCGGCAAGAATTCTAGTGGTGAAGTACTGGAAGGGTAACCAGGTACTGACCAAAGAGGAGTGGCTATATAAATTATGTGAATATTTGGAACTGGCCAAATGGACGGATATAATAAGACTAAAGCCAATGAATACAGTCCAGGAGGAAGGTTCAAATGTAAAAATTTGGCTGTGTCTAGAATGACCTGGTGAATGGAAAAGGGGAAATATACATATATACACATTTATATATTCAGATGAAAATAATACTGAAATACAGGTAAAATATGAAAGGTGAAAGGAAGGGTTGTGAGAGTGATGGAAGTCTATTATTATTATTTTGTAAATCAGTGTTTATTGTATTGAAATATGCTTTTCTTTATTCTTTGACTCTACTTTTCTTTGCATTTTTTTTCTTTTCCTCCTTTACTTTTCCCTTCTTTCTGTTTTATTGGATATTATTCTTTATGTATGCTTTTGTTTTGATGTATTTAATTTGCAATATAATAAAGATTTTTTAAAAATGTTTTGTTATTTACTAAATTCAATAAAGGGGGGAGGGAGAAAGGAAAGGAAAGAAATTGCCCCTTTCCATAGTGTCAAATGCCTTTTCCTTTTTCCAGAAAACAGAATTGCCTCATCGGGGCCGAGTTTGCTCACCGTGTTCCTCGGAATCGTGTGCATTGCGGCTCTCATGCTTCCCACGCTGGGAGAAGGGGGTTCCCTTGTGCCTCTCTACCTCCACTTAAGTGTGAATCAAAAGTTAGTAGCGGCTTACGTATTAGGTACGCATCTTTTTGTCGTCATTTCGAAATAGGATTTGGAGCTGAGTGTAAAAATGAAAATGTGTAAAGAAACGTAAAAAACAACCCTATAATAGAGTCACTGCGTGAGGGCCATGTCAGCAAATTGCAACCAGGGTGGATCAATGTTTTTTAAAAGCAAGTTTTTAAAAATAGGATTTTTTTATTTAAATTGGATTTTGGAAATAAAATGCTTTTGGAGGAAGAATCTTTCTATAGTTTTCTGTTTAGGTTACATTATAGTCCAAAGCAGGCTTCCTCAACCTCGGCCCTCCAAATGTTTTGAGGCTACAATTCTTTTTCTCTTTCCAATCAAGTAGAGCAGAAAAGCTGTCCAAATGGAAGCAGTCAATTTATTAAACCTCACTTCGAATCATTTCATCCTTATCTGTCAATGTATTTCTTATAGTAGAAGCAAATCAGTCATTTTTGATAGAACTGTAAAAACTACTCTTACTCTGCTTGTCAATATTAGGAGGATGCCAGCAAGGCCGAACCTTTCTGTAAGGGGGGGGGGGAGATTTAAATCTAGTCTTACTGACTAGTGATTTAACTGATTGCAACTGAAAGTAAATTTGAGTTCTCTGACATTTCAGCATTTGTAAAGAGATGAGTTGTGTATGTAAGATAAGTTGTGTATGTAAACCACGTTTCACAAATATTGACAAACGTGCTCCCAGTGAACAAGCTTTCATGCGCGTGTGACCCACCTAACAAAACTCTTGGTGTGGGTTATTTCTCAAGTTAAGCTGAAATAACTGGCTTTTTTCTTCTGATTCTTGCAGGTCTCATCACTATGGTCATCCTGAGAACATGAGCGATAACACAATTGGATGTCCATCTTTTTTCTCCTATTTTTTTACTGCCTTTTAAATTCGCATCCTGAACGTGGCCTCTGAACTCCATTTGGGTGCAAAAATCATCTGGCGATTTGCATCGCTCTCTCTCTCTCTCTTTTTTTCTTTTTTGAAAGCAAGGTTTTAACTCCGTTTTCACCGGAAAGACTCACGTGCTAGGAGGTGCTTTTTGACTGATGAAATGGTTGAAGGAAAAGGAATTGAAAGAAGCTTTTCTACCTATGTCTACCGTGCAAAAATCTCATTTGTGCTTTCTTTTTAAATTGCATGTTTTTAAATTCATGTCAACTTCAGTGTTTGACCGCCATAGGAGCCGGCAGTTCTATCTGCAGTGTTCATTTGCCTGTAAGTATTGCAAATTTAAATACAGATAAAAACGCCTGGATGGCGGAATTGAAAGCCGCTTGCCCGATGGTGGAAGCTGCCGTATTTTTCCGTTTATTTTTGGAGACTCCAGTTTAGGAAAACGGGGGGGGGGGGTTGCCCAGAGCATGGGTAGGCAAACTAAGGCTCTGCCCAGTTGCCTCAGGATCCAGGCTATGGACAGTCCGGGAATCGGCGTGTTTTGACATGAGTAGAATGTGTGCTTTTATTGAAAATGCACCTCTGGGTGATTTGTGGGGCATAGGAATTCATTCATTCCCCCCCTCAATAGTCCAGCCCCCCACAAGGTCTGAGGGACAGTGGACCAGCTCACGGCTGGAAAAAGTTGCTGACCCCTTACGCCCTTTTTAGAAAAGGAGAAAAGAGGACAAGCTTTTGCAACCATACAACTACACCAGATGAATTGTTGACTGCCAAATTGGCGACACAGATTTTTTTATTTTTTAAAACTAATACATTATAGTGGCCAGATCCCAAGGTTTTTGCAACAGGAGGTGCCTGTTCTGCACATGCGTGCGGCGCAGTAGAGTGCTTCTGTGCGTGCGGCAAAACCCGGTAAAATACTTCCAGGTTTGTCGCTAACGTATCCCGAAGTTTACGCAACCAGAGGGTTAGGTAAGCTGAGGTACTGCTGTATCTGCACTTCAGGGCGGGTCATGCATAGCAGGCGCAGGCGTGGCCCTCCAGCTCTTTTGGGACTACGACGCCCATCATTCCTAGTTAACAGGACCAGTGATCAGGGTTGAAGAGAACTGTAACAGCTGGAGGGCCAAGTTGGGCCATGCCTGTAGTAGGGGATAGCTCCTTCCGTTTCCCATGACAACTACATCTTGTAACTTGGTCTACCAATTGAGAAGAGGGTTTGCCAATGGAAACCTATTCCTTGATTCTTTCGCTACTGTATTCTCAAGCGTGGGTGCCAGTGGGGAGTTACAAAGTGTGGGGAAACATGCTAAAAACATCCTTAAAAAAAGCTCAGCAACTTTGGGGTAAAATTGTAAAAAGTAGCTCTAAAAATTAATAATCTTTTTTTAAAAAAAAATATTGATTTTTATCCACTCTGATCCATGGACATTATTGTGAAGCCTTTGGCAATGCTGGACACAGCTGCCCTTAGACTAGAATGTCACTTAAATTGGAAACCATCTTTAGAAAGATTTTCTCTCCGGAAGCATTTTATTTTAAAAATCTGATTTAAATCCAAAAAAATCTGATTTTGGGGTTGTTGTTTTTAAAAAAATCACTGATTTTTATCCACCCTGTCATGTGGTCATGCAGAGCTTTCAAATGCTCTGAGCTTACCTGAGATTGCCCACATCAGCCTCAAGTGTTCCCATTTTAAAGAACAAGGAACCGAGGCTAAGCAAAAATGATCTATCCCAGGCATAGGCAAACTCCAGCCCTCCAGATGTTTGGGACTACAATTCCCCTCATCCCTGACCACTGGTACTGTTAGCTAGGGATGATGGGAATTGTGGTCCCAAACATCTGGAGGGCTGGAGTTTGCCTGTGCCTGATCTATCCAAAGGTATCGAGCCTTTCCTGAATTGAGGTTTGAAAACTTCACTGCTACGGTTCTGAAGTTCCAGTACCAGGTCAAACAGCAGCCAGTAAGTGCACGGATTGACAACTTGTATTTTAAAATTATTAAAAATAAAATAATTATAAAATTGTTGTTATATAATATAAATTTTCTAAGCTGTAGATAACATCCTGTGTAATAGGTCTTGTATTGCTGGGACTATAGGAAACCCTCTTGATATGAGTCAGCCCTTCGTTTAGCTTGGTGTTGTCAACACTGACTGGCAGCTGTTCTCATGGGCTTCACGTGTGTCTTTCCCCCTGGAGATGTCAGGGAAAGCTTAATAATTCTAAAATAAAATTATTATTATAAATTATATTAATAACATTAATATTAAATTAATAATATATTACTAATTTTATAATTATAATTATTATAAAATAAAATTGTTATTTTTAAAAAATAATGATGATGATAATAAAAGATCAAATTTGTTGGATTTAAATCAGATTTCTTTATTATTTAGCAGCAGCTGGGAGGCCAGCCAAAACAGCACAGTTTATCTACACACATACAATTCGCACGCGGATAAAATTGAAATATATATATATAAAATCGGTCCAGTAGCCCCTTAAAGACCAACTAAGTTTGTTCTGGGTCAAAGTTTTTGTGTGCATGTGGATAAAATAGTCATTTAAAAAAATAAAGATACCCCTGGGTGACATTTTACAATATGCACATTTATTGGAGGCGAGGAAACTCTCTCTCTCCCAGGCAAATACCGGAATACAGGTAACAAGAGGCCCAACTCCGATTCCAAACCAACGCTTTCCAAAGGAAAATTCCAGGAAGGGGAAAGCCAAATGTCCTTTTTTTCGCCCTTTTTCCGAGCCAGACAAGCACAATCACGCTTCAAATTCCGCACTATTTCTTGGAAGGAAGGAAGGAAATCCGGAAGACAAGAAACATTTGGAACCGGAATCGCACAAATCCGGCGGACAAAGTTGCCTATCAATACAGACCAGCCAGTGCTCACAGGACATGGGGAAAGGGCTTCAATCATAAAAAAATACTCTAATAAACCACCAGACTTTTGTTATTATTTTACAGAATTATAAATAATAAATAGCGTGACACAGTAGATTACAAATGGGTTGCATCTTTTTTTTCCTTTTTTGGAAATTAAGCCCAATTGGATCTTGTGAGGAATAAATCAGACTTCCTCAACCTCGGCCGTCCAGATGTTTTTGGCCTACAACTCCCATGATCCCTAGCTAGCAGGACCAGTGGTCAGGGAAGATGGGATTTGTAGTCTCAAAACATCTAGAGGGCTGAGGTTGAGGTTTCTTGCACCCCAAACCGAATGACATTTCCCATACTTAAGTGTACTTTTCAGTTTCCACCAGCATTCATCTCAAGAAACAGGCAAACTCTGGCCCTCCAGATGTTTTGGCCTACAACACCCATCATCCCTAGCTAACAGGACCAGTGGTCAGGGTGATGGGAATTGTGGTCCCAAAATAGCAGATGGGGCCAAGTTGGGCCACCAACTTGGCCCCCCAGCTGTTTGGGGAATACAATACTAGGTAATAGGACCAGTGGTCAGCGATGATGGTAACTGTAGTCCCCAAACAGCTGGAAGGCCGAGTTTGACTAGGCCTGACCTAGAATAAACTCATTTATTTCAGCTCCATTCTTACCTTCGGAACAAGGGATCGCGACGGCGACTGGTTTCCCACCGACATTTTTAATGTGAATATAAATTGGATGCTTTTCCAGGAATTCGGAGGAAATGTGGGTGTCATTTCTTTGAAAGGAAAGTCCCAATCCAAGGATACGTTCGCAAAATAATTTGTAGTTAAAAGGAAAACCGAGCAGATGTTGGCAAAAGAATTAAAAGGGAAACCGGCAAGCCAGGCAGCGCCAGGGCCTGACGCGTCCATTAAAAGGAGGATTAAAATCGCCAGGAGACGTTGCCGAGGAGGGTTGACGTGGGTGTTTCGCACTCGGCACTCCTAATCCGGATGCCCTTGGGGATTTTATGCCGCCGGTTTCTCCGTAGGCGGGTATAGCAAAAGGATGGCACAGGCGGACATCCAGGCAGGCGGCAGGGCGAGTCACTTGGGGGAAAGGTCTTCCATCAAGATGAATGGGGAAGCAGGTTCGGATCGCGCGGCAGGCGATTCCGCTGCGGCGCTAGAGGCGGCGCCTTTGGCCAGTGAGTCAGTGGAGGGGCTGGCGCCGCTGGAGCAACCGTCGAGGGCATCTGAGGGCAGGCTGCGGACACGAGGGGAAACCGCAAGCTTCAGTCAGGGCACATAAAATAAAAAATGGTCCAGTAGCATCTTAGAGCAGGTATAGGCAAACTCCTATGTTTGGGACTACAATTCCCATCATCCCTCACCAGTACTCCTGTGAAGTGGGGATGATGTGGGTTGTAGTCCCAAAACAGCTGGAGGGCCAAGTTGGGCCATGCAGCGGTGACCAAACTTGGCCCTCCAGCTGGTTTGGGACAATTCCCATCATCCCTGACCACTGGTCCTGTGATCTGGGGATTATGGGTGTTGTAGTCCCAAAACAGCTGGAGGGCCAAGTTACCGTATTTTTCACTCCATAAGACGCACCTGACCATAAGACACTTATAGTTTTTAGAGTAGGAAAACAAGGGGGGGGGGAAATCTGAACGAAACAGTAGATGTATGAGTTTCGTGGTTCATGCAATGGTCACAGACGTGATTTGACGGCGAGTTTGGAGTAGCCCATTGCAAAAATCCTGAGGATTCATGTGGATCTGTGCTTTGTAACCACGTTGTTCCACCATTGCGGCCCCACAAAACAGTGGGTGCGTGATTTTTTTGGTGCAGGCTGTAGCCATGGACATGTTAGGTGATCTGACGGTGAATTTGGGGTGACCCAATGCAATAATCCTGAGGATCCATGTGGATCCATGCTTTGTAATCAGGTTTTTGCACCATTGCGGCTCCACAAAAAAGTGGATGCGTGATTTTTTTGGTGCAGACTAGCCATGGACATGTTACGTGATCTGATGGTGAATTTGAGGTGACCCAATGTAAAAATCCTGAGGATCCCCCCTCCCAGGCAGCCTCCTTTATCGTGTCCCTTATCTCTTTCCCCGATCGCTTACCAATCAGCTGCTTCCTTTCAACACCCCCTTCCCTCTTTCAAAAAAAGGAGCATGATCTGCTTTTTGACCCTGGGCAATTCAGCTCCAGGGACCACGTATTCGCTCCATAAGGCGCACAGACATTTCCCCTTACTTTTTAGGAGGAAAAAAGTGTCTTATTGAGCAAAAAATACGGTATGTATCTGCACACTTCTTCAGGTCAGTACCCACCCAGGTGGATTGGGTACTATCATTTATTGCTATCAAGTCGGTTGAAATCACAATTCAAATCACTCGTCAGTAAGGCTTGATTTAAAATCCTTTTTATTTACAGAAAGGTTAAGTCATGCTGCCATTCTCTTGATATGGACTATTGGAGGGAGGTTTCCTTTTTGGAATAATCAATTTACAGAGAAGCTTTTACAGTTTACGGGCTGGGGGAGTGTTTGTGGCAGGGTGGATTTGATACAAATCAAATAGATATAAATCCCTCATCAATCAGACTTTATTTCAATCACTCATCAGTAAGGCTTGATTCAAGTCATTTTTTTTAATAGAAAGGTTCAACCTTGCTGCCATCCTCTTAATACTGACAACCAGAGGAAGGTTTCCTTTCTGAAATTATAAATTTTCAGAATAGTTTTTACAGTTATATAAAAAATGAGTGATTTTTTTAGCACACATGAAAAACTTTAACCACATCCGTATTTCCTGATGAATAGCCTTTGGACTAGAACAGGCATAGGCAAACTCAGCCCTCCAGTTGTTTTGGGACTACAATTCCCATCATCCCTAGCTAACAGGACTAGTGGTCAGGGATGATGGGAGTTGTAAGCCCAAAACATCCTGAAGGCCAGAGTTTGCCTATGCGTGGACTAGAAAGCCACTTAAATAAAAAATCTTTAGAAAGATTTTTCCTCCAAGAGCATTTTATTTTAAAAATCTGATTTAAAACAAAAAAATCTAATTGAAGAAAAAAAAATCTGATTAATTTTTTTCAAGAATATGATTTTTTTATTTAAAAAAAATCCTTGATTTTTAGCCACCCTGATCCATGGACATATGTCACTTCAACAGAAAACTATATTTAGAAAGATTCCCATCCCCCAAAGCATTTTATTTTAAAATTCCAAATTAAATTTTAAAAATCTGATTTAAATTTTTTAAAAAATCAAATTAAAAAAAAACTTTTTTTTTAAAAAAAATTGGTTTTTATCCACCCTGGGTAGGAACTATTTTGGAATGCTAGAGCATCAAAAGATACAGCAAACCATTTCTGGGCATTGATGAGTAGTATATGTATTATTAAGATTAATTTTACCATGAGCTGAGGTCAGAAAGGTGCGTCGCATCAGGAGAAAGCATGTTGGTGGTTCCTTGGAAAAGTCTCTTGGGCTGGCTTTCGGTTTCCATTTCACCTATTGAAATCAAGCAGATTTGTTTCAGATGGTTTATTAGCCAAGAGGTGGAAACTGCCAGAGTTACCAACGATTGAGGAGTGGCAGAATGAAGATGGTGGACTAAGCCAGAGGGGGCCAAACTCAACCCTCCAGCTGCTTGGGGACTGCAACTCCCACCATCCCTGACCACAAGTCCTGAGAGCTAGGGATGGTGGGAATTGTAGTCCAGGCATAGGCAAACTGCCCTCCAGATGTTTTGGAACTACAATTCCCATAATACCTGACCACTGGGCCTGTTAGCTAGGGACAATGGGAGTTGTAGTCCCCAAAACAGCTGGAGGGCTGAGTTTGGCCATGCCTGGACTATGCAGAATTGGCCACGCTGACTGGTAGAATCCGGAACCAAGACAACCAAAAATTTCGAAGAGACTGGAGTAAATTTATTTGGTATATGAACAATTATTCTAAAAATGTACTGCAAAAAATCTGGCCAAAGAGATAAGAGTTGGCTACAAGGATATTAAGGTCAGAAAATGCTAATTTAAAAGGCGATACAAAGATCTGAAAAGAAAAAAAACAGGTGAAGGGATGGAGGGAAGTCACAAGCTTGGCAGAGAAAAGAGCAGGCCTAGGCCAACTTGGCCCTCCAGCTGTCTTGGGACTGACCACTGGTCCTGTGAGCTAGGGATGATGGGATTTGCAGTCCCAAAATAGCTGGAGGGCCAAGTTGGGCCATGCCTGATCTAGAGCAGGAGAGATGTGCAGCTCGGGCGGGCCACAGGCACCACAACAAGGGCCGCCCAGCAATTTGTCACCACCCCGTCAGTGGTGACACCCGGGGCGCCCTGCCTCCACTGCCCCCCCTTCCTCCACCTCTGCACTTACCTTTCCTTTTGATGGGACCAAGAGCGCTGGGCCGGATGCAGTTGATTGGACTCTGGCTCCTCCTGCTAAAATCAAAGCCGGATTATGGTCTTTCCAGGAACGGGGAAATTTCCGAGGTGACAAGGTGAATGACTTTAAAGCTACTATATTGTGTTTTCAATATTATAATCAGGGTGGATAAAAATCAATGATTTTTAATTATTTAAATTAGATTTTTAAAATAAAATGCTTTTGAAGGAAAAATCTTTCTGAAGTTAGTTTTCTATTTCGGTTACATTATAGCCCAAAGGCTATTCATCAAGGAAACAAGGATTTTTTTAAAGTGCTAAAACTCAGTCTAAGGCCGGCATGGCCAAATTTGGCCCTCCAGCTGTTTTGGGAACTACAACTCCCATCATCCCTAGCTCACAGGACCAGTGGTCAGGGATGATGGGAATTGTAATCCCAAGGCAGCTGGAGGGCCAAGTTGAGCCACCACTTTTCTAGATCAGGCGTGGCCCAACTTTGCCCTCGATGGTCTAAGGTGTGTTTAAAAAAAATTAATTAACCACATCAGTTAACAAACATGGATACATGTGCTATAATGTTGTTCCTTTAGTGAAATAAATGGTTTAAATTGTTATGAAGGAAATGATTATTTTTTTCCTTCCAATCAAGTACAGCAGAAAGGTTGTTAAAGAGTTAACTTATTAAACCTCACCATAATTTCATGTTTCTAATGGTGTAACTAAATCAGTCATTTTTTATATAACTGTAAAAACCCCTCTGAAGATTTATGATTCCAAAAAGGAAACCTTCCTCTGTTTGTCAATATGAAGAGGATGCCAGCAAGGTTAACCCTTTCTGTAAAAAAAGGGATTTTATTATTCCCAAAAGGAAACCTTCCTCTGCTTGTCCATATTTAGAGGTTGCCTGCAAGGTTGAACCTTTCTGTAAAAAAAGAAAGAAAAAAAGATTTAAATCAAGCCTTCCTGACTAGTGGTTCAAATCAAGGAATTTAAATCGTGAGTTAAATTGGTTTGATTTAAATCAAATCCACCCTGATTATAATGCTGTATAGGAAACCCTCCCCCCCCCCAATCCTTACAAAGAGTAGCCTTTCACAAGATTTCATCCCGAAAAGAAAACACCATAATATTTTTAACCCCCGGAGGAATTTCACTGAAGATGGACTCTGTGCCCAAGCGGGTTATCAAATGAACCTCTGTTAAATGAGTCTGCTCTTTAATAAGCAGATCTACACGGTGCAGTATTTTCTGGGCAACACTAATAACATCAATATAAAGTTGAAAATAAATGCTATCATCTGCAGAAAATAAAACACATATAATGACAAGTTATGTAACATCCGAAATGCCAATTTATATCTGTATAGATGAGGAATGCAACACACGTGTTTAAGAGGAATGCAACACACGTGTTTAAATGATAACTGAGAAATTTCCACAAGAAAGAAATTTATTTAAAAAATAGGCTTTAAGTAATCAGCCTGTGACTTTATAGTTTCAAATTGCGTTGTGCTGCCAGATTTGATATATAGATATATTGGTCCATCACCAAAGAGTAGTCAACGTAATGAGTTGACATTTTAAACAGTGCTGAAGCAACCTGCATAAAAGGTAAAGGTACCCCTGCCCGTATGGGCCAGTCGTGTCCGACTCTAGGGTTGTGCGCCCATCTCACTTAAGAGGCCGGGGGCCAGCGCTGTCCGCAGACACTTCCGGGTCAGTGGCCAGCGTGACAAGCTGCATCTGGCGAGCCAGCGCAGCACACGGAACTCCCGCTAATAAGCGGTCCTATTTATCTACTTGCACCCGGGGGTGCTTTCGAACTGTTAGGTTGGCAGGTGCTGGGACCGAACGACGGGAGCGCACCCCGCTGTGGGGATTCAAACCCCCGACCTGCCGATCGGCAAGTCCTAGGCGCTGAGGTTTTACCCACAGCGCCACCCGCATCCCCTGCATATTAAATAACAAATAAGCAATAAGGAATACGTACCAAGTAAATTTTTTTAGGATATCCATACATGTAAATATAATACTTGTAGATCAGAGCTCACTAACCAGTGTAGCTGGCTGATGCTGATAAAACTGATGTATAGAACTGATAATTATTTATTTGACACACCTGTCAATAACCTCAAGAACAGTGTAAGAAAATTGAAAGGTACAGTACATTATTTGGAAATTGTAAATTTCGGTGACATTCTACTATTAATAATAATTAGCCACGTGCTGCGGCTGAATTTGAGTAGACAAGTAAGGCAACACACAACATGTTTAAATTGTACAACTGATAATCTGGTTTTCGTGTTGGTTTTATGCATGTGGTTTTTAATGTGAAGCGCCCCGAGAGATATGGGGCGGTGTAGAAATACAAGAAATAATAAATAATAATAACAAACACGACACCAGACACTGTCCACCAGCATACATCTAGATTCAGGTGGGTAGCTGCATTGGTGGGACGCAGTCAAAATAAATAAATGGTTCAGCAGTGCCTTAAGAGACCAACTCAGTTTGTTCTGGGTCAAAGCTTTCATGGGCAGGCCCCCTTCTTCTGATACACGGAAGCAGAAGTCCCCTGACACTTATATATAGAGGGAGGGAGGGAGGGAGGGGAGGGTGGGGTATTTCTCAGAAGGGTAGTAGGAGATGGGTGATTTTACAGTTCCCAAAATGGAAACCTTCCTCTGCTTGTCCACATTGAGGGGATGACTTCTTCAGATATATTGAAGCGGAAGTCCCCAGACCCTGATATATAGTGGGAGGAGAAGTCCCCAGACCCTTATATATAGAGGGAGGAAAAGTCCCCAGACCCTGATATATAGAGGGAGGGTGGGGCGGGGGTTTTCTCCAAAGGGTAGTAGGACTCAGTGGGTATGGTCAACCTGTTGGCGACTGTGAATGACTGCAATTAGTCCTACAGGAAAAAGCAAGGGATGGTATGCAGATGAGCAAAAATAGCTTTAGCATATGCAATGAGACAGGAATCCAATATCTCTATTCAGATGAGGTCTCTCCATAGTTTTCAGTTTAGTAATAAGTTGCAATTCAGCCACTTCTCTTTCAAGTCTCTTTCTGAAATTCTTTGGCAGCAAGACAGCTGCTTTCTCTGTAATAAACTGACAACTTTTCTATATATATTTTTTACTTTTTTGAAATGTTTACTGATTTTGAATTTAGCTGCGAAGAGTCAGTAGGATATACAGATCAATGAAAAGGAAATAAAAAACCATAATAATTTATTCTTTGTATCCCGCCCATCTGACTTGGCTGCCCCAGCCATTCTATTTTTTTTAATGATATTTTATTAAGTTTTAAGAATAACAACAAACAGAAAAAGGAAAAAACACATACACAAAAATATAAAGTTATAAAATACAAAAAATACAGAAATTTAACTTAGAAAAAAAAGAAAAAAGAAAAGAAAAAGCACATTAAAAAACACACAAAAATCCCTCTTTTTAATTCCTCATCTTTGATTCACTTATTTTCCTGACTTCCTCACATCTCCCTTTTTTGTATCCCTTTTGAAAATTAGTTCAGCAAATTCATATCCAATTAATTTATTTATTATCAATCCAATCTTATTTTTTACCTTGTTGCTAGAACCCCTTCAGTTCATTTCAATGTCATTAACATTCAAAAATTTTACAATGTTTCTGTAGATAAATTTAAAATTTCCTCCAATCTTCTTCCACCAACTCTTCTCCCTGGTCTCGGATTCTGCCAGTCATTTCCGCCATTTCCATGTAGTCCATTACTTGCATCTGCCAAAACTGACAACTTTTCTAAATGACTATAACATACTATCTGAAGCTCAGGCAGCTTTCTGCAAGAACCACTCAACATCAGACCACTGTCTAATGCTGTCCCTCCTAGCCGAGAAGTACACCAGACCTCGACAGGGAAAACACTTTGTGGCCATTATGGACCTGAAATCTGCCTTTTGACTCCATCCCCAGATTCCAACTATGGGCCAAGTTACATCTAGCACTAAAGGATAAACGTCTCCTATATCTTACTAAAGCCCTGCACTGTGGAAGCAATTTGCAGGTTAGGTGTGGGTTGCAGGGCCAGCTCTCAGACTGTATTGAGATGGCCAGGGGAGTGAGACAGGGATGTATTTTGGCCCCTACTTTGTTCAGTTCGTTTCTGAATGACTTAGAGGCAAGCTTATGGACCCCGTTGGCCACGTTCCAAAAATAGGGACGAGAAAGACCCCTCTCTTGTTGTATGCGGATGACGCGGCCAACCTCTCCCGAACCAGACCTGGCCTGAACTATCAACTAAGGAAAGTCTGAGACTACTGCTCTGGTAATGGGTTATCCATCAGTTATGAAAAATCTAAAGTCCTGGTGTTTGAGAAGAGATTCTCCCTGAGTAAATGGATACTGGACGGTCACAAACTAGAGCAGACCAAATTCTTCCGGTACCTAGGGCTTCTGTTCCATTATTCCAAGTCCTGGAAACATCATTGGCAGACCGCCTATCAAAAGGCGGAGGTAAGCAAACTGGCTATACTTCAATTATTTTATACAAGGGGAGGCCATTATGTTCCATCAGCCATTAAGGTATTTAATGCAAAATCTGTCTCTCAACTCCTCTACGCCTCAAACGCCTGGTTCAATGGCTCATTCTCCAGGTTCAATGGCTTCCAGGCAAAGTTTCTCCGGTCCAAATTGTGTTCCAAATGCAATACTATTTTTCAAAACAGGTGAATGTCCTCTATCAACTAAAGCATGGTGGGCTGGCCTGAGATACTAGCTCAAGATCTGTGTCTTTGGCCTAGGGAAGGGCTTCCATACCTTCCATACCTAAACAACGAGGAGTTTGCCAGCTCATAGATGAAAATGATGGTTAGAAAAGCCACTTGGCTTGGTATGCCACCTTCTCTCCTGTACCATCTGGGCTATGATACTGCCTTTGAATCTCTGAGGCAAAGCCTCTGGGACATATCACATAGTGATCTCCGATCTCAATCTCATGTTATCTGTGGCCCATTAGAAGTAGGAATTCACTATGGGTTCGAGTTTCAGACACCTGCATGTCTTAGAAATTTGTCTGTACCAACATACTGGCGTCTTTTCACCCAAGCCAGATTAAATGTATTCCCATCAGAAGTGTTAAGCGCCAGACTGAGAGGTGTTGTTGTTGTTGTTGTTTAGTCGTGTCTGACTCTTCGTGACCCCCTGGACCAGAGCACGCCAGGCACTTCTGTCTTCCACTGCCTCCCGCAGTTTGGTCAAACTCATGCTGGTAGCTTCGAGAACACTATCCAACCATCTTGTCCTCTGTCGTCCCCTTCTCCTTGTGCCCTCCATCTTTCCCAACATCAGGGGCTTTCCAGGGAGTCTTCTCTTCTCATGAGGGGGCCAAAGTCTTGGAGCCTCAGCTTCAGGATCTGTCCTTCCAGTGAGCACTCAGGGCTGATTTCCTTCAGAATGGATAGGTTTGATCTTCTTGCAGTCCATGGGACTCTCAACACTCTCCTCCAGCACCATAATTCAAAAGCATCCATTCTTTGGTGATCAGCCTTCTTTATGGTTCAGCTCTCACTTCCATACATTGCTACTTGGAAAACCATAGCTTTTACTATACGGACCTTTGCTGGCAAGGTGATGTCTCTACTTTTTAAGATGCTGTCTAGGTTTGTCATTGCTTTTCTCCCAAGAAGCAGGCGTCTTTTAATTTCGTGGCTGCTGTCACCATCTGCAGTGATCATGGAGCCCAAGAAAGTAAAATCTCTCACTGCCTCCAGACTGAGAGGTATCCCTTATCAAAATAGGATCTGTGTGCCCTCTCAGGACGTCAACTGCATGAGGCATATTTTATTGCATTGCGGACAATATAATCAAGCTAGGGAACTATAGATTAAACCACTATTGGCAAATCGGCCGGGTCAATCTGAAGCCTACTATATCAAATATCTTCAGGACGACAAGTCCAATGATATCACAGTGGCCATGGCAAAGTTTCTTTCAGTAGTCATACAAATCAAAGATCAACATACCCATGACTAAACAAATAACGCTTCGGTCTCCCTTCTCTGGGGGGTTGTCTGTATGAATCTATTTTATTTTGAATCCATTTTATGGGTCGTTGGACCACATAACATAATAAAGATTATTATTATTATAGAAACAGTTAACTTATTAAACCTCACAATAATTTCATAATTATCTGTCAATCAATGTATTTTTAATAGTAGAACCAAATCAGTCATTTTGGATAAAACTGTAAAAACTGGGAATTTATTATTTTCCAAAAATGAAAACTTAAAATAAATTGTCATAATTTGTTTATGAAACAAATTTCATAATTATCTGTCAATCAATGTATTTCTAAGAGTAGGACCAAATCAGTAATTTTTGATAAAACTGTAAAAACTACTCTGAAAATTTATTATTTTCCAAAAAGGAAAACTTTAAACAAATCCTGATTTCCAGATGAATAGCCTTTGGACTCGAATGTCACTTAAATAGAAAACTATCTTTAGAAAGATTTTTCCTCCAAAAGCATTATATTTTAAAAATCTGATTAAATAAAAAAAGAATCCCAATTTTAAAAATATATATATATTTAAAAAATCAATGGTTTTTATGCACCCTGATATATTCCATTCACAGGCATAGTTCATGTACAGTATAAATTAACTGATTATTAAGAAACACTTCCACAGATACAGTGACTTACTTTGAAAATCTCCTTGTGGGGCTGGGAATTGGGCTTGGAGGCAGTCCATTACTACTCACAAACATTTGCAGGGAGGGAGAAAAACATTGCTAGGAAAGACAAGCACAGCATTGAAAAGCACCTGAAACGATGTTTTAAAGAAGTCTTATCAACATATAAACACCAGTGAAATTAGCTAAAAATGTATAAAACAATGAATCGTCGGAAACGTAAAGAAAAGGTAGCTACTTTTTAACCATATGTGGTTTAAAAAAAAATGTTGAAACATACATTTGTTTTTAAAAACAAAACAAAACCCAGAAGCCTTCTTACTAGGAATTGTGGGTAATAAAATACATAAGCAATATAAAAGACTGTTTTTATCTGCAAAAACTGCAGCAAGAATATTATTAGCCCAGAGATGGAAGCACATGAGATGCCCATGAAAGAAGAGGGGCTGACGAAATTATTGGACTATGGTGAGCTGGCAAAACTTGCAGGGAAAACCCGGAACCAGCAAGACCAGACTTTCCTGAAAGATTGGAATAAACTTACAGAATACTTGAAAGACCATTGTAAAAAACTAACTTCGCTAGTAGGGTTGCAAGAAGTTTTACAAGGTGGACTTTATCCATTATTTCAAAGTATAATTTAAAAATGGTTGGTTTACGATTAGGATTTCTTAGTACAGTCATACCTCAGGTTAAAGACGCTTCGGGTTAAATCTTTGCAGGCTGCGTTCCGCGGCAGCCCAGAAGTAACAGAACAGGTTACTTCTGGGTTTCGCCGCTCACACATATGTTCAGAATGACGTCACACGCATGCGCTAATGTGGCAAATCGCAACCCGCACACTTGCAGATGCAGGTTGCGTTCTGCTCACGATGCAAAGGGGGCTCTGGAACGGATCCCGTTCGCATCCAGAGGTACCACTGTATTTTTTTGTCTATAAGACTAGGGTCTCCCCCTAAAAAATAATGTCCAAAACTGAGGGGCATCTTATACACGCGGGCCATCTCCCCCCCCTTTCATAAATCAGGGTTCCTAAAAATAGGGGGCATCTTATAGACAGAAAAATACGGTAATTTAAAAAGGGTTGATTTACGATTAAGATTTAATAGTACCATATTTTTCTGCCTATAAGACACCCCCATGAATAGGACACCCCCTATTTTTGAGGACTCCGATTTAAGAAAATGGCGGCGAGACGTATACGTGTATAAGACGCCCCAAATTTTTGACATTATTTTTTTGGGGGGGAAACCTAGTCTTATACACAGAAAAACACGGTAATAATTACAATTCCAAAATGCAGTATTAGATAATAAGTGGGGAACCAATGAGTCAAGGAAGAGGGAAGTCTCAGGCTGTTGTAGCCAAATGCTTTCTATATTATATATAAATTGCATGTTATGTTTAAAACGTTTACAAAAAAATAATAAAAATTATGATATTAAAAAAAGTTTTATAAACATATTGCAAACATTGGATGCTTTTTTCTCACTTAAAAAGTGCTGTCATCAGAAACCACTGTGATACTCTAGCAGGTTCTCAAAATTGGTGCTCAGGATTTCACTATTCCACCCCTGCTAGTGAAGGAAACTGAAATGACGCTACATGGTACTCCTTCCGGCACAAATTACTTTGACATTAAATCCAGCTCCAAACCACCGGAAATCTTAATTCAGCTGCCCATGTAGCTTCTGAGCATTCAGCATTCGGTTGCATGCTTTGGATCAAAGGTTTTGTGGTGTTAGTGAGCAGGGAATCTACGGTTTTTACCAAGGCAAGCTTTAATGCGACGGTGTTTTTGTTTTTAACTTGACTACATGGGAAAGTAAAGGATATTTATCTCTCCATTTCTGGACAGAGGCAACAAGAAGGCTTGGTGCCCACAGCCCTCTCTGAAGATTATTAATGAGCTTATCGGTCCAAAAGATTTGAGGCCCCACTATAAAGTGGTACCTCTGGTTAAGAACTTAATTCGTTCTGGAGGTCCGTTCTTAACCTGAAGCACCACTTTAGCTAATGGGACCTCTCGCTGGCGCCGCGCGATTTCTGTTCTCATCCTGAAGCAAAGTTCTTAACCCGAGGTACTATTTCTGGGTTAGCGGAGTCTGTAACGCAAAGTGTTTGTAACCCAAGGTGTGTATCATTTAGTTCCTGTAGTCTTCCCACACTGCCACTTCCCTTGCAACTCCCAAACTGAGGAAGTTTTCTGGCGTACCTTTCCAATCCCCCTCGTTGGCGAAGGTGCCGGAGAGACGGGAATGAAGTCTATCCTCTTTGGAGACGAGGATTTTTCCGATTTGTCCAAGTCATTGTCACTCTGAGAACACAAAAGGGTCATGTTGACAGCCTCACGGGACGCAGCGGCCCTAGAGGCTGCGCCATAAAGATCCCGATGAAAAAGAGAACGCCAATCACTCCATCCCCCACTCTGAGCTCACTGGTTAAGTCAGAGAGTGGAATTAAAATATTAAACATCTGTAAAAGGATTACCAGGCTCAAGCTTTCTTCCCATGATTGGCTTATCTGCATTGCTGTTTGGACTTCCCTAAAACACAAAAAGGCTCATCAGTGGCGACAAGAGAACACAGTATCTGCTTTTTTAAAAAACAGCAGTTCAGTTGCGCCTACCTTTCATGCGCCGCTTCTCTGTTCATCAAATCCACTCCTTCCTCCTGGAGTACAAGAATTCACAGCTTAGTTCTCAATGACTTCCTGCTCCACAAAATTATCATTTCCTATATCAACCACATATCCTATATCAGGCACCGGCCAACTCAGCCCTCAAGCTGTTTTAGGACTACAATTCCCATCATCCCTAGCTAACAGGACCAGTGGTCAGGGAGGATGGGCGTTGTAGTCTGAAGGGCCGAGTTGGCCTAGGCCTGTCCTATATCAGCAGAATCTAATATATCCTATATCATGGGTAGGCAAACTAAGGCCCGCTGGCCAAATCCGGCCCATTGGCCTTCTCAATCCAGCCCGGAGACGGTCCTGGAATCAGCATATTTTGACATGAGTAGAATGTGTCCATTTATTTAAAGTGCATCTCTGGGTTATTTGTGGGGCCTGCCTGGTGTTTTGACATGAGTAGAATGTGTCCATTTATTTAAAATGCATCTCTGGGTTATTTGTTGGGCCTGCCTGGTGTTTTGACATGAGTAGAATGTGTCCATTTATTTAAAATGCATCTCTGGGTTATTTGTGGGGCATAGGAATTCGTTCATTTTTATTTCTTCAAAATATAGTCTGGCCCCCCCCACAAGGTGAGTGACAGTGGACCAGTCCCGTGCTGAAAAAGTTTGCTGACCCCTGATCTACAGGGACTGTTTGAAACTAGTAGACTCCATGCCAAACTGTGTTCAAATGCTGCTTAAAAAGAGCAGAGGTCACCTCTGTCACTAATGTACATATGTGTGGGTTTTGTACGTGTAATGGTGTCTGTTCCACCTGTCTGTTTATAAAGTCCAAACCATCCACATGAAAGGTTGTTACAGTTCCATAAAATCCTTTCACATAGTCTAAGACAAGGATTTCCGGAATATTGGCCTTGTTTCGCCGTCCTGGGCTTCATCAGTAGTTAAAGCTCTAAGTATTGCAAATATATACAATATCATTACACAAATGGACCTTATGCATGAACTGACTATGGAATGATCTGATCCACTGGGTCTTCTGCTTTTTTCGTTTGTTGAATTTTATGAGTTACTTCTGTTGAAATTTACAATTTGATTCTATGAATAGTATACCTTATTTATCTAAGAACACAGCCGGTTACATCTCATGTGCTTATTGAGTTTCCAAAGTTAAAGTCATGCTCAAGGCTTACAACATACTATAAAAAATACGAAACTACAAAGAAAAGTAGTCACATACAATAAAGAAAACATCCAATAGTACACAAACAAATAGAACAATTTCCATGTAAAATGGAATTCCATGTAAAATGTAAGATTCTTTATACAGTACAAAATATTAACAGCAACAACACCCCCAACAAAAGCTCCAGTCCAATATTACATAGAGACCATTATACTGGGTTCTAAACAAAAGTATGATGATGATGATATAGCTCAGCTTCTAGAATGCAAGTAGGAGGATTCCAATTAGCAATGGCCAAAGGTTAAATCAGGCACATCCAAACTCAGCCCTCCAGCTGTTTGGGGACTACAACTCCCACCATCCCTAGCTAGCAGGACCAGTGGTCAGGGATGATGGGAATTGTAGTCCCAAAACATCCGGAGGGCAGAGTTTGCCTATGCTATGCCTGGGTTAAATGCACACTGTGGGACCCCAGACCTGCAAACAAGAACTTGCCCTTAAGTTGCATTTAACTGCCGTATTTTTCCGTCTATAAGACGCCCCCCAAATTCTGAACATTATCTTTTCAGGGGAAACCCTAGTCTTATACACGGGAAAATCTGCTCTTCTGAAAATTAGGGAGAGGTGGAATAGGGTCATGGAGACCCCAATTCTAACAACCATATGTGGAAGCTAGAAAAATTTAGCTAAGAAACCCAGAGGTTTTTTCCTTTTAGGAAGGCAAAAAAATAGAGCTTGGTTTTGGGAGTGGAGCACACAAGACAACTGTTTTCTTCAAAGAACCGAGATATTATTGAGAGACCAATTCCAAAGAACTTTTATATATGTTTGTACTTTAATGACAGTGCCCATAAAAGTGAAATGTTGCTTACCCTTCTGATCTGATGGAGTCGGCTGCTGGGGATACGAATTGTAGAGGAAGAGATCAGCTGCAGGAGAGAAGGAAGAAGGCACAGACCTTTCAGATGTTACCTTTCTTTGGTTGGGCTGAAAACCGACACTCAATCAAGAACCTGGCACACCACTTTGTAAAGACGGAAAGATGAGCCGTTAATAAAAACTGCCCACAGAACTTGTATAGTAATAACACCAGGGTGGATAAAAATCAAATATATATATATATATATATATATATACACAAAAAAACAAATTTTTAAATTTTAAATTGGATTTTTAAAAACTTTACCGTATTTTTCCGTGTCTTTTGGGGGTTTTTTACCCCAAAAATAGGTTTAAAATTGGGGTTCATCTTATATATGGGTAGTGCTGAGGGGTGTTTTCTTAATTTGCAGTCCCCCATGGGAGGGACTTATACATGGGGGCATCTTATACACAGAAAATTTCGGTAAATCGGATTTTGAAAATAAAATGCTTTTGGAGGAAAAGTCTTTCTAAAGATAGTTTTCTATTTAAGTGACATTCTAGTCCAAAGGCTGTTCATAAGGAAAGAAGGATTCATTTAAAGCAGAGGTTGTCAAACTAAGGCCCGGAGGCCGGATATGGCCCACTGGGCTCATTAATCCGGTCAATGAACCTTGCAGGACCCTACCGCCCACTTGGTCAGTCCCCGCGCTAAACAGGCACGGTGCAGAGGCCTCACCACGCGGAAACTAACTTCCGCGGCGCCCCTTGAGCAGGAGGAAGCGGCCGAGTGGGAAGGAAGCGGCAGCGGCGTGGAGGCTGCCTCCGCCACCAGGCTAGCGGCATGGCCTCTGTACTTCACCAAGACAGGGGATGCCGACGCTGCCGAAGATGGGGCAGCGCCAGTGGCTGTGGCGTGAATGGCATAAGGGGGGGCATTTTCGAGGGGAGTGCTTTTGGGAGGCGGTGGGTCCGGCCCCCAACAAGGTCTGAGGGAGAGTGGACTGGCCCCCTCCTGAAAAAGTTTGCTGACCCCTGATTTAAAGTTTTTCATGTGTGCTAAAACTCGAAGTTTTTTTAATATTAAAAAAATTAATTTAACCACAATGGTTTACAAGCATGGGTCCACATGCTATCATGTTCTTGTTTTAGTGAAATAGGAAGGAAATGATTATTTTTCTCCTTCTAATCAAGTACAGCAGAAATGTTGTCCAAATATAAACAGTTAACTTATTAAACCTCACCATAATTTCATAATTATCTTTCAATGTATTTCTAATAGTTTAACCACATCAGTTAACAATCATGGATCCATGTACTATGTTATTGTTTTAGTAAAATAAATGGTTTAAATTGTTATGAAGGAAATGATTATTTTTCTCCTTCCAATCAAGTACAGCAGAAAAGTTGTCCAAACAGAAACAATGATCTGTTTATTTCTGATAGTAGAACCAATCAGTCATTTCTGATGTGACTGTAAAAATGACTGAAAATTTAAGATTCCAAAAAGGAAACCTTCCTCTGGTTCTGGATATGAAGAGGATGCCAGCAAGATTAAACATTTCTGTAAAAAAAAAAGATTTAAATCAAGTCTTACTTACTAGTGGTTTAAATCGTGATTTAAATCAAGTCCACCCTGAAGAACACTAATATTTCCATAGCTGTAACCTCCCAAGGACTATGGATTATGGTAGATATGCATTCCACCCATTTTAATGTAGGAGAAATATACTACCACTCAGCCTCTACTCCAAGGCAGGTGGCCCTGAAAACTCCTTATTTTTATAGCATTGAAAGAATATACATTCTTCTTAAAAGGAAAGAGGAATGACAGTTTCTCTCATGCAGACGCAGTCAAACTCCATCATATAAATCTGTTGCAAAGGAAGGTAATATTACTCTGAATATTTTAACAACAATAGAACCTGAAAACACCTTCATTGGTGGCTAAGAAGAGTTGAAGCATTATTTATATGTGAAATTTCAGGTGCAAAACTTCTTTTTCTCATCTTTGCTGTTCATCTGGTGGGGATGATTGACACTTTAGCCTACCATGCAGAGACTGATACTAAAGCTAATTCAATCTCGGGGCAAAATTAGCTGAATTAATCCCTGCCATTGAAAATGTTATCAGCTTGCCTCTTTGCAAGACAGAAAATTGCAAGTTTCTCATCTTGCAAAAAGTTATGGAAAGAGGAAATAAAGTTTACTGCATGCTCAATTCCAACCCTAAAAAAAGCTCAACAACTTGAATCCTAAAAGAAGCTCAACAGCTTTGGGGCAAAACCATAAAAAAATCTCAACAACTTCAATCCTGAGATATGTCATGAATAGGTACGCTCCAGAGCAGAGTTTCTCAGTGGGCTGGCAGAGCATATTTCTATTTGCAGTTTCTATTTGTGTGATTACGTTGGGCGCGATGGGAAGCCTGGCCTCGAGTTGGAGTTCTGCCCTGGTGGGAAACTGAGACGTGCAAACGACAGCGATTGTAAAAAAACGATGTCTGGATCAGAAAAGAAGCCTGCGTACCCAAGAATAAAGAGGAGAGTCAACCCAGAGGAATTTAATTAATTTCCATGTAATATAGTCAGGAAGCATGCCCCACAACACTGTATTATATACAGACATATACAGCTCATTAAGAGACACCAGAGAGAACTTGCACGCGCACACACATATATATGTTTATGTTTGTGTGTGTGTGTGTGTATGCATGCTCCAGAGCACAATCTGGACACGAGAGCGTTAACTCCTTGGTAGGAGAGTCATATTGGAGCAAGCATCCCCAAACTCGGCCCTCCAACTGTTTG
This sequence comes from Podarcis melisellensis, assembly GCF_964234715.1. Classification (NCBI taxonomy): domain Eukaryota; kingdom Metazoa; phylum Chordata; class Lepidosauria; order Squamata; family Lacertidae; genus Podarcis; species Podarcis melisellensis. Next base: position 49,628,854 of record NC_138547.1, on the reverse strand, counting down.
GGGACTACAATTCCCATCATCCCTGACCACTGGTCCTGTTAGCTAGGGCTGATGGGCGTTGTAGTCCCAAAACATCTGGAGGGCCAAGTTTAAATGGTTTGGATTGGATAGTACAGCACACACGTCAACTGTGACATGGAAATCTGGTTTATTCTGGTTTATTATCTGGAGTTGGGACGCGGGTGGCGCTGTGGGTAAAACCTCAGCGCCTAGGACTTGCCGATCGTATGATCGGCGGTTCGAATCCCCGCAGCGGGGTGAGCTCCCGTCGTTCGGTCCCAGCTCCTGCTCACCTAGCAGTTCGAAAGCACCCTTAAGTGTGAGTAGATAAATAGGTACCGCTTTATAGGGGAAGGTAAACGGCGTTTCCATGTGCTGCGCTGGTGCAGGCTCGCCAGAGCAGCTTCGTCACGCTGGCCACATGACCCGGAGGTGTCCTCAGACAGCGCTGGCCCCCGGCCTCTTAAGCGAGATGGGCACGCAACCCTAGAGTTGGTCACGACTGGCCCGTACAGGCAGGGGTACCTTTACCTTTATTATCTGGAGTTAACAGTAGCATTAAAGCAGGCATATGCAAACCAGCAACCAATTCAGCTTTGATCAAAATGCAACAGGGCCTCTGCCGCCTGTCAGTCAGTCTCCCGCACAGCCTCCATCTTCCACAAACCGCTGGGGTTCGAAAGCTCTTTGGATCTCCCCAGTGCTTACCATGCTGTGCCGGTTCACGACCGTTGTGCTGTTCCGGCGGGTGCGCAAGACGTGCGGCTGGAAGACCTGGGAATTATCACTGAAAGAAGCGAAAGCGTCTATTATGTTATGCAGGTGACTATCCTTCCCTTCCCACACTTTTCTCTCCCATCTCAATATAGACTATCAACTTTGGAAGAGGCTGCTTGGTTTGTTCGGAAATGTGCCACGTATATTGCTGGCTCTATATAAATATGTAGCTCCCATGAACAGCTAGCACAATATCACCTGTGGCACTCTGAATCCTGGCCATACTGCTGCCCTGCATCATCATCATCATCATCAACCTTTATTGCGGTCCAAAGACCCATTGAACAATTTCAGGACAAAATACAGTTATGACAGCCAACCACAAAAGAAAGAGAAACCGAAGCGGTCGTTTTGTTATGTCTCAAGCATGAAGATCTTTGTTTCTTTTAACTTCCGAAAGAAACTTTGCCACAGCCAGTGCAATATCATTGGACCTGTCCTCCAAAAGATGTTTAATATGGGACGCTTCAGATTTTCCCGGCAGATTTGCCAGAAGGGGTTTGATCAGTTGGTCCCTTGCTTGCTTCTACTGCCCACATCGCAGTAAAATATGCTTCATGCAATCGATGTCCTGAGAACATAAACAAAGCCAGTTCTGATAAGGGATGCCTCTCAGTCTACCATTCAGCACTTCCGATGGAAATACATTTAGTCTGGCTTGGTAAACAAACACTAATATGTTGGTACGGACAGGTTCCTAAGATATGAGGATATCTGAAAGTCGTACCTGTATTGGATTCCAGCTGCGACCGGGCTACAAATTACATAAGATCGGGATTGCAGGTCGCTATGTGAAATGTCCCAAAATCTTTGCCTCGGAGATTCAAGGGTGGTATCATAGCTTTTCTGGATTTTCTGGCCATAGTTTTCAGCCATGGGCTGATAAACTCCTTGTTGGTTAAATGTAGAAGTAATCCCTCCCCCAGGCCAAGTACTGAGATCTTGTGCCTGTATCTCAGGGCAACCCACCATACTTTAGTGGAGAGTGGGCATTCACCTGTTTCCAAGAATTGAATTTGAGACACAGTTTGGGACCTGTAATAGGGACTGAAGAAACTTTGTGTGGAACCCATCTAACTTAGGAAATGAACTACTGCCATGCGCTCTACGTGGCGCTGCCTTTGAAGGTGACTTGGAAACTGCAATTAATCCAGAATGCAGCAGCCAGACTGGGGACTGGGAGTAGCCACCAAGATCACATAACACTGGTCCTGAGAGACCTGCATTGGCTCCCAGTACATTTCTGAGGACAATTCAAAGGGTTGGATCAGGGCTGCCTGGGACAAGTTCCACAGGGGGGGAAGCACTGGGACATCCGATCTCAGTGATCATGGGCAGGAGGCGGAGTTACGCTAAGACCAGACCATGTCATTACCGAGGAGGCAGGTTTAGTAGTTGTTTGAAGACTATCCCTGCCTCCGGGTCTGGCCTTGACCGGATGGATACTGGAATCAACAGGGGAAACCCACATGACCTGAAGGTGTTGCTGTGTAATGCCAGGTCAATGATGAATAAAACCACTGCCATCCACGACCTGATTGTGGATGGAGGACTTGACCTGGCATGTGTGACAGAGACCTGGTTGGATGAAGCAGATGGGCCTGTCCTTGCCGCTGCTTGCCCACCAGGTTTCTCTTACGCACAGCAACCCAGGTCATGTGGGCGGGGAGGGGGGGTTGCAGTGATTTTTAGGAAGTCACTAGCTTGCACCAGGCATCCTACTGGGAAGATCCAGTTTTCTGAGTGCATGTTCTGGAAGTTGGGCAATAGGGGCAGTACAGGATTCCTTTTGGTGTACTGACCTCCCCGCTGCACCAAGGATTCCCTGTCTGAGTTGCTTCAGGTCGTGGCGGATGTTCTCCTGGAGACACCTAGTTTGGTTGTCCTAGGGGATTTTAACATCCATGCCGACACGACCTTACAAGGGGCTGCTCGGGACTTCATGGAAAGCATGGCCTCCATGGGGCTGTCCCTGAATAAGTTTGGCCCAACTCATAGCCACGGACATGCCTTAGACCTGGTGTTCACCTCTAGTGAAGTGGGTGATCTGACACTAAGTAAAAGTGAAACAAAAGAAGTGCCATGGTCAGATCACTTCCTGGTGCAACTGGACTTCTCCGCGACTTTCCCCTCTGCAGGGAGGTGAGACCGATTTGCATGATCCGCCCCCGCTACTTAATGGATCCAAATGGTTTCCAGAGAGTGGTAGGGGATGCTTTATCCCATGTTGATGGCCTTTCAGCTGATTCCCTGATGGCCCGCTGGAATGCGGAGTTAACCAGGGCTATCGACTGTCTGGCTCCGAAGCGCCCTCTCTGACTGCATGGAGCCCGGACAGCCCCGTAGTTTTCTTCGGAGCTGAGGGCAATGAAACAATAGCTGAGACGGCTAGAGCGTCGATGGCAAAAAACTCACTCCGAATCTGACCAGACACAAGTTAGAGCTCAACGTCGAGCCTACCAAGTGGCGACAGCGACGGCAAAGAAGACTTTCTTCACCGCCTCTATTGCATCTGCAGAAAATAGTAGCAGGAAACTCTTTCAGGTGGTTCGTAATTTAACGGAACCACCTTTACCACCGGGGCCTTGTAAAGACCCCAAGATCTCCTGCAACGATTTTGCAAAGTTTTTTGCAGATAAAATCACTCATATTCGGAAGGAGCTAGACACCACCGTGGGAGCAGGGCTGGGGCGGGAGAGTGCTAGAGCTCTGTCTGGTCAAGTTGCATGGAATCAATTTCAATCCGTTACCCCCGAGGATGTGGACAGGTTGCTTGGACGCGTGAAACCAACCACCTGTCTCCTTGATCCTTGCCCATCCTGGCTAATAAAAGCTAGCCGGGAAGGGCTGGGCGATGGGCTCTGCGGGGTGGTGAATGCTTCCCTCTGTGAGGGAACATTCCCAGATCCGCTGAAAGAGGCGGTCATTAAACCGCTTCTTAAAAAAACATCCTTAGACCCGGCCAGTATGGCCAACTATCGCCCAGTCTCAAATCTTGCATTCTTGGGCAAGGTGATTGAGCACGTGGTTGCTGAACAACTCCAGGCATGCCTGGAGGATGCGGATCATTTGGATCCCTTCCAATCGGGATTCAGGCCTCATCATGGGACTGAAACTGCCTTGGTCGTGCTGGTTTATGATCTCCGGCGAGCTAGGGACAAAGGTGTGAGTTGTTTCCTAGTTCTGCTGGATCTCTCAGCGGCCTTTGATACAATCGACCATAACATCCTTCTGGACCGTCTAGAGGGGCTGGGAGCTGGGGGCACTGTCATACAGTGGTTTCGCTCCTTCCTCCTGGGCCGTGTTCAGAAAGTGGTGGTGGGGGATGAGTGTTCAGACCCCTGGGCCCTCATTTGTGGGGTGCCTCAGGGTTTCGTCCTCTCCCCCATGCTTTTTAACATCTATATGAAGCTGCTGGGAGAGATCATCAGGGGGTTTGGACTGGGTGTCCATCAATATGCAGATGATACCCAGCTCTACCTCTCTTTCAAATTGGAACCAGTGAAGGCGTTGAAAGTCCTGTGTGAGTGCCTGGAGGCAGTTGGAGGATGGATGGCGGCTAACAGATTGAGGTTGAATCCTGATAAGACAGAAGTACTGTTTTTGGAGGACAGGGGGCGGGCTGGTGTGGAGGACTCCCTGGTCTTGAATAGGGTAACTGTGCCCCTGAAGGACCAGGTGCGCAGCCTGGGAGTCATTTTGGACTCACAGCTGTCCATGGAGGCGCAGGTCAATTCTGTATCCAGGGCAGCTGTCTACCAACTCCACCTGGTACGCAGGCTGAGACCCTACCTGCCCGCGGACTGTCTCGACTGGTGGCAGCTAGACTGGTGACTGGGGGCAGCCGCCGAGACCACATAACACTGGTCTTGAAAGACCTACATTGTCTCCCAGTACGTTTCCGAGCACAATTCAAAGTGCTGGTGTTGACCTTTAAAGCCCTAAACGGCTTTGGCCCAGTATACCTGAAGGAGCGTCTCCACCCCCATAGTTCTGCCCGGACGCAGAGGTCCAGCGCTGAGGGCCTTCTGGCGGTTCCCTCATTGCGAGATGCAAAGCTACAGAGAACCAGGCAGAGGGCCTTCTCGGTAGCGGCGCCTGCCCTGTGGAACGCCCTCCCATCAGATGTCAAAGCGATAAATAACTACCTGACATTCAGAAGACATCTTAAGGCAGCCCTGTTCAGGGAAGTTTTTAATCTGTGATATTTTAGGTTTCTATGGAAGCTGCCCAGAGTGGCTGGGAAACCCAGCCAGATGGGCGGGGTACAAATAATAAATTATTATTATTATTATTGCCTACCTTGAAAGCCCTAAACAGTCCCATCCTGTACACCTGAAGGAGCGTCTCCACCGGACACAGGTCCAGCGGCAAGGGCCTTCTGGTGGTTCCCTCCCTGCGAGAAGCGAGGTTACAGGGAACCAGGCAAAGGGCCTTCTGGGTGGTGGCGTCTGCCTTGTGGAACGCCCTCCCAGCTGATATCAAGGCAATAAGCAACTATCTGACTTTTAAAAGATATCTGAAGGCAGCCCTGTTTAGGGAAGTTTCTTAATGTTTGATGTTGTCTTGTGTATTTAATATTCGATTGGAAGCCACCAAGAGAGGCTGGGGAAACCCAGCCAGATTGGGGGGCATGGGGTGTATAAATAATAAATTGTTAGTATTATTAATTACTAATGGAATAGCAGTACGTTGGCTAAGAGTATGAGCTGTGAGACAAGAAGCCGTCCGTCTGAAACTACTATGAAGGCCATTCCACAGGTGCAATCCTCCATTCTCTCCCAAGACAGACGGATGCCAACAAAACAACAGAAGCCCCACTGATATACAGGTTAATTGCCCTTTGTAACAGACGTCTATAGCTGTGGTAGCCAAACTCGGCACTCCAACTGTTTTGGGACTACAATGCCCATCATCCCTGACCACTGGTCATGTTAGCTAGGGATGATTGAAGTTGTAGTCCCAAAACAGCTGGAGGGCCAAGTTTGGCCATCACTGGTCTATAGGATACCAGTTCCCTGTGACCTTAGGTAGCGTAAACAACATTCCAATGTCCTCTCCAGATCCTTTACAGTGGTACCTTGGGTTACAGATGCTTCTGGTTACAGACGCTTCAGGTTACAGACTCTGCTAACCCAGAAATAGTACCTCGGGTTAAGAACTTTGCTTCAGGATGAGAACAGAAATCATGCGGCGGCAGCAGGAGTCCCCATTAGCTAAAGTGGTACCTCAGGTTAAGAACGGTTTCAGGTTAAGAACAGACCTCTGGAACTAATTGTAAACGGAGGTACCACTGTATTTGTGCTTTAACTGTATGCTTTAAAGCAGGCATGGCCAAACTTGGCCCTAAAGCTGTTTTGGGACTACAAATCCCATCATCCCTAACTAACAGGACAAGAGGTCATGGATGATGGGAATTGTAGTCTCAAAACTGCTGGAGAGCAAAGTTTGGCCATGCCTGCTTTAAACCATGGGTAGGCAAACTAAGGCCCAGGGGCTGGATCCGGCCCAATCGCCTTCTAAATCCGGCCCGCAGACAGTCCAGGAATCAGCGTGTTTTTACATTAGTAGAATGTGCCCTTTTATTTAAAATGCATCTCTGGGTAATCTGTGGGGCATAGAAGGGTCAGGTCTGAGGGACAGTGGACCGGTCTCCTGCTTTAAACATTGATGCAAGTAGTCCAGAGGATAAAAACATTGTCAAGCAAATTTACATTCCTCAAACCTCTCTCTCTTTCGACATACACAGGGTTCCCCCCCCCAAATTTCATTGTGTGAAACTTGCATACCCCATGGCTAGAAGGTGAGAGAGGACCCTCGTACCACCAGAGCCTGTGTGCTGAGCAGACCTTCCCTAGCGAGTCAGGCCAACGGCTTAAAAACTCTCTTTTCTCCAGGGGAACCCTCAGTAGACCTGGCACATAAATCCGCTTTTAAGCATTCCATTGCACATACTGTATTTTTCACTCCATAAGACGCCCTTTTTCCCCCTAAAAAGGGGAAATGTCTGTGCGTCTTATGAAGCGAATGCTGCGCAGAGGCGGAACGGATGGGAGGCATGGCTCCTGTCCATCCCTCCTCCGCAGCTCGCTTTTAAGCTGCAAAGCAGGAAAGGAGCCACTTACACAGGTGCAAAGCAAACACAGCGGGAGCCGTGTAATATGTCTGCCCCAGTGCTTGGCCGCCCCATTGGGATGGGCACGCGCGCACACATGCCACCCCCTTGGGACGACGATCACATGGGCGACATCCCACGTCCCCGCAGGCGACGTGCCGCCACACAAGACCCTCCCCCCGCCACTGGTCTTGCTGGGACAATAGTACCTTCCTTTGCAGAAGTGTGAAATTTGAAGGGCAGCTGTGGTTTGGTCCTTGCGTTGTGTACGAAGGTGTGACTTTAAATGGGAATTGAATCAGATTTCTCCCTCATATGAAAGCCCCCAGAGCTCTCTGCAATGAACAAGAAGTCCCACTTCTTTTGGCTTTATTAAAATAATTGTGTAGGGCCAAACCATACAGTCCTTAGATCTAAGGGACTCAATGTGGAAAGCTCATATACAGTGGTACCTTGGGTTACAGATGCTTCAGGTTACAGACGCTTCAGATTACATACTCCATGAACCCAGAAATAGTAACTCCGGTTAAGAATTTTGCTTCAGGATGAGAAGACAAATTGTGCTCCGGTGGCGCAGCAGCAGTGGGAGGCCTAAAGTGGTACCTCAGGTTAAGAACAGTTTTAGGTTAAGAACGGACCTCTGGAACAAATTAAGTTCTTAACCAGAGGTACCATTGTAGTTTAGTACAACATTTGATTCAGAATATATTTTTTTCTGGTTTTCCTCTTCTAAAAACTAGGCGTGTATTATATATCAGGGTAGATTAAAATCAATGATTTAAAGCAGTGATGGGCAAACCTGGCACTCCAACTGTTTTGGGACTACAATTTCCATCATCCCTGACCACTGGTCCTGTTAGCTAGGGATGATGGGAATTGTAGCCCAAAAAAGCTGAAGGCCCAAGTTCGGTCCTCACTGATGTAAAGGAATAAAAATAAAAAATTAGATTTTTTTAAATTTAAATCACTTTTTAAAAAATAATCAGATTGTTAAAATAAAATGCTTCTGGAGGGAAAATCTTTCTAAAGATACTTCTATATTTATGTGACATTCTAGTCCAAAGGCTATTCATCAGGAAATAAGGATTTGTTTAAAGTTTCTCATGTGTGCTAAAACTCTGACTAAAAAAATTGTTTAACCACATCGGTTCACAAACATGGATCCATATGCTATCATGTTATTGTTATAGCGGAATACATGGTTTAAATGGTTATGAAGGAAATGATTTTTCTCCTTCCAATCAAGTAGTGTCCAAATAAAAATAATTTCATCATTATCTGTCTATGTATTTCTAATAATATAACCAAATTGGTCATTTCTGATGTCACTGTAAAAACAACTCTGAAAATTTATTCTTCCAAAAATGCAATCTTCCTCTGGTTGTCAATACAAAGAGGATGCCAGCAAGGTTAAACCTTTCTGTAAAAATGGATTTAAATCAAGCCTTACTGACTAGTGATTTAAATCAAATCCACGCTGCTTTTCCTCCAGGGGAACCCCCAGCTCACCTGGCACAAGAACTGCTTTTAAGCCTTCCATTGCAGATATATATATACAGACAAGTTGCCTATAAACAATATTCACATTTCTGCTCTGGGACTGTAAGCGTGGTAGTTGGGCATCCTATATGGCTTCTTTGCGTATGATGGATCTTGGTCTCTTCGAGTCTCGAGTACGCCCATTCATTTCAAGCAGGCATGACACAACCTGGCCCTCCAGCTGTTTTGGGACTACAACTCCCATCACTCCTAGCTAACAGGACCGGTGGTCAGGGATGATGGGAACTGTAGTCCCAAAGCAGCTGGCGGGCCAAGTTGGGCCACCACTACTCTAGATCAGGCATGGCCCAACTTGGCCCTCCAGCTGTTTGGGCACTACAACTCCCATTATCCCTAGGGATCATGGACATTGTAGTCCCAAAGCGACTGGACCAAGGGGCCAAGGAGCGGTGCTACCTCCGGGGGTGATGCCCCCTTTCTGCCCTTCCTGACCCCAATGCCCTTTTTAAAATAATAACCATTATTTTAAACAGTGGAAACAGTTGGTCCTAGCAAGTGTTAACCTCTCTTAATTCCAACCTGATAATTGCCACCTGCCCAGGTTCTAACTTGTCTGAATTAATTTTAAGATCAATTTTAATTAACTGATGTCTGTTTTTATGCATACTGTGTTGTTTTTACTATGTTAGCCGTCCCGAGCCTGGCCTCCGCCAGGGAGGACGAGATACAAATAAAAATTATTATTTTTTTATTATTATTCCTCCTGTGGTCAAGGCCAGGCCCAAGAGGAGGAGGTCCCCTGCCCTCCCCTCACCCAGCCATGGCGCATCCCTCCATCCCCGACCACCGGTCCCGCGCGCGACGGAGGGCCCGTGCCTCACCTGAGCCCGTGGATGAGCGGGGCGCTGTTGGAGCGCCTCAGGCCGCCCCCCTCGCTCCCGGCCGGCGGCAGCTCCAGGTCCAGCTCCATCTTCTCGGCCTGGGCCATGGAGGCGGCGGCGGCGGGGGGCCTGCTCACCGAGGACGGCTCGGCTGCGGCTCCTCAGGCCCGGCCTCCCAGCTGCGGCGGAAGGACCATGGCAGCGCCCGCGGAGGGCTTGCCCGGGGGAGGCGGCTCCTCCTGCCCGTCGTCGCCTCAGCTTCGCCCCCGGAGCGGCGTCGGAGCGCCTCCTCAGGCGGAGGCCGGCCAGCCGGTAGGCGTTGCGCATGCGCTCGCACGCGTACTGGATCGCCCGGCTGATGGGCGAGAGGAAAGGAAAGGGCTGCTCCTGCGCATGCGTGCATCCTTCTCGCCGGAGCACAGCGTCGATGGGCCTCCTGAGGCGGAGGCAAGCCAGCCGGGAGGCGGTGCGCATGCGGGTGTGTGCGCGCGCTGGCTGCTGGGAGAGGAGGGAAACGGTGGGCCGGCCCTTCACGCATGCACTCCGCTGCTCCTGCGCATGTCCGCCTCCGCGCGTGCGTACGTCTGGCCGGAGCACCGCCCAAGGAGGAGGAGTAGAGGGCGGGGGGGGAAAGGGAAAAAACCCGGGCGAGGGAAGGCGAGCCTTTTGATTTCGTCGCGGCGGCTCTCCCTTGCCGCTCCGCCCACTGAGGGCGGGGCAAGCGCGGTAACGCGGATTGGCTGCTTTACTTTGACGTCCCCCATGACAACGGGCCAATCCAGAAAGTGGCTTTTGCGGTGGAAGGGAGAGGCTGGTGGAGGAAGCGTCATGATTCCTTTTCAGGACTTCGAGTTCGAGTCCCCGTTCGCTCTTTTGCCGATGACTTTTATTTTTCGGGTATTATTATTATTATTAGTCGCTTGTCACCTGAAGGTCTCTAAGTGACTTGCAGCAAATAAAAATGTATTATCAGTGTGGATAAAATTCAATGCTTTCTTTTGATTTTTTAAAAAATCGGATTTATTTATTTATTTTCATAAAAATCGGGTTTTTTTTAATCGGATTCTTTAAATTTAAATCGGATTTTTAAAATAAAATGCTTTGGGAGGTAAAAATCTTTCTAAGATTTATATTCTTTTTTCTTTTTTTAATTTTATATGCTCAATTGAAATAAATAAAAGAAAGCTTCCTTATCATCCATTAATACAAAATTATAAAGCAAATCAACTAAAAGGGGGGGGGAATCTAATATAATAAAATAAAGAATATCTTCTTTACATATAACTTTACATATAACTTCCCATCCACTCCATATTCTGGAATGACTGCTCCGCCTGCTCCGTCCAGATGAACTTCTTCTTGGAGCTGAGAGTGTCGGTAATGGCTGCCGTCTGCATAGCGAACCCCTTGATGAACTTGCGATAAAAGTTGGCGAAACCGACGAACTTCTGGACCTCCTTCCGATTACGCGGGCTCTTCCAGTCCAACACTGAGCGGACCTTGGCGCTGTCCATGGCGAGCCCCTTGTCGGACAACTTGTAGCCCAGGAAATCCACCTCCGTCATGTCGAACTGGCACTTCTCCAGTTTGGCGTAAAGTCTGTGCTCCCGTAGTCTCCGCAGAACTTCCTTGACGTCCCTCTCGTGAGTCTCCTGCGAGTCTGAGAATATCAGGATGTCGTCCAGGAAGCAGACGCACTTCTTGTAGAGGAGTCCCGCTAACACGTGATGCATGAAGGCTTGGAAACAGTGGGAGCCATTTTGTAATCCAAATGGCATAACTCTGTATTCATAGGTGCCCAGGGGTGTGAACATGGCCGTCTTCCACTCGTCGCCCTCCCGTATGCGAATAAGGTTGTACGCCCCTCGCAGATCCAACTTGGTGAAAACGCGTCCTTTTCTCACCGTCGCGAGCAGGTCGTCGATTTTGGGCATGGGGAAGGCCGTGGGCTTGGTTTTCGAATTTAAAATTCTATAATCAACCACAAGCCTCTTTTGGGGCGTGTCTTTTTTCTTCACGAAGAATACGGGACTGCCCCCCACTGCTTTGGACTCCCGGATGAAACCGCGCTTCAAGTTGTGATCTATGAACTCCCTGAGTTCCTGCAATTCGTCTTCAGACATGGAATACAGTTTCCCGGTCGGTAGCGTTGCCCCCGGCAGGAGGTCAATCTTGCAGTCATAGGACCTGTGGGGAGGTAGCTTGTCCGCTTCCTTCTCGCAGAAAACCTCCAAAAATGCTGCGTACTTGTGGGGCACTGCTTGCAGCGTGCCTAATCTTAGCTGCGGGTCATCCTCTTCCCCTTCCGGGCTAGGCAGAATGCAGTGTTCTGCGCAGTAGGAGGATCCGAAAGTCAGTTGGCGCTGGTACCATGCCAATGCCGGGCTGTGCCTGTGCAGCCAACTCATGCCCAATACTACAGGCGTGTCCGACAGGTGGGTGACATTGAAGCTGATGACTTCCCTGTGATTGCCAATCTGCATCACCATCGGCAGTGTTTGCTTGACCACCTGCCCCCCCAGCAATTCTCTTCCATCGACCGTGACAACTTTCAGGGGCATCGTGGCTGGCAGGAGCGCTATGCTGTGTTGCTTGATGAAATCCAGTCCTATAAAGTCTGCATTACTACCAGAGTCAATGGTAATGGGCACTTCCATAGTAAGTCCATCGGGTAGCTGGAGCGATGCAGTGAGTTGCACCACTGGTTTGGGCGGGAGTGGGTCTGTGGGCTGCAAAATTTCTGGGGACTGCTTCACTGACTCGTCTGGCTGGGCCCCAGTGCCTCTGCTTCCAGCCAGACCCCGTCATTTCCCTGCTGTGGTTCTCTCTGCTGAGTTGCTTCTGTTACTGTTGCGGAGGCTGCAGTGTGCTTGTGGAGCCTCTGGGGACACTCTTTCGCCATGTGCTGAGCACTGTCGCAGATGTAACACTTCCTGTTTCCTCTAGGAGGCTTCATTTTGACTGCTCCTGGTGTTAGGGCTCTGGTTGCTGATTGAGCCCTGGCGCCTCCTATCTCCATCGGTTCCTCTCCCCCTCCCAGTGGAGGCGTGGATTGAGCGCGCGCTGCGTCCCTGGGAAAGAAGGGAGGTGCTCTCGCCGGCGTGCATCCCCAACGCCCTTCGTCTTTACTCCATGGACGTTCTTCCAGACGCACCCCAACCGTCAGCGCCCTCTGGACAACTTCCTGAGTGCTTTGGGGTCGTTCCCCCCTTGCAATTTCGTCTTTCACAGCTCCATTCAACCCTTCCCAGAAAAGGTCTCTGACTGCAGCTGAATCTTTCTCCCATCCCAGCGCATTGACCAATGCAAAAAAGCGGGAATGATACTGCCTTACAGTGGCTCTCCCTTGTTTCAGTCCATGTACCTCTTTTCTGGCGATATCTACGTCTATTGTTGATAAAAAAACACGCATCCATCGCTTTAATGAAGGCATCCGCACTTTGGAGCACGGGATCCTTATCTCTCCACAGATTGCGCAGCCACGCTTTAGCTTCTCCATGGAGATGAGTTAATATAAAGCCCACCTTCTCCTGCTCATCTCTAAAGTCTTTCTCCAGCAACTGCAGCGCAAACACCACGTCTGCTCGGAAGTTAGGGTACTGCTGCAGACTCCCATCGAAATCAGACACCAGGCTGCCTCCTCTCTTTCCCAGCCCAGTCCCCTCTGGTTTGGGTCCCGGTAGCCCCTGCTTAGTTAGCATTTCCAACCTGGCTTGCAGATCCCTGAAGGTAGCAGCAGTATCTTCTTCCCTCTTCCTGGATGCTAGTATCTCCGCGTTAAGTTGTGTCACTGCATTTTGCAGGGCTACCATCCGTTCTTCGGTAGTCATCCTGTCCTGCTTTTGTGAGCTCGCGAAGCACCAATCTTCGCCCCTTGCTGCGTCCACTCACGTTGCGAGGTGTATTTGGGACGGAGCTTACTGTGAGAGCTGCCTCCAGGTCCCAGCTCACAGAGGACAACGCTAGCCGGTTGTAATGTACAAAAGTCTTTATTGAAGTTCAGTTTCCATTTACAAGCCGCAGCGTGCAGCTCTACGTCTAGAACCTAGACCGGCGAAGCTCCGTCTGAGTCTCCGCCCCCTGTACACCAGTTTAAGACTCTAGCCTTACTCCACCTCTTCCATTGTTCTTTCCTCCTCTGGGTCCTTCTGCCCCCCGGGGTCTCCTCCTTTCTGGACTCTTCTGACGCTGACCCCCCTGACTCTTGTCCCTCCTTCCGGCGGACTTTAGGACCTGGTTCCCTATTCGGGCTACCTGCTGTGCCGCTCGCCTGTACATTTGAACTTGGCGCGCGCGCCCAGCCTCCAACCTTCCTCTCGACCGTTTCCGCGCTCTCCGATGGAGGCGTGGTCAATCCTGACTCATCTCCTCTCGCTGGTGGTGAGCAGCCTGATCCCGATACCTGGGACTCCTCCCCCCTACTGCGCTCTGGTGGGGAAGCTGGTCCTGATTTCCAACTGCTGCTCTCTGAGTCCCCTCTGGCCCCTTCTTCCTGGGGTGTCCCCCTAGGAACCCCCCTTGCTCTGGCCATGGGCGCCCCCTTCTGTGAATCTTCCGATTTGCTGGAAAGACTCAGGGAATTCCTCGGACCACTGTCATCGCTTACGCTCCCCTCGGATTCCTCCCCCTTGCTCTCCATTTCCTCCCTCTCCTGTGCCTCTGCTCCTGAGCCCCTGACAATATCAGACGACACAGCGATTCTTCAAACAGCTCTTGTTTATTCAGAGGCCAGAACAGAACTGGCCTTTCAGCCGATTCCCTGGTGGCCCGCTGGAATGTGGAGTTAACCAGGGCTATTGACTGTTTGGCTCCGAAGCGCCCTCTCCGATTGCATGAAGCCCGGAGAGCCCCGTGGTTTTCCATAGATCTGAGGGCAATGAAACAATCGTTGAGACGGCTAGAGCGCCGGTGGCGGATAACTCATTCTGAATCTGACCGGACACGGGTTAGAGCTCAATGTCGAGCCTACCAAGTGGCGATAGCGACGGCGAAGAAGACTTTCTTCACCGCCTCTATTGCATCTGCAGAAAACAGCAGCAGGAGACTCTTTCAGGTGGTTCACAATTTAGCGGAACCACCTGTAACATCGGGGCCCAGTACGGGCCACATGTTCTCCTGCAATGATTTTGCAAATTTTTTTGCAGATAAAATCGCTCAGATTCGGGAAGAAGTAGACTCCACCGTGGGAGCAGGGCCGGGGCGGGAGAGTGCTAGAGTCCTGTCTGGTCAAGTTGTGTGGGATCAATTTCAATCTGTTACCTCCGAGGATGCGGACAGGCTGCTTGGACGAGTGAAGCCAACCACCTGTCTCCTTGATCCTTGCCCATCCTGGCTTATAAAAGCTAGCCGGGAAGGACTGGGCGATGGGCTTCGTGGGGTGGTGAATGCTTCCCTCCGTGAGGGAGCCTTCCCAGACCCGCTGAAAGAGGCGGTTATCAAACCGCTTCTTAAAAAACCATCTTTAGATGCGGCCACGATGGCCAATTATCGCCCAGTCTCAAACCTTCCATTCTTGGGCAAGGTGATAAGGCGAGCGGTTGCCGAACAACTCCAGGCACGCCTGGAAGAAGCGGACCATTTGGATCCCTTCCAGTCGGGATTCAGGCCTCATCATGGGACTGAAACTGCCTTGGTCGCACTGGTTGATGATCCCCGGCGGGCTAGGGACAAAGGTGAGAGCTGTTTCCTAGTTCTGCTGGATCTCTCAGCGGCGTTTGATACCATCGACCATGACATCCTTCTGGACCGTCTTGAGGGGCTGGGAGCTGGGGGCACTGTCATACAGTGGTTCCGCTCCTTCCTCCTGGGCCGTGTTCAGAAAGTGGTGGTGGGGGATGAGTGTTCAGACCCCTGGCCGCTCACTTGTGGGGTGCCTCAGGGTTCTGTCCTCTCCCCCATGCTTTTCAACATCTACATGCAGCCGCTGGGAGGGATCATCAGGAGGTTTGGGCTGGGTGTTCATCAGTATGCAGATGATACCCAGCTCTACCTCTCTTTTAAATCAGAACCAGTGAAGGCGGTAAAGGTCCTGTGTGTTGGAGGATGGATGGCGGCTAACAGATTGAGGTTGAATCCTGACAAGACAGAAGTACTGTTTTGGGGGGACAGGGGGCGGGCAGGTGTGGAGGATTCCCTGGTCCTGAATGGGGTAACTGTGCCCCTGCAGGACCAGGTGCGCAGCCTGGGAGTCATTTTGGACTCACAGCTGTCCATGGAGGCACAGGTCAAATCTGTATCCAGGGCAGCTGTTTACCAGCTCCATCTGGTACGTAGGCTGAGACCCTATCTGCCTGCGGACTGTCTTGCCAGAGTGGTACATGCTCTGGTTATCTCCCGCTTGGACTACTGCAATGCGCTCTACGTGGGGCTACCTTTGAAGGTGACCCGGAAACTACAACTAATCCAGAATGCGGCAGCTAGACTGGTGACTGGGAGCGGCCGCCGAGACCATATAACACCGGTCTTGAAAGACCTACATTGGCTCCCAGTACGTTTCCGAGCACAATTCAAAGTGTTGGTGTTGACCTTTAAAGCCCTAAATGGCCTCGGTCCAGTCGTTCTGTCCGGACACTGAGGTCCAGCTCCGAGGGCCTTCTGGCGGTTCCCTCCCTGCGAGAGGCCAAGATGCAGGGAACCAGGCAGAGGGCCTTCTCGGTGGTGGCGCCCGCCCTGTGGAATGCCCTCCCACCGGATGTCAAGGCGATGGACAACTACCTGACATTCAGAAGACATCTGAAGGCAGCCCTGTTCAGGGAAGTTTTTAATATGTGACATTTTAGTGTATTTTTTATTTCTGTTGGAAGCCGCCCAGAGTGGCTGGGGAAACCCAGCCAGATGGGCGGGGTACAAATAATAAATTATTATTATTATTATTATTATTATGAACTGAAGGGTTCAGTCAGCCTGCTTATATAGAGCTCCAGTACACATAATTTTAACAACTTTTCTAAAACTATCCAATCACTGAACGTCACTTTTGATCCCTTATTTGCATAACAATCTACAGTATCCCCCTGCTGGCCCAGGGTGAGAACTTCAGTACATAACACCCCTCCCCACCGAGATAAGGCGTTAGTTACAATCGTAATGGTTTCCTTATATACAGCACTACACGTTATATACAGCACTACACCATTGTTCAATTAGGCACAAAAGCATATCGGTTACATTTCACATACTTCCATTAGGCCAACATTCTTACATGTCCAACAACATGGTCCTTTAAATAAGTTGGGCGCTTGGAAACTCTGCCAGACTGCCGGGGAGCGGTACCCAGGTCCAGGGGGCTGCCCGATTCTTGCTGAGGCTGTGGCGCGACCCTAGTTGGCGTTGAAACCAAGTCCCCTGGATCCGCTGCTGTGGGTGGAACATCCGCAAGTGGAGTTGGCGGAATGTTAGGCACGGCAGTGGTCTGAGTCTGTGGGAAGTCCGGCAGACCCTCTGAAGTGGCATGGTTCGGCTCCATGCCTGCAGTTTGCAAGAGAGGTGTAGGTGGAGCCTCACCATCTGTAAGTGTCTGTTCCGGAGCCACGAGCACAGGTGGGGGCACTGCGGTAGTGCCCAAGTCCCCAACCCTGCGCCTAAGCTGGTCTATGTGCCAGCGCCACAAGCGTCCGTCTTCAAGTGCCACCTGGTATGAGCGAGGTCCAGTGACTCCCACTACTGTGGCTGGCACCCAAGGAATGTCCCCTACAAAGACCTGGTTTCCTGTAACAAATGACCGTGGTGCGTTGGCACAGCCTGGGGGTTCGGCCACGGCAAAGTCCGGGTGCAGCCGGTCGAGCAGAGACCTGAGGCAGCGGCCCATAAGCAGTTCGGCAGGACTCCTCTCTGTGGCCGCATGAGGGGTGATATGTTGCACGAACAAGTATTCAGCAACCCGCTCGTGCCAGTCTCCCTGGTCCAGGCGCGCCAGTGCCTCTTTTTATTTTTTATTTATTTCTTTTTATTGAGTTTCAGTTACAATATCAAAGAAAGAAAAAAAGAAAACCAAAAAAGAACACAAAAGACGAAACAACAATTTCAAAAAGAAAAAGGGAAAACAAGAAGAAAAAATATCCACACCTAACACCAGAGAACATCAATCTCTGTTACAATTTTTAAAACTTTATATATTTAGATATTTAGATCTTTCTTCTACACCCCTGTTGACCTCCTTCCCTCCTGATTCAGGCTTCTTGATGAAAGGAAATTTTCCATTTTCTGCAGCTAATAATTATTGATGGTTTGCGCATCGTAAGTTTTATAACAGACCTGCTATAGTTTTTAAATTTCTATAGTTTCCTTCAATGTATACCATAAATTTATTCCAATCACTAATAAACTTTGTATTTTTTTTGTTTCTATTTTTTTGCGTCATTTTTGCTAATTCAGCATATTCAAATAATCTTGTTTGCCAATCTCTAACCGTTGGTATATTTGCACTTTTCCAATTTTGTGCAATTAGTATTCTGGCCGCTGCTGTCGAGTATTGGAATAAAATCTTATCTTCTTTTTTAATTCCATCCCCAATTATTCCTAGTAAAAAGGCCTCTGGTCTTTTAGGGAAAGTATATTAAAAAAATTTTTTAACTCGTTATAAATCAAATCCCAAAATTTCTTCATTTCCTCGCAATTTCCTCGCAAGTCCACCACATATGGTAGAAATTGCCTTCTTTGGTTTTACACTTCCAGCAGGCCTTATTTCCTGTTTTGTACATTTTTCCTAATTTTGCTGGTGTGATGTACCACCTATACATCATCTTCTCCAAATTTTCTCTAAGTGTAACACTTGATGTAAATTTTATTCCATTGTTCCATAATTTTAACCATTTTTCGTATTCTATATTATATCCGAAGTCCATTGCCCATTTTATCATAACCTCCTTTATTTCTTCATCTTTGGTGTCCCATTCCAATAGTATATCATACATTTTGGATAATAACTTGGTTTTACCTTCAATTATTGCCATCTGAAATTTGGATTTTTTTCACTCATCCCTACTTTTTTATCTTCCATCCATATTGCGTTTATTTGATGATATTGTAGCCAGCCTGTTAATTTTTCTTTCAAATCCTCATATGTTCTCAATTTCCAGCCGCTTTCTGATCTTATCAGTAGGTCTTTGTAGGTCAATCTTTCTCCTTCCATATTTGTTTTCTTAGTTATTAAAATATCCGTTGGCGATAACCACCAGGGTGTTTTCCATTCTAAGAGATTTTTATTTTTCTCCCAAACTTCATATAGTGGTCCTCTAATGATGTGGCTTGAAAACCCTTTATGTACATTTTCTTTATTTAACCACAAGTAGGCGTGCCAACCGAACCTATTGTTGAACCCTTCTAGGTCTAATAAGTCAGTGTTTTCCAAAATTATCCAATCTTTGATCCAGCAAAGGCAGGCGGCCTTGAAGTATAGCTTCAGATTTGGGACCAAGAATCCCCCTCTTTCTTTTCGATCTGTGAGTAATTTGAATCTGATTCTCGGTCTTTTCCCTTGCCATATAAATTTCGAAAGGGTTTTCTGCCACTCCTTAAACATTTTGGAACCTTTAACCACTGGTTTGTTTTGGAACAGGAATAACATTTTTGGGAGTACGTTCATTTTTATTGCCGCCATGCTTCCCATCCACGAAAGTTTAACTCTATTCCATATATCTAGATTTTTTAAAATTTCCTTCAATGTTGTCAAATAATTGTCTTGAATTAAATTTATATTTTTTGTAGTTAGCCAAATTCCCAGATATTTTATTTTTTTGGCCACCTTGATTCCATTCTGTATCTCTAATTTTTCTCTTTCATCCTTTCCCAGATTTTTAGTCATCATTTTTGTCTTTAATTTATTCAATTTAAAACTGGATAGCTTGCCGTACTCTTCTAATATTTCCAGCGCCTTGCTGACACTTTTTTGCGGCTCTTCTAGGGATAGCATCAAATCGTCTACGTAAGCTTTTAATTTATATTCTTTCGTTTCTACTTTAATCCCTCAAATCTCTGGTGTTGCTCTTATTTTGTTCGCGATTACCTCTAATACTATGATGAATAAAAGCGGGGAAAGAGGGCAACCCTGTCTTGTTCTTTTTTTGATTCTAAATTGATTTGTTAAGTTGTTGTTTATGATCAGTTTGGCAGATTGATTCGAATATACTGCCTTTATTCCTTTCATGAATTCACCCTCTATCCCTGCCTTCTCCATACTTTTTAGTAGGAACAGCCATGAGACATTGTCAAATGTCTTCTCCGCATCGATAAAAATCAGCGCCGCAGGTACCTCATTCTTACACTCCAGATATTCAATGATGTTTATAGTATGTCTTACATTATCTTTAAGAAACCTATTTGGGAGGAATCCTGCTTGGTCTTTATGAATTAGATTTACTAAACACTTTTTAAGTCTATTTGCCATTACCTCTGCGAAGATTTTGTAGTCGTTATTTAATAATGATATAGGCCTGTAGTTTTTGATGTTTAATTTATCCGTATCCGGTTTAGGGATCATCGTGATGTGGGCCTCTTTCCATGACTCTGGTATCCTTCCTCCTCCTAATATGTTATTAATGATGTCACATAGCACTGGCGTTAATTGATTTTCTAATACTTTGTAATATTTGGCAGACAGTCCATCCGGTCCCGGGGCCTTCCCTAGTTTCATTTTTCTTATCGCATTCTGGATCTCTTCTATTTTTATAGATTTGTTTAGTTTAACTCTTTCTTCCTCTGTTATGGTCTTCCCGCTGCAGTCTTCTAAATATTTTTCTATTTGGTTTAAATCTTCATCTTCCTTTTTATACAATTTCTCATAAAATTTGAGGAAATTTTCCTTTATTCCTTTTGGATCCTCTATCAATTGCTCCTCTATTTTTATCTTATTTATCACATTTTGTTTTTGCCTTCTTCGCAATTGCCAAGCTAGTAGTTTACCTGTTTTATTAGCTGATTCGAAATATTTTTGCTTCATTAACTTAATTTTCCATTCGATTTCTTGATTTGTCAGCATTGAATATTGTGTTTGTAATATTTTTGTTATTTGTGTGTTTTGTTCATCTTTGGGGTTTGTTATTAGTTTTTTCTCGCATTCTCTTAGCTGACTGAGAATTTATTCTTTCTTTTGTTCTCTTATTTTCCTCTTATAGCTATTTTGCTGGATGAAGAAGCCTCTTAAGACCGCCTTGCTGGCATCCCAGACTACCTCTATGCTTCTTTCTGTATGAAACCGAAATAGTCTTTTAAGGTTCAAATTGAAATAGTCTTTTAAGGTGGCTTTGGCCTTTTCAATAACTTCTTCACTCTCCAATAAATATTCATTCATTCTCCATCTGACCCCCCCCCCGTGATACGCCTTTTATTTCCAACATTATCGAATTATGATCAGAGAGAGTTCTCAGTTGGATTTCACATTTTGAAGTTCTTAAAGTAAGTTCTCTTGAGATCCAGATTTGATCAATTCTGCCCCAGCTTTTGTGTGTTTCTGAGAAAAAGGTGAATTGCTTCTCTATTGGATGTTTGTGTCTCCAGATGTCTATTAAATCTAAGTTTTCTTCCAGATTGTTAAAGGATCTTGGCAGTTTCCCTTGATTACGCTTTTTCTTTTCTGTTTGTCTATCAATTTCTGGTTCTGGCACTCCGTTGAAATCTCCCAATAATATCGTCCTGTTACACTCTAACTCTAGTAATACTTGCTCTAATTTCTTAAAGAATTCCAATTTGTTCGAGTTCGGAGCATATATATTTATCACATTAAGTTTTTCACCCTGGAAATTAATTTGCACCCCCAATATCCTTCCTTCATCATCTTTATAAATCAATTTAGGTTCCCATTTTTCATTGACATATGTTACTACTCCTCTTTTTTCTCCTGCAATGGAATTTATGAATTCAACTCCCAGTTTTTTATTTATCAAAATATGTTTATGCTTTTTGGTCACATGTGTCTCCTGTATACAGATTAAATAAAGGTTCTTTCTTTTCAAGACATTCACAATTTTATTCCTCTTGGTTTTCCATGACAAAATTTTCAGATTCATTGTTATATTTACTTTCTGATGTACAAATAATTAATTTATATTCGAGTGGTTTTGTTTTCTGTTTCCTCTTCCTCTTCTTCCACCTCCTCTTCCACTACTCCCTCTTCTCCTTCTTCTTCCTTCTCCCCTTATTCACTTCCTTTGTCTTCCTGTTCTCCTCCTCTCTCTTCTTCTTCTTCTTCTCTCCTCTAGGTCACCATTTCTCCCTCCATATCTCTCCTCCACTTTCCCAAGATCTTTTTCATATCTATGTAGAAATTTACCCACTTCCTGGCTCTCAGAGATCTTAAATCTTTTATCTTTATAGAAAAAGGAAATCCCTTCAGGGAATTCCTATCTGTGTTGTATACCGTTATTTTTTAGAACGCTTACTAACTGTTTGTATCCCTCTCTTTTGCGTAGGAGTCTGGTTGGCATTTCTTTAAAGATGATAATTGGTCTACCTTCAATTATTAGTTTCTTTTGATAGCTTTCTCTTAAAATTGTATTTCTCATCTCTATCGAGTTAAATATAACTAAGCAGTCTCCCGGGACTATTTTGGATTTTACTTGTTTGGACCTTATTTTTATTCTAAAAGCATTTTCTATCGTATATGCAATCTCTTCTTCCTTCAGTTCTAACCATTTCGCTAATTCTTTAATAATTTTTTCTTTGATGTTCTCATTAGTTTCTTCTCCTACTCCTCTGAACTTTAAATTTAACTGTTTTTGTTTCATTTCCATCATCGCTAAATTATCCAAAACTTGATCTTGGTTCCTATTCAATTCTTCAAGTTCCTCTTTTATTCTGTTGTCTCCTTCCTTTGTTCCTTCATTTCTTTTTGTGTTTTTTTGTTTGATTCTTCTAAAATCTTTGATCGAACCGTTAAGTCTTTTATTTTACTTGACAGTTCGCCTACTGCTCCCTCTATCTTCTTGTCAATCAACTCATGCATCTCTCCTAACTTTTTCTCCATGTGAATTTCACTCTGTTTAAATTCCTCCTTTATTTTTACCCATAGGATGTCTAAGTCTTTAATTTCTTCTTGTCGAGATGCTTTCCTCTCTGATGGTGTTCCTCCTATCTTTTTTCCATTTTTTCCTGACATTTTCTCCGTTTCCACTCTCTCTCCTTTTTTATTTTTTGTTTTCTATATATATATATATTTTAAATTAAATTTCTTGTAATGTTTATTCTCTCCCCTAGAGGGCGCACAATCTTAACAAATTTTAATTAATTATCAAAAAAATAATTACAACAGCAGCCGCTTGAGCAGTCTAATTCCAAATTTTTACCAATTGCAATCAGGCAGAGAGATATGGAGTAGTTCTGTAAGTTTAACCAATCAAATTATCCCCGTCCCTTTAAATTTATCCTAATGCGTCAATATATTATTTATACTTTATATTTATAGGTTTTCCAAAACAGAATCCGTGATTCCAAATGTCAATTAAACTCTCAAATCCCGTGCCCACTTAATTCATTTACAGTCCATACATTCCATACATTCTGAATGTGGGTAAATCCAAAATAAACTCATAATCAATACAATTTTGTCTGAGACTTGTTAAATATATAAGGGTAAAGGCCCTATAATAAGCCATTAAAGAAATGTCAGCCTTAAAGGAAGCCTTTATGTAAAATAAAAAAAGACAGGAGAATCATAAGTTTAACCTGTATCCAACTTTTGTTTTAAATAAGGACAGTTTATTCTTTCTTTTGTTCTATCTTCAGGCGGTGGTGTAGTTGTTAATTGACTCCCCCCTCTGCCTGGTTCTGGTGGTAGAACGCATGGCAGGCAGCAATCTTGGACAGCTTTGGCACATAGTGGTTGCGGAGCTTCTCTTGAATTGAGTCCCACGGTGCTGCCTGGACTGCTTCAGCTGCAACCAATGCTTGGGCCGTCTCAAACACCTCAGGCCCACAGAGGCTGAGGAATAGGCCCGCTTCCGCTCCTGTGATACTTCTGTCAGTTCATTGGCTTGGAGGTAGCAGTCGAACCGAGCGAGGTAGGAGTTCCATGATTCAGAGGCTGGTGCAAATGGCAGTAGAGGCACAAGTGAAGCCATGATTCCAATGCCGGCGTGAAGGGGGATGGATGGAACACAGTGCTCTAGCCAGAACAGTCAGCTCTAAATTGGTTCTGTTCAGTGATTTCGCTCAGTGATTCAGCTCAGTGATTCAGCTCAGCTCAGAGGGTGGCCGCATCTGGCTGTGCTCTGATGTCCATCGATCCCATCCTCGTCGCTAGTGTTTAGTTGTGGGTGAACATATCAGACAACACAGCGATTCTTCAAACAGCTCTTGTTTATTTAGAGGCCAGATAAGAACTGAGCTGAAGGGTTCAGTCAGCCTGCTTATATGGAGCTCCAGTACACATAATTCTAACAACTTTTCTAAAACTATCCAATCACTGAACGTCACTTTCGATCCCTTATTTGCATAACGATCCACATTATCCCCCTGCTGGCCCAGGGTGAGAACTTCAGTACATAACAGAAACAAAGGACATTATTCATGTATGCTACGACAGCTGCAAGAATTTTAATAGCTCAAAACTGGAAGACCGGAGAAGTGCCATCAAAAGCACAAAGGCAAGAAAAGTTGGTGAATTATGCAGAGTTAGCAAAGTTAACGAAAAATTGTGTGAAAGGGATAATAGTGACTTTGAAAAATAATGGGAACCTTTCACAATATATTGCAGAAACAGCAAAAAGAAATGGTCTCACTGGCAGGATTTAAATGAGCATTTACAACTTTAGTTACAGAGAACAAGAAGTACATTGCATTCAAACAGCAGAATGTATCGTTGGATGTAATAAATCAGAAATGGTAGTTGAGGGAAGTCAATAGAGAGGGAGGGGGAATGGAAAAGGTAAGTTTAGTAATGATATTTGATATTTATTTTGAGAAAATAAATGTAATAAAAAAACATTTCTTTAAAAATTGATCCACTGTCCCTCAGACCTTGTGTGGGGCTGGACTATATTTTGAAAAGAAAAAGAAAGAAAGAACAAATTCCTGTGCCCCACAAATAACCCAGAGATGCACTTTAAATAAAAGCACACATTCTACTCAAGTAAAAACACACTGATTCCCAGATCATCAGCTGGCCAGACTGAGAAGGCAATGGGGCCGGATCTGGCTTCCGGGCCTTACTTTGCCTACCCATGCTTTATTCCTATACTGTCTTAGATGCACTTGAAGCCAATTTAAAAAGAAGAAGTACTGTGTGACGTTGCACAATTGTTTGCAATTCTTGCTAATTTGACAGCATCTAAGCAAGAAATTCAGCAAGGTGTTGAACGGTTGATGGAAGCATACCCAGAAGATATCGACCTGAAACTTTGGCACTTTCACCTGTATGTGAGACAAAGCCATAGGCTTACAGCAGAGCCCTCTCTGTTTCATTCAGGCATTTATCAAATTTATCAAATTATATACAAGGGAAAAAATAAGATGGCCCTTTCTAATGTGGAAGCAATATTGCAGCTATTTTTTAGCCTTGTGGTTACTAACTGATCAGGAGAGAGGAGTTTTTCAAGACTCAAAAGAATGAATTAAGGGCCACAATATAATTTGTAAACTCAAGGTTGTTTTTTTTAAAGAATAACATTACAGTGGTACCTCAGGTTACATACGCTTCAAGTTACAGACTCCGCTAACTCTGCTTCAGGTTAATAACTTTGCTTCAGGTTAAGAACAGACCTCCAGAACGAATTAAGTACGTAACCAGAGGTACCACTGTACAACATTAACATGAATGCTGATTCTGCAAAAGGTTTACAAAGTTCAGTTACCACAAAACTTTCTCTGTATTATTTTTATGCTTTTTTAAAAAAGCACCATAGTTTTTAACAATGACACTGTCTGTCCTTTAGAGGAGAAATTGAGAGTTGCAGAATTTTAAAGACCCATCACCGTCACCCTTGGCGTCACTCAATTTTGCTTGTGAGGGTGGGGAGCTGGGAGGGGCCTCCCAAGTGCAGGGGCCAAGGACTGCTCTTCCTCAAAATCCAGCCCTGCCCAAGGAAGCCAGCATTGTCCACAGACGGTTTTCTGCG
This sequence comes from Podarcis melisellensis, assembly GCF_964234715.1. Lineage (NCBI taxonomy): Eukaryota > Metazoa > Chordata > Lepidosauria > Squamata > Lacertidae > Podarcis > Podarcis melisellensis. The sequence goes on along the minus strand of NC_138547.1, from coordinate 49,603,535 downwards.
TCATGTCCAGCAGGACTAAACTGCGTCAGGCACAACGGGACACTGTGATAGAAACCAGAGCAGCGCACGAAAACGCCGTTTACCCTCCTGCCGGAGCGGTTCCTATTTATCTACTTGCACTTTGACGTGCTTTCGAGCTGCTAGGTTGGCAGGAGCAGGGACCGAGCAACGGGAGCTCACCCCGTCGTGGGGATTCGAACCACCAACCTTCTGATCAGCAAGCCCAAGAGCAGGCTTCCTCAACCTTGTCCCTCCAGATATTTTGAGACTACAGTTCCCATCATTCCTGACCACTGGTCCTGCTAGCTATGGATCGTGGGAGTTGTAGGCCAAAACATCTGGAGGGCCGAGGTTGAGAAAGCCTGCCCCAGAGGCTCAGGGGTTGAGACAATGTCACCACCCGAATCCTTCTGCTGTAGCTTATGCATGGGTAGGCAAACTAAAGCCTGAGAAACCTTAGAACTGGTTTCTCAAGGGCTTTACTTGTTATGTACTGAAGTTTTCCCCCTGGCCACCAGGAGTATTGTGTATATAGTTTTCACTCAGGTCCACGTCAGTTAATTTAGGCGGGAAACCCTGGGCTGTTGTTGTTACAGTGTTGACAGCCGGCTGCCTATAAAAGCAGGCCGGCTGAGCTGTTTGCAGTTCAGTTGTGTTCTGGCCTGTGAATAAACAAGAGCTGCTTTGGATAAATTGCTGTGTCATCTGCTATGTCCACCCACAACTTAATACTGCTGAATGTGTGAAAATGACCTAGTGCATGGGTAGGCAAACTAAGGCCCTGGGGCTGGATGTGGCCCCATCACCTTCTCAATCTGGCCCGTGGACGGTTTTGACGTGAGTAGAATGTGTGCTTCTATTGAAAATGCATCTCTGGGTGATTTGTGGGACACAGAAATTTGTTCATTTTTATTTTTATTTTTCAAAATCTGGCCCCCCATAAGGTCTGAGGGCCCCACAGTAAAGATGGCTGGTGGAGGAGCGGCCCCGCCAGCGGAAAACACTGGCGGAGGGCGCGGGTCTCTTCCTCAGCTGCTGCCTCCTCCAGTCAGATGGGTCAATGGTGTGCGTGCCATAGGTTTGCCACTCACTGGTGGAGGAAGAGGTGTGCCGGGGTGCGCACCATCCTTGGCAGCGGGATCCCGGAGGGGTGCCACACTCCCACAGGTGCTGCACCATACCCCTGGGACGTGCACCAGCCCCACCCCGCATGCTCTCCGCACCCCGGTGCTGGAGCCTGAAGCTCCGCTACTATCGCCCCCACTGCCTTAAGGCCAAATTGGGCCCCATGGGCTGCTCCGAAGGAGGCCCCCCCACCAGGGCAATCTAGATGGATTTTATTTGTATCTCGTAAGATTCCACCTTGGGCCTCAGAGCTTCAAATTGGGCCCCACTGGCTAGCCCTGAGTCCCATAGTGGCTGGGCCCAAGTCGCCCTTGCCTGAAGTCTTGGGTTTGCAATTTGGGGAGAGGGGAGACTGCGGTGTTGGGGAGCAGGCAGACTGGCAAGGCCCCCTAGATTTAGTGGCCCTAGGCTTCAGCCTAATTAGCCTATACATCAATCTGGCCCTGGGAGCGTGCCTGGCCTGGCCTGGCAGCGGAGGACACCAAAGAACAGCTGGACCGGCATTAGTGGCGGTGGCAGCAGCAGCTCAGACATGGGCATTGCCTGATCCTTATGGGCAGATTGATAGATATTTAGATAGATAGATAGATAGATAGATAGATAGATAGATAGATGATAGATAGATAGATAGATGATAGATAGATTAGATAGATAGATAGATAGATGATAGATAGATTAGATAGATAGATAGATAGATGATAGATAGATAGATAGATAGATGATAGATTAGATAGATATAGATAGATAGATATAGATAGATGATAGATGATAGATAGATAGATGATAGATAGATAGATGATAGATAAATAGATAGATATAGATAGATAGATGATTGATTGAGAGATAGATTAGATAGATGGATGATAGATTAGATAAATAGACAGATGATTGATAGATCAGGCATGTCCGATGTCTGTTTCGGGGGCCTAATCTAATAGGGAGGGAGATGTCTTCGCGCCACGCCTTGGTGTGTGGAGTGCCGCAGGGCGCAATCCTCTCCCCTATCCTTTTTAACATCTTTATGCGCCCCCTTGCCCAGATTATCCGGAGCTTTGGGCTGGGTTGTCACTAATATACTGATGACACTCAGCTCTATCTGCTGATGGATGGCCACACCGACTCGGCCCCGAACACACTGACCAGATGCTTGGAAGCTGTGGCTGGATGGTTTCGTGGGAGCCGATTGAAACTAAATCCTTCAAAGACAGAGGTCCTATGGCTCGGTGGGGATGAGGGACCAACTCCCTTCTCTTGCGGGGGCCCAATTAGTGCCATTGCCTTCCGTTAAGAGTTTGGGTGTAATCCTTGACGCCTCCCTTTCCATGGAGGCGCAAGTTACAGCAACAGCCAAGGCGACATTTTTCCACCTTCGCCGCATCAAGCAGTTGGTCCCTTACCTTTCCCGCCCCGACCTGGCCACAGTGATCCATGCGACGGTCACCTCCAGGCTTGACTACTGTAATTCGCTCTACCCTTCAAGCTGTCTCAGAAACTCCAGCGGGTGCAGAATGCTGCAGCGAGGCTCCTCACGGGGTCTCTGCCATGGGAGCATATTCACCCAGTGCTTTTCAAACTGCACTGGCTCCCGGTGGAGTACAGGGTCAGATGCTGCTTTTGACCTTTAAAGCCCTTCACGGCCTAGGACCCTCGAACCTACGGGACCGCCTCTCCCGGTATGCCCTACGGAGGACCCTAATGTCCATAAATAGCAACACCCTAGAGGTCCCAGGCCCTAAGGAAGTCAGATTAGCCTCAACCAGAGCCAACACTGGCCCCGGCTGGTGGAACGCTCTTCCTCATGAGACCAGGGCCCTGCAGGATCTGATTTCTTTCCGCAGGGCCTGTAAGACAGAGTTGTTCCATCTGGCCTTAGAATCAGTTTTATTCCCTCTCTGTCTTTCTTTTTCCTTTCTCCTCCTGTGAAGAGGCTGCATCCTAATGTTTTAATGTTGTATTTTAATCTTGTTTTTAAGTTGTATTCAATCAACTTGTTTTTATTATTGGTTGTTAGCTGCCCTGAGCCTGTCCTTGGCTGGGGAGGGCAGGGTATAAATAAAATTTATTATTATTATTATTATTTGGCCTGCTGGTCAGTTTAATTCAACCCCTGTGGCAGTTTATTTTTCCTGGGGTAAAATACTAAAAAAAAACCTCAACAACTTCAATCCTAAAAAAAGATTAACAACTTTGGTGGGCCCTCACGGCCTTTCACTTCATCAAATATGGCCCTCTTTGAAAAAAAGTTTGGATTAGATAGATGATGATAGATAGATAATAGATTTAAGATAGATAGACAGAGGCCTGGATTTAGGTCTGAAGAGGCCCTCAGCAACCAATTGTTGCTATTTCTTTGTGTTGAGTATATGCTATATGGTCATTGATGGACCAAATAGGTATCTAAAGCCATTTGCACATAACAAAATAGGAGCCTACACAACACAAAACATGGTTGATGTATGTCAGTTTTATTTTATTTGTTTTTTTATCTTATATTTTGGAAATGTACATCCAGGGCATTGGCACCTTCTAGGTCTGGGATCCCATGTCCTGCTCTTACCTGGAAACCCAACGCCCTACCCGAGTTGTGAGGCAAACTCGGCGCTCCAGCTGTTTTGGGACTACAGCTCCCATAATCCCTGACCACTGGTCCTGTTAGCTAGGGATGATGGGCGTTATAGTCCCAAAAGAGCTGGCGGGTCGAGTTGGACCATGTTGGCCCTAATGCTGCCGCCTCCTCCCATCAATCATCCCTCCCAGCTCCGCCCCCTCATGCCTGCCCGCAACGCATAAGCCAATCGCATCCCGAGAGAAGTGGCGAGGGTGGAGAGAGGGGAGCGAGGGCCGAGGCGGTCGCAGTCCCCGCCCCTCATGCATATGCAGACGACGGCCTCGTCGGCGGCCAATGGCGCTCCGGCGTTCGGGTCACGAGCCGCCCCCGAGCGGCGGCTCGGCCGGGAGGAGCCGAGAGCCTGTCAGTCCGTCCGCTCGGCTTGAGGGAGGCGGTCGTATATTCAGCGGCAGCAGTAGCAGCGGCAGCAGCGCCCCGGCGCGGGCGAGTGGGCTGCGGCCTCCCTTCGTCGTCTTGCCCCGCGGCCGGGCCTCCCTCGGAGGACCATGCCGATCCTGCTCTTCCTCATCGACACGTCCGCCTCCATGAACCAGCGGGCCTACCTGGGCACCAGCTACCTGGACGTGGCCAAGGGCGCCGTCGAGCTCTTCATGAAGGTGCGCGCGCGGCCTCCCCCCGCCCCGCCGCCTGACGTGGCCGTCCGAGTCCGCGCGCGCGCACACACACACACCCTCAGAGACCGCGCTCCCTAGCGCGAGCGCCCGCTCGCACGTTCGGAAGACGCGTGTCGAGATTCCCCCCCGCCCCGCTCCCCCTCAGACGCGCCTTTAACGCGCTCCTTTCTTCCGTTTTCTCCCCTTCAGCTGCGCGCCCGAGACCCGGCCAGCCGCGGCGACAGGTACATGCTGGTCACCTTCGACGAGGCGCCCTATTGCATCAAGGTAAGCCGCCCGCCTCCCCTCGCCGGGCGCGCCGCGGGCGAAGATGGCGGACATTTTGCTTTTGTATGGAGGCTGAGGGCGCTGGTTAGATGGAGGAGGAGGAGGGAGCGAGGGAGGAGGAAGAAGAGGAAGGCGGAGGAGAAGAAGAAGGCCTCGCCGACACCACGCGGCACCTCCCGCCCCGAGGAAGGCAGCGCGCCTGGCGGGCGAGCCGTTTGGGGACTACAACTCCCAGCATCCTTAGCTCGCGGGACCGGTGGTCAGGGAGGATGGGAGTTGTAGTCTCAAAGGGGCTGGAGGACCGAGTTTGCCAAGGCCCGTGATGGACTATGCCATGCTTCCTCAAACTCCTATGGAGCTTAAAGGACCAGTGGTCAGGGATGGTGGGAATTGTAGTCCCAAAGCACCTGGAGGGCCGAGTTTGCCTTTGCCTGGAAGGAGATGGGGAGTTTGGGGACAGGTGAGTGGGCTTCCCTCCCACAAGCCCCCCCCCTCCCAAGAGCAGGAAACCCAGCCAGATGGGTGGGGTGTAAATAAATTGTTGTTGATATAGCTCAGCTTCTGGAATGCAGGTAGGAGGATTCCAATTAGCAATGGCCAAAGGTTAAATCAGACATAGGCAAACGGGGCCCTCCAGCTGTTTCGGGACTACAACTCCCATCATCCCTAGCTCGCAGGACCAGTGGTCAGGGATGATGGGAATCGTAGTCCGAAAATAGCTGGAGGGCCAAGTTTGGCCATGCCTGCCCAAGAGGCCGAAAGATGGTGGTGGCGAGGAGTTGGGGGGGTCCAGGAAGCGGCCTCCTTTTCGTGTGTGTGGGGGGGCTGTTTGAACTTAAGATAAAATGAATCACCGTTTGCAGGGACATCCAAAGATGAAGGTGCACCCTCCCCCCGCGTGTGAATGCTTGTCTGTCACCACTGTGTGTTTGTGTGTGTGTAAATACGTGTGTTGCATGCATGCCATGCATTTATATCATTCCGGCAGGCCTTTGGTTGGGGCCCAGTCTGACCCCTCTCCTCCCACAAGATCCTATGTATAAGAGGCCTCTCTAACTCCTCTCACCAGCTCATATATATATATATATGTAAGCCTGGTGAGTACCTAAGGTTCCCAAACCCTATAATCATAATTTGCCAGTTGCCTTCTGATCTTATTGGATTTTAATCCCATTTTAAGATGTATTTGTATTTTGATGTCAGCCACCCTAAGCATGGTTATGGCTGGGGAGGGCAGAATATAAATTTATTTTTATTATTCTTATTATTATCTGTAAAGCATCCCCACCTTGCACCGACGTGCCTCCAGGCAGGCATGGCCAAACTTGGCCCTCCAGCTGTTTTGGGACTACAATTCCCGTCATCTCTGACCACTGGTCCTGTGAGCTAGGGATGGGGGGAGATGGAGTCCCAAAACAGCTGGAGGGGCCAAGTTGGGTCATGCTGAAATCTGCAGTGAGAGAGAACTGCAGCGGTGTCCTCCTTCTACTGTCCTAGACTACAATTTCCATCATCCCTGACCACTGGTCCTGTTAGCTAGGGATGATGGGCATTGTAATTCCAAAACAGCTGGAGGGGCAAGTTGGGCCATGCCTGAGCTAGATGCTCCTTTGTCAAAAGAAGTTCAGCAAATGTTCATCCTGATGCAATGCCTCATTTCTTGGGATACCAGCTGAACTAGAGCAGGCATGACCCAACTTGGCCCTCCAGCTGTTTGGGAAATACAGTTCCCATAATCCCTGACCCACTGGTCCTGTGAGCTAGGGATGATGGGTGCTGTAGTCCCAAAATAGCTGGAAGGCCGAATTTAAATGTTCTGGATTAGATGGTAGAGCAGGCATGTCAACTGTGTCATGGAAATCTGGTTTATTCCAACAAGGAGTTAATAGTAGCTTTAAAGCAGGCTTCCTCAACCTTGGCCCTCCAGATGTTTTTGGCCTACAACTCCGTTGATCCCTATCTAGTAGGACCAGTGGTCAGGGATTATGAGAATTGTAGTCTCAGGGGTTAAAAAAAAATCCCAATTTTTTTTGTTTCTGTTGTACTGTTCTAGCAATTACTAGAACAGGCATCGGAAAAATCGGCCCTCCAGATGTTTTGGGACTACAGCTTCCACCATCCCTGACCACTGGTCCTGCTAGCTAGGGATCATGGGAGTTGTAGGCCAAAAACATTGTGAGGGCTGAGGGTAAGGAAACCTGTACCAGAACAAACTTAGTTGGTCTATGCAGGGGTAGCCAGGGATCTAGGTCAGTTGTTGAGCTTTTTTTTTAGGGAGGTGGCCCTTGGATCATCATTTGATTTGCTCAACCTCAACAGATTGGTGTCTGGAATAGACAACTATGGACAGGTAATGGATTTAATTTAATTTCCTCACTGCCTTGCCTGAAAAACCTTAGCATTTAATCTTTAGGATGTGAATATTTGCTGGCGCGTTTAAAATAAAGCAAACGGGCCACTTGGGGAACTCACTGCTACTTGCTCCTGCAACTACCAGAGCCTGAGAAAATTGCCTATTTAGTACCTTGTAAATTTTCAGAGTAGTTTTTACAGTTACATCAAAAATGACCGATTTGGTTCTACTATCAGAAAGACATAGACCGTTCATTATGGAATTATCGTTTCTATTTGGACAACTTTTCTGCTGTACAGTGGAACCCTGGGTTGCGAACGTGATCTGTGTGGGAAGCACATTTGCAACCCCCAGTGCCGCATCTGTGCACGCGCAGGTCATGATTCGGCGCTTATGCGCAAAGTGCAATTTGGTGTTTCGGCGCAGTGCGCAACCCGAAAACGCATAACCTGAAGCGTCTGTAACCCGAGGTACCTCTGTATTCGATTGGAAGAAGAAAAATAATCATTTCCTTCATGGCAATTTAAACAATTTATTTAACTACAGAAATAACATTATAGCATATGTATCCATGTTTGTTTACTGATGTGGTTAAACTTTTTATTTTTTAAAAAAAACCCTTAGACTGAGTTTTAGCACACATGAATAAATTTAAACAAATCCTTATTTCCTGAAGAATAGCCTTTAGATTAGAATGTCACTTAAATAGAAAACTATCTTTAGGAAGATTTTTTCCTCCAAAAGCATTTTTTTTAAAAAAATCCAATTTAGATAAAAAAAATCCATTAAAAATCATTGATTTTTATCCACCCTGGTTGTGCAGCTTAAGTCAATCACTTGGAGAACTGAGAAACCCTGCTGCTATATATGATAGTGAGCGAGAAGAAATCAGAGGGTTACTGTAGGTGAAATAACTTCAGATAACATTGTAACATAAGAGGGTACAATTTTAACTATTCTCACGAATGCGTGAGTTATTTCAGGCTCAAAGAGACCTTAAACCTGTACAAAAAAGCAATTCTTATTTTTTTGTAAAAAATTTCATTTAATAGCAATTTATTTTATAACCACTAGCCCATTCTACAAAAAAAGGATGATACATGTGTTAGTTGTGGTTTGTGCCCTATGGCTTATCGAACCCACCGGGAATAAAATGAGATAAATTCACATTGAATGGTTGGTGACCCTTTTCTCTGGCGCTTCTCGCCATTTTTATACCTTATTTGGAAAGAGACCACAACTAGCTTTATCTTAATCCCAAAATAAGCCCAGTTGGTTGAACAACAACAGCAATTTATTATTTATACCCCGCCCATCTGGCTGAGTTTCCCCAGCCACTCAAAATATTAAAGAACAATAGTCCAATATTAAAATACAATAAGCAAAACAGGAGGTTTTTTTCTAATTGCATGAGCCTAAGTTGCGTGAAAATTCTCCTTGGATCCTGGCTGTTTTCACACACTAACACCCCAGCCTGTATAATTCTCTCTGTTATATTTCATCTGAACAACTGGAATAAATTTCAGGAGCGGAGCCCAAAGGTCCTATTGAAAAATGCAACTTTTGAGCCATCTAGCCCCCAAATGGCAACTAGATTTGGCAACTGTAACCTTAATAATAATAATAATAATAATAATAATAATAATTTTTATTTCTATCCCACCCACCCCAGCCATAACCGGGCTCAGGGTGGCTAACATCAAAATACAAATACATTATAACAGGCATAGGCAACCTCGGCCCTCCAGATGTTTTGGGCCTACAACTACCATGATCCCTAGCTAGCAGGACCAGTAGTCAGGGATGATGGGAATTGTACTCTCAAAACATCTGGAGAGCCAAGGTTGCCTATGCCTGCATTAAAACATAAAATTCAGCAATCGACTGAAATACAGTTTAAAATTGGATTAAAATCAAATAAGATCAGAAGGCAACCAGCAAATTATCACTACAGGGGTTGGGAACTGTAGTTACTCACCAGGTTCACCTATTTATATGAGCTGACGAGAGTAGTTTTAAGGAGGTATTTAGAGCTTAACTTATATATCTGAGTTTCTAAGTGAAAATTTGTGTTTTGTTGGGTGGGGGGTGGATCCTTAAGTTGGAAATGCTTCTGGCTGGTGGTTTTGCTCAAAACCTACCTGTCTTAGGAGCTCCAGGCCGTCTTTCATACTCAACTCAAATATATTGAGCAAAAGAGTAATTCTATATATTTTAAAATATTTTTTATTTTTATTGAGTTTATTTACAACATCTGAAGGCAGTCCTGTTTAGGGAAGTTATGAATGTGTGACATTTTAATGTATTTTTAATCTTTGTTGGAAGCCGCATAGATAGAAACCCAGTGAGATGGGCGGAGTACAAATAAATTATTATTAATATTAATACAGTGGTACCTCGGGTTAAAGGGATGTGGGTGGCATTGTGGGTTAAACCACAGAGCCTAGGACTTGCCGATCAGAAGATCGGCAGTTCGAATCCTCGCGACGGGGTGAGCTCCCGTTGCTTGGTCCCAGCTCCTGCCAATCTAGCAGTTCGAAAGCACGTCAAAGTGCAAGTAGATAAATAGGTACCGCTCCGGCAGGAAGGTAAACGGCGTTTTCATGCGCTGCTCTGATTCGCCAGAAGTGGCTTAGTCATGCTGACCACATGACCTGGAAGCTATCTGCGGACAAACGCCGGCTCCCTCGGCCCATAGAGCGAGATGAGTGCCGCAACCCCAGAGTCAGTCACGACTGGACCTAATGGTCAGGGGTACCTTTTCCTTTACCTTTTACCTCGGGTTAAGTACTTAATTCATTCTGGAGGTCCGTTCTTAACCTGAAACTGTTCTTAACCTGAAGCACCACGTTAGCTAATGGGGCCTCCCGCTGCTGCTGCGCTGCCAGAGCACAATTTCTGTTCTCATCCTGAAGCAAAGTTCTTAATCTGAAGCACTATTTCTGGGTTAGCAGAGTGTGTAACCTGAAGCGTATGTAACCCGAGGTACCACTGTACAGTGGTGCCTCGCAAGAACAAATTAATCCGTTCCGTGAGGCTCTTCGTATAGCGGTTTTTTCGTCTTGCGAAGCAAGCCCATTGACAGCTTAGCGGATTAGCGCTACAGCTGTCAAGCGGCTTCCAGCGATCAGCTGTTAAGCGGCTTATCAGCGGAACAGCTGATAAGCGGCTTAGCGGCTTAAGAAAAGGGCGAAAAAAGCGAAAAAAACCCGCAGGGGGATGCAAGATTTTTTTCGTCTTGCGAAGCAACCCCATAGGGGAATTCGTTTTATGAAGCGCCTCCAAAACGGAAAACCCTTTCGTCTAGCGGGTTTTTCGTCTTGCGAGGCGTTCGTCTTGCGGGGCACCACTGTATTATTAACATAAACACATAACAAAAAAAGCAACAAAAACAAACAAAAACCCCCTCAAAAAAAGAGAATAAAATGAAAGGGGAAAAAAGAACGAACAAAAGAATACTGATAGACACCCACCCACACCATATTTCCATTCTTCTTTCCTACTGTTTGACTTCCTTCATGCTTTGCACGGTTTTCTTTTTCACTTCTAGTAAATTCTCTTTCATACTTTGTTATAACCCCCTTTTTAACCATTTATAACCTATGTAGCACAAATCATCCTGCGGAGGTTAATTGAAACAAGTCCAAGTACAGTGGTACCTCGGGTTACAGATGATTCAGGTTATAGACTCTGCTATAGAATGGACCTCCAGAACGAATTAAGTTCTTAACCCGAGGTACCACTGTATTGATTTGGGGACACTGCTTTTTGCCAAAATATGTAAAATGTATGTAAAATTAGATCTGTGTTGGAGGTGTAACAAAGTGGAGGGGACACTCATACTTATGTGGTGGTTTTGCCAAAAAATCAAAAGTATGAAGAACTAAAGAAAACATTTACAATTTTTTTCACAAAGAAAACAGAAGCCTTTCTCTCAGGGATAATGGACACAGATATAGCCAAAGGAAACAAGAAAATCTTCCTTTATGCTGCAGGGACTGCGAGAACACTCATTTCCAAAAATTGGGAAAAAAGAAATTAACCCCCCCCCCCGCAAAAAAATAATAAATAAATTATTTGATTATATTGAACTGGCCAGACTTAACAGAGACAATTGGGGGTCAATCCAAGCAAAAAATGTCAAAGAATGGGGAAAATGTAAAGTAATTATATATGTCTTGGAGACATTTTATTAAAAGTAGGGCTGTCACAAAGTGTGGAATAATGTTATTTTGCAGGCTGGATGGAAGGAGAACCATGCCACTTTTATGAATGAACTGAAAAATCTGCAAGCGTCAGGACTGACCACCCTTGGACAGGCCCTTCGATCCTCGTTTGATTTGCTCAACCTCAACAGATTGGTGTCTGGAATAGACAACTATGGACAGGTAATGGATTTAATTTAATTTAATTTCCTCACTGCCTTGCCTGAAAAACCTTAGCATCTAATCTTTAGGATGTGAATATTTGCTGGCGCGTTTAAAATAAAGCAAACGGGCCACTTGGGGAACTCACTACTACTTGCTCCTGCAACTACCAGAGCCTGAGAAAATTGCCTATTTAGTATTGTGCACTTGTATTGTGCACCGAGATATTTTCTGCCAGGGGTCAGAGCAGACCCTGGTGCTTTTCTTTATATCTATACAGTATATCACTTGTATGGTGATGGCTGTGATCCTCTAATGTAGGGGTGGCCAACTCCCAAGAGACTCCGATCTACCTATGGAGTTAAAAACGGTGATATACCCCCTATTTTGGGGTTCAACTACCAGAGCCTGAGAAAATTGCCTATTTAGTACCTTGTATGGTGAGCCGAAATACTTTCTGCCAGGGGCCAGAGCAGATCTATGTATATATATAGATCTCATTTGTATGTTGATGGCTGTGATCCTCTAATGCAGGGGTGGCCAACTCCCAAGGGATCTACTCAGAGTTAAAAACTTGTGGTGATCTAACCACTTTTCTGTTTCAGTGTATCTGAAGAAGTGTGCATGCACACAAAAGCTCATACCAATCACAAACTTAGCTGGTCTCGTTAAGGTGCTACTGGAAGGATTTTTTTAATTTCATTTTGACTATGGCAGACCAACACGGCTACCCTTTTGGGGGGTTCTGATGTCAAGGTTTTTTTAGGAACAGGAAGGCCCATTTTTTAGGGCTTCAGGGTGAAAGTGTTTAGCTTTTTGGGGGGGAAGGAAAGCCCTGTTTTTGGGAAGGAGGAAAGCCCATTTTTGGCGGGCTTCAGGTCAAAGCTGTTGAGCTTTTTTAAAGGAAGGTCTGTTTTGGGGGGCTTTTTTAGGGAGGAAATCCCCGTTGTAAAAAATGTTTTTTGGGAGGTTAAAGGCAGAAAAAAGGGTTAGATCACTCACAAAAAGGGCATGACAGGAGTCAGTTTTAGCGACGCTAAGGAAAGGGAGCCAGAGATTGACCACGATCTACCAAAACGTCGCTAGGATCTACCAGTAGATCGCGATCGACCTTGTTGAACCTCCCTGTCTTTAATGGATCCTTTGTGTTTCAAACGTTAATACAGATATATTTTCCCTCCTCTCTGTAGGGAAGGAACCCATTCTTTTTAGAGCCCTCGATTTTAATTACCATCACGGATGGAAACAAGTTGACAAATATGGCAGGTGTGCAGGAGGAGGTAAGCTTTCAACTGGAATATGGCTGCACTGAATGTATTCTCCTGCCAGGAGTTTAAAAAGCACTCCTGTCTGATATTCCCTGCAGTTTTAGAGCTGCTTGATAACCATTGCATGTGGAATTATTAGTTATGTTTCTATCCCATTCTTCCTGTCTTGCTCAGAGGGATATCAGGCTGGAAGAAGATGCAAACATGGGAAACTCTTTTTAATAATAATAATAATAATAATAATAATAATAATAATAATAATAATATTTTTTTTTATATCCCACCCTCCCTGGCCGAAACCGGGCTCAGGGTGGCTATTATTATTATTTATTTTTAAAAGACATCTGAAGGCATCCCTGTTTAGGGAAGTTTTTAATATTTAATGCTGTATTGTTTTTAGTACTCGAATGGGAGCCACCTGGAGTGGCTGGGGAAACTCAGCCAGATGGGCAGGGTATAAATAATTTATTATTATTACTATGACATCAAATATATAACATTGGTATAAAATCAAACAATAATTCAATTACCTCCTCAAAACAAGTCAGGAACAAATTATAATCGTAATTAGATGGCTTTCTGCAGGATTAGGGTTGGGAACAGAAAATGCTCATACAGAGTCAGGTTGCTGGTCCTTCTAGCTCAGGATTCCCTGCACTGACTAGCCGTGGCTGTTCAGGGTTTCAATCAGGGGGCTTGCCCAGCCTTGCCTGAAGATGTTGTCCTTGTTGAGTTGATTAGTTGTGCCCGACTCTTCATGACCCCATGGACGAGAGCACGCCAAGCACTTCATGTCTTTTCGTTTTTCTTCTAGTAAGCATGAAAAAGCCAGTTCTCTTCCTGGTAGCAATGCCGTACTTTTCCAGAATTAAAAATCAGAGTCAAGACACTTTGCTTTCCCACCTGCAATAGGGCAAGTGCTTCTCCTCCGGCGATCCCTTGTAGCCGAGTAAGATTTTCTTCCATAAATATGGATTTTAACAGTGAGTCTGTAAGTGACTGTGGAGGCCAATTCTGGATTCACACATCCTTCCACAGTGGGGACATTGGTTTCTGGGCGGGAGTTGATCCCAGCGAGGCTTCCTTCCTCTTCGCCCGTTTCTCCCTTGCGTCCCGAGTTTGAGTGTCTTCAAAGCCCACGACACCTTTGGTCAAGGCTGTTCTCCCATTGGAGCGCTCGCAGGCCAGTGCTTCCCAGTTGCCGATGTTCATACTACATTTTTTAAAGATTTGCTTTGAGATCTTTCAACCTCTTTTGGAGACCACAAAACAGACCTCAGCGTAACACTCAAAGTGGAAGTGTGGCACTCAAATCAGAAGCAGAACCAGGGCCGTCTTGAGCACATGCGCCGCCAGGGTGCAAAGATCCGCCCAGCAACCCCAAATTTTGTTGTGTTGTTGTTGTTTAGAAGGCGATTGGGGTGGATCCGGCCCCTGGGCCTTAGTTTGCCTATCCATGGACTAGATCCGGTGTAGGTAACCTAAGGCCTGGGGGCTGGATGTGGCCCAATCGCCTTCTCAGTCCGGCCCACGGACGGTCTGGGAATCAGCGTGTTTTGACATGAGTAGAATGTGTCTTTTTATTTAAAATGCATCTCTGGGTTATTTGTGGAGCATAGGAATTCATTTTCCCCCCTTCAAAATATAGTCTAGCCCACCACGTGGTCTGAGGGACGGTGGACTGGCCAATGGCTGGAAAAGGTTGCTGACCCCTGAATTAGATGTTCCCTGCGGTCCCTTCCAGCTCTGTGATTTGTGATTCTGTGGTTCCTTTTCAGAAGGAATCAAATGAGCTTACTGTTCTAGCGAAGTCTCTAGGTATCTTGCCTTCCTTTTTAGCTTCATCTTCCTCTGAATTCTCCCCTTCCTGGAAGCGAGTTAACCAAAGAACCGTTTCGCTGGGATCAGAGGCTGTTTGCCCTCGTGCTGCGCTTACCTGGAGCCTCTTCAGTGGAGCCCGAACAGCTAGGAAGTGTCCCGACAGATGAGTCTGCCATTACACAGATGTGTGAAGTCACAGGAGGTAGCCTTTTTGCGCCTTTTTCTTGGTTTGCCAACCTCAATCCATCTACTTTGAAATCATGAAGAGCATTAGTACATTGACACATAACATCTGGCTAAGCTTCTCATTCGTGTCTATATGTGCCTAGATGCCTGTGTCAAACCAAAACCACCAGAAGGCCTGTATTACACAAATCCAGTTGAAAAAAACACACACGTAATAGGCCATATTGTAACAATTGCAAAGTTCTTTACTAGAAACTACTTACTTCATGACATAATACATTAAAAGGTAGCTTTTCAGTTGATCACCAGGTCCAGTATGTACAAAATACAAATCCTGTTTTGTCAGTGCCATAGTACGTTCTGATCTAATTTCTCTATTTTCTCTTGTATTTTCCTGTCTGATGTATTCCTTAGACGAGTGATATGAAATACTCTTCTAAGTGTCTAATGAAGATGATAGGGTTGGCAGGCATACTGGACTTAGTGATCAACTGAAAAGCTACTTTAAGTAGTTTAGGTTTTCTGGTTGTTTTGGTTTTGCATTTTGTTGTGGCTGTTTATACTAAAAGAAAATATGGGTACACTGATGTAGAAAAAGACAAGTTATTAAACATGTTTACCTTCTTTCAGAGTGAAGGTGACCAGGTACTTAATGGTGACATGAACTTTGAGTCTTGTATCTAAGCAAAAAGGACGTTGAGAGAGGCATGGAGCCTCACTTGCTGAGTATGTTAAGAATAATTTGATTCCTAGAGGGTTACGCATCCCAAAGGCACCTACTCAATTCAAAGAGGATAACAGATTTGCGGAAAAATGGGTGTGAACAAATTCTCAACAAATGTTCCAGTGATTTAATGTTGTTAATAATAGAACAATTCATAGCCAGTTTAGACCAGATTAATAAGGATATAGAGGAGGCGAAAGAATGTCGTGAAGCCAAGCTAAACAAACTTGATTATGACAAACTCATACAAACAACAGAAGCATACATGAAGAACTTTTCTAATGAACTCACTAATTTGAAAAGGAAGAAATTAAGTAGAGATCATAATGACTATTCAACAGGTGGAGTTTATTTATGGCTTACCCCCACTGGACTGGTTGAAAAAAGTCCAAGAGACCTACTAATCAACAAACCTTGACCACTCCTGCAGATTATGATACACTGGTACCTCGGGTTAAGAACTTAATTCGTTCTGGAGGTCCGTTCTTAACCTGAAACTGTTCTTAACCTGAAGCACCACTTTAGCTAATGGGGCCTCCTGCTGCCGCTGCGCCGCCAGAGCACGATTTCTGTTCTCATCCTGAAGCAAAGTTCTTAACCCGAGGTACTATTTCTGGGTTAGCGGAGTCTGTAACCTGAAGCGTATGTAACCTGAGGTACCACTGTACTTCTAGTTTTTCTAGCTAGAGTGGAACAGATGAAGATAGGGAACCTAGAATCAGATCATTGTCTGCCTGTGCCAGCATCTCCCAGTGCCAGGTTCTTTTTGTCTGTCAACCCTATCATTAGACACTTAGAAGATTATTTCATATCACTCGTCTGAGGAATACATTAGACAGAAAAATACATTTTACATTTATGTGTATTATGTGGCCTGCAACTCCCATGATCTCTAGCTAACAGGACCCCAGTGGTCAGGGATGATGGGAATTGTAGTCCAAAACATCTGGCGGGTCAAAGGTTGGGGATGCCTGATCTGAGGTATGATAAGACCGAAACCCGTGTACGATCGTATTCTGTTCAGTGGCGCTTCTTTACAAAGGGGATGAACAAGATTCAACAGCTTGTGTGCAAGGTTAAATATCCTCCGCTTTAATCAGGCCAGGCATTGGTGCCATAGGGAAGACAATGGCAGGGGGCGCTTGTACCTCCCATACAACAATACTGATGTCTTCTTTTTCCCCATAAGCTGGCATGATGGAAAGTCTACTTCATGGGTAGGCAAACTAAGGCCCAACCACCTTCTCAATCTGGCCTGCGGACAGTTTGGGAATCAGTGTGTTTTGACACTAGTAGAATGTGTCCTTTTATTTAAAATGCATCTCAGAGATTTGTGGGGCATAGGAATTCGTTCACTTTTTTTTTTTAAATATAGTCCAGCCCCTCACAAGGTCTGAGGGACAGTGGACTGGCCCCATGCTGAAAAAGTTTGCTGACCCCTGGTCTGTTTCAATAGTAGCCTTTTGCCATATTCACAAGTCATGTTGCCTTCAGAATCTCCTTATCTCTTCGCTTTCCATTATAGGACGTTCCTATTGTGTTCGGACTCAGAGGATGCTGAACCAGTGTTTAGAATCTCTTGCTCAGAAAGTTCAGAGTGGTGTTGTCATAAACTTTGAGAAATCGGGACCCGATCCACCCTACATTGGGGAAGGTATGGTAAACGCTTTATGACCATTGCAAACTCTTAAGGTTTGCAAATGTGTAAACGTCTTTGGTAAAAAAAAGGACGATATTGCAAAACCAGAGTAGATTCTGTACACAATATTGTATTATAACTTTGCTTCTGACATTTCTGTTGAACAATTATCTTCAGTTCTTTGAATGCTTAAACTGGTTCATTTCTTGCTCCGGAAATGATTCTCCTGCTGCATGTTTTCATTCTTGGATGCAAAACTAATCTTTATCTTAAACACAAAACCACCACGCAGACTTTTTAATCTCCCCTCCCCCAAATTATCTTAGGCACAAAACCAGTCAATAGACCTACTTTTCCCAAAACAGTCTTAGATGTGCAACCACTACACAGACTTCTTTGTTTTTCCAACTCAAAATATCAGTTTTACAGCTAATCTGTTCGCGTGTCGCTTTGAGAAAACACATCTAAGTAGTGATTGGAAAAGTAATGCTCGAGACCTAATGTGCTGTCCTAACTTATTATTGTTCTCCTTTTGGATTTTAGATGGACTTGTTGATGTCACCAGACCTATCAATTCTTTTGGTTCTCAGCCATGGCACAGCTGTCATAAGCTCATCTATGTGAGGCCTAATCCTAAAACGGGCGTTCCTGTTGGGCATTGGCCAATTCCAGAATCCTTTTGGCCCGATCAAAATTCACCAACACTGGTATGTCGCAGGGCTTTCAAGCTTCTTTGCAGATACGGTCAACGCAAATGTCTTTTGGTGACCATTGGTAATGTGGTGGAAAGTAGCTGGACAGCTTAGTCGATAGAGCATGAGACTCATAATCTCAGGATCATGGATTTGAGCCCCACCTTTGGCAAAAAAGGTTCCTGCATTGCAGGGGGTTGCAGGGAAAGCAAATGATCCTTGCTTTCCCTTCCAGCTCTGATTCTCTGTTTTCAGATCGCATCCAATCTCAAGTAACACTGGGTAGCCCTAATACATGGGTCAGCAAACGAAGGCCCACGGATTGTGTAATGGTTCTAGGGGTTGCTCGTGCGTAAGCCGGTGCCAACACCTGGCTGGGTTGCCTGAGTGAACCTTTTCTGTCCGGACAGCCACTCACCCGTGGCTGTCTCAATCGCTGGCAGAATCCGTCAGTGGGCGTTTCTTAAACTTCTTCCAGCAAAGAAGCTCTTTGACGCCTAGTCTCCTCCTACTCTCCCTGCGCGGAAGCCTTCTGCGCAAGGAGGGCGTAGGCAGCGGAGGACCCTTACTCTCCCCGCTGGTCCCCGGCAAGGAGTCATGGGACCGCCTTGCCGCTTCCCCCATCTGCTCCCCTTCTCCACTGGTGCTACGCTGATTCTCTTCCCCAGAAGCTGGGCTGCCTCTCCCCATCCCGGGACGCTCTCTGGAATCCCTTTGGAGCTTGCTCTCTCGCTCCGGCCCTGATGGCAGTTCCCTGACAGGTTGGATCAGGCCCAATTGCCCACGGACAGTCCTGGAATCGCCGCTTGGATCGGCGTGATTGTTCGGGTTGCACCATTTTTTTGCATTTTTTTTAGGCGCCTTCCCCCACACTGCCTCCTCCCTCCCAGCTTCTCCCCATCCTGCGAAGGAAGGGAGCTGGGCTTTGATTGGTGCCAGCCAATCCAAAGCCTCGTCGCCCACGCGCCAAGGTGTGGCCCAGGCTCACCATCTGCCCTCTGGCCTCTCCACCCATGGCCATGCTGTGGGCATTGTGACGGCCGCGTCGTGGGGCTTTGGCTGGAGCTGGGTGCGTCTGTGGGCCTTGTGCCTGGCGCCCTGGAAAGCTCGCCCAGAAAGCAGAGGCGGCGGCGGCGGCTCCCAACCGCAGGCAGAGCGGTGGAGGAGGTAGGAAAGCAGGGGGAGGGAGGGGCTGGGGGAGAGAGAGAAGCCCCCTTCTGCTGCACGTGCGCAGTCCGGCCCTCCACAAGGTAATAATAATAATAATAATAATAATAATAATAATAATAATAATATCTTTATTGTCATTGCCCCCTCTCAGGGACAACGAAATTACTGGTCTGAGGGGCAATGAACCGTTCTCCTAAAAATGTTTGCTGACCCCTACCCTAATATCCCCCCTTGTAACCTCTTAATTCTCCCACTGTGGGGATCATGTAGGCCAGAGGTCAGCAAACTTTTTCAGCAGGGGGCTGGTCCACTGTCCCTCAGACCTTGTGGGGGGCCAGACTATACTTTGAAAAAAATATATGAACGAATTCCTATGGCCTATAAATCACCCAGAGATGCATTTTAAATAAAAGCACGCATTCTACTCATGTAAAAACACGCTGATTCCCGGACCATCTGCGGGCCGGATTGAGAAGGCGATTGGGCCAGATCCGGCCCAATCGCATTCTTAATCCGGCCCCTGGGTGGTCTGGGAATCAGTGTGTTTTGACACAAGTAGAATGTGCCCTTTTATTTAAAATGCATCTCTGGGTAATTTATAGGTCATAGGAATTCGTTCATCCCCCCCTTCCCCCCCAAAATCTAGTCCAGCCCCCCACAAGGTCTGAGGGACAGTGGATCGACCCCTTGCTGAAAAAGTTCGACGACCCCTGTTACAGACCAACCTTCTGGAACATTGTGACTAATGTATTCTACATTTTGAACACTTGGTGCTGGATAGCTATTGAGCTAGCCATTCTTTGCGATGTTTTGTGGAGGATTATGAAAAAAGGAATAAATTAACGTTCTTGCCTAGCTGGCCAATTGGCTCTTGGGATGACGCCCTGTAAGCTCGGTAGTGGCACTGCCCTGTGGAACGCCCTCCCACCAGATGTCAAAGAGAAAAACAACTACCAGACTTTTAGAAGACATCTGAAGGAAGCCCTATTTAGGGGAGCTTTTAATGTTTGACGGATTATTGTATTTTAACGTTCTGTTGGAGACCGCCCAGAGTGGCTGGGGAAACACAGCCAGATGGGTAGGGTATAAATAATGAATTATTATTATTGTTGTTGTTATTTCCCTTTTCCTCCAAATGGTTCTTATTTCCTTTCTTCCTCCCCCCCCCCACTTCCTAGCCTCCCCGCACAGCCCACCCAGTGGTGAGGTTCTCCTGCATGGATTGCGAGCCCATGGTGATCGACAAGCTTCCCTTTGACAAGTACGAGCTCGAACCATCACCTCTAACTCAGTACATCTTGGAGCGGAAGTCGCCTATTGTGTGCTGGCAGGTATTTGCGATATACCCATTGCAGGGTTCCCAAGCCAGTCCGGGATAAACTTTGCAGGTGAAAGTAGAGAGAATGCCCTGTATTAGTGTCTCTCTCTCTCCCCCCCCCCCCCAATTAGCAGCCAGGTCGTCGCATGTTGAAGACCCTAGCTTGGGACCTCAGCATTTGCAATCCAGCTTAGCAGAGCTGGAGAAGAACTTTCTCTTCCTGAGGATTGTTCCCAGTTGAAACATTGGTTTTCGATATCTGCCCATGCGCCATCACAGAATTTGCAGAATTGCTAATCCCTTACAGCCCTTTAGTGCCGCTACGTGCCACGCTTTTTGGATAAAAGTTCAGAGAAGTTGCAACTTTTTTTAAAAAAAAAAAAGGTAAAGGGACCCGGGATGGTTAAGTCCAGTTGCTGGGTTGCGGCTCTCATCTCACTTTACTGGCCAAGGGAGCCAGTGTTGTCCGCAGACAGTTTTTCCGGGTCATGTGGCCAGCATGACTAAGCCGCTTATGGCGAAACCAGAGCAGCGCACGGAAACGCCGTTTCCCTTCCTGCCGGAGCGGTACCTATTTATCTACTTGCACTTTGATGTGCTTTTGAACTGCTAGGTTGGCAGGAGCAGGGACAGAGCAACGGGAGCTCACACTGTCACGGAGATTCGAAGTGCCGACCTTCCGATCGGAAAGGCCTAGGCTCAGTTGTTTAGACCACAGCGCCATCCGTGTCCCTTTCTGCAATGTTTTGAGAAGCTCATATTTATAATAACAGTACAAGAATTATCAAAATGGATCGCATTTTATTCAAGCCTAGCCTTATTTTCATTTAAGGAGCCCAAGCAAAAGCATTTCTCCCAGGCCATTGGCTAACAAAACCATCTACCGTGCCATGTACCTGTGCAGAAACAGGCAACTCCGGTTGCGGAAACCTTGGGATCTGGCAACCGGAGGTACAGTGGCACCTCGGGTTAAGTACTTAATTCATTGCGGAGTTCCGTTCTTAACCTGAAACTGTTCTTAACCTGAAGCACCACTTTAGCTAATGGGGCCTCCCGCTGCTGCTGCGCTGCCGGAGCACAATTTCTGTTCTCATCTTGAAGCAAAGTTCTTAACCTGAAGCACTATTTCTGGGTTAGCAGAGTCTGTAACCTGAAGAATATGTAACCTGAGGTACCACTGTGCCACTATATCTTGGTTTGATAAGGGGGAGGGGGAAAAGGAATCTTTGCATTGCAGAAGCAATGCCTCCCCCATAAACCAGGTATGTCCAAAGTGCGTTCCAGGGGCCTCATCTGGAAGTCAGGGAAGTCAAAGCTCAATTTGCGCCAAGATCTATGTGATGAAGAAATTTCATTTGGTTCTTCTAAAGCAGGCATGTCCAAGGTCCGTTTTGGGGTAAATCCTAAAAAAAGCTCAACAGCTTCAATCCCAAAAGAATCTCAACAACTTTGGTCGGCCCTCACGCATTTTCACTTCATCAAATCTGGCCCTCTTTGGAAAAAGTTTGAGCACCCCAATCTCTGGTCTAAACTGTGAGTGTGGGGAGTTATTGTTTTGGTTTGCTACTATACTATTCATTTAAGGACTCTGCAGCCCTTGAACAATTATTTACCCAATCATCTGCAGCTGACTTGAGCGGGACGTTGATCAGATCCAGAGCATTTTCCTAATTGCTTAAACAATTGTCAATCAAGTGGGCAACACTATCTCTATTATTCTTAGTCCCGTGAACCAATTTTAAGTGGATTAGTTGAGTGATCTGTTTGAGTAGCCAAAAAAGCTCCACTTACCCTGTGGAGGAATGGAGATTTTGTTTTAAAAGATAAGTCTGCTGGGTGTTGACAGTGTGAGACCGCCTTTTGAGCAAGGGCTGGTGATGAGTTTTCTTGCATTTGGGTTCTAAGAACATGGTTGGGTTTCCTTTTTCCTCTCCCCCCCCCCCCATGTACACTAATCCGTTACAAATGAAAAATACAAAACAATAACCACACATAGAAAACAAATAATACACCCATGTGACTTTTCTCCTCCAATACCCGTCATCTCTTAACCTTTAAGTCAGGCATCCCCAACCTTTGGCCCTCCAGGTGTTTTGGACTACAATTCCCATCATCCCTGACCACTGGGGTCCTGTTAGCTAGGGATCATGGGAGTTGTAGGCCAAAACATCTGGAGGGCTGCAAGTTGGGGATTCCTTCTTTAAGTTCTTAATTAACATTGCATCTTTGGTATCTCACCCCCAATACTCCCAATATATAACTTTTTTCTAGTTTCACTTTGCAAACTTAATCTATACATATCAACATATTACCCTTAGAACAGTGTTTTTTCATGTAAATGCAAAACTTTGCTATTCTGTCCTTAATTTCTGGCATGTCTGATACCTTATGGCTGCTGTTAAATTTACTAATTCTGTAAATTCATTTAATTTACATCTCCAATCTTCCTTTGTGGGGATATTTCCGTTCCAATTCTTTGCAAGTAATCTTGCTGCGGCTGTGGTTGGGCTTCAAACCCACAATGGCCTTCCTAGAAGTGTAGCTCTGCAGAGCTGGTTCTAGCCATGTATGTTTCTTCGGTCTGTGATTTGGTGGTGCTGTTTTATTTCACCCCACATTTGAACTTGGAAAGATCTCCAGAGCCCCATAAGATCTAAAAAAAAAAAATCCAAATGCAATGAAATTGGGGCTGCTTCTACAGCGTCCAACACCTGGGGTTGTTCTCGAATATAGTGTGTCTTCTCCTCTTCCTCCCAAACTCACCAGTTCTTAGCATGAACCTGTGGCTGTTTGGTTTGACCTCCCAAGGGCTGGCAGTGGAGTGGTCTGTTATTATTAATAATTATTAATTTATTATTTATTCCCCAGCCACTCTGGGTGGCTTCCAACAGAACACTAAAAACAGAATAAAACTTCAAACATTCAAAACTTCTCTAAACAGGGCTGCCTTCAGATGTCTTCTAAAAGTCCGATAGTTGTTTATTTCTTTGACATCTGATGGGAGGGTGTTCCACAGGGTGGGCGCCACCACTGAGAAGGCCTTTGGCCTGGATCCCTGTAACCTTCTCGCAGGGAGGCAACTGCCAGAAGGCCCTTGGGAAAGGAACCCCGGCATCTGGGATGGAGACACTTCTTCAGGTCTACTGGGCCAAGGCTGTTTAGGGCCTTTGAATTGTGCTTGGAAACGTCCCGGGAGCCAGTGCAGGTCTTTCAAGACTGGTGTTATGTGGTCTCGGCGGTTGCTCCCAGTCCCCAGTCCGGCTGCCGCATTCTGGATTAATTGCAGTTTCTAAGTCACCTTCAATGGGAGCCCCACTAGAGCCCATTGCAGTAGTCCAAGCAGGAGATAACTAGAGCATGCACCACTCTGGTGAGACAGTCTGCAGGCAGGTAGGGTCTCATCCTGCATACCAGATGGAGCTGGTAGACAGCTGTCTTGGACACAGAATTGATCTGCACCTCCATGGACAGAGGTGAGCCCAAAATGACCCCCAGGCTGCGCAGCTGGTCCTTCAGGGACACAGTTGCCCCATTCAGGACCAGGGAGTTCCCCCCCCCCAGCTGCTCACGCACAACAGTACTTCTGTATTGTCAGGATTCAGCCTCAATCTGTTAGCCGCCATCCATCCTCCAACCGCCTCCAGATACTCACACAGGGCAGTGAAGGTCCCTGTGTGAAGGTCTGATTTAAAAGAGAGGTAGAGCTGGGTGTCATCCACATATGGATGAACCCCCTAGCCCAAACCCCATGATGATCTCTGCCAGCGGCTTCATGTCAATGTTAAAAAGCCGGGGGTGGTGGAGCCCTGAGGCACCCTGTTGTCTCCCATCCAGAACAACGCACCCTTTCACTCTCCGAGGGCCGAGAGAGGGGAGGCAGGGGCTGCAGTTGTCCTGCAGGCAGTGAAGATCTGATTTTAACAATAGCCCACCATCTGGACAAGTAGGGCCAATACCACTGAAAAGTGCAGTAGTTCCTTAATAGCTGTACCCCAACATCAAGGAATAATACAGTGGACCCCAAAGGTAACGTAACTTTCCAGTTGTGAATGCAGCAAACCCGGAAGTGTAGAAGCGCCCTATCTGGAGGACCCACTGTAAAAGGGCCTATCTAAGCACTTTAAATTTTAGGTGATTAGAAGCTTTGATGCACTCTCTAGTCCAGGGGTGGTGAACCTTCAGCCTTCCAGCCGTTCAGCAACATCCGAAGGGTTCCCCTACATATTGTTCTGTGGACTGGAATTGGGTTTGTAGTGAGACTGATGTCAATTAATGTGGAGCCGCCTCAGAGCCATCATAGGCTCGCCTGCTGATTCATAAATGTGTAACAAAAACAATAGGAATATTACTGCTTGAATATATTCAGCAATTCACTTATAACAGGCACGTCCAACTGGTATATCGTGATCTACCTGTAGATCACCTAATGTCTGTGGTAGATCACTGGCTCCCTCCAAAGAAGCTCAACAACTGGTTCCCCTATAAAAGCTCAAAATTTTTGCCCTTCAACCCCGAAAAACGGGGCTTTCCTCCTCCCTAAAAGAAGTTCAAAAGCTTTGACCTGAACCCCAAATTAGGGGGTAGATCACCATTACTGCCAGTTTTTAACTCTATGAGTAGATTGCAGTCTCTCAGGAGTTGGCCACATAACATTCATAACATTTTCTTTCTTCCAATCATAATTACAGGGCAGATCACAGCATAGTATAGCAAATACATAAAACCCACCGATCAAACAAGGTGAATTTACAGGAAGTTCAGTCAGCTTTTGTGGGTTTTCCCCCGTCAGCTTGAATCAGAATGTCATGCAGACCAGCTGCTTTTCTCATGATCATATTAACTGGTGGTACTGTCCTGAGGTAACAGCTGTCCATAAAGGAATAAGAGTGATTTTATTATAGATAGTGTAATTATTGGACGCTTGGTTTGACTCTTGGTAGAAAGCTTTGTGCGTTGGTAGCTCTGTTCAGCCAGGAAACTTCCTTTTCTGTGTCTTGCAGGACCGTAAATGGGCAAAAAACAAGTAAACTGCCCAGGATTCCTCCCCTGAGCCTCTGAGAGAAGGGGGAAAACCATTGCGCTGTGACTATTGCAAAAAACACATGCCACAGCATGTCTGTGAAAACGCCAGGATGTTTTGAATTCCTCCGAAGGCCAGCAGCCCCTTGCATGTGCTAAACTTTTGCCTCTTCCTTTGTCGTTCTCCAGGTGTTTGTGAGCACCAGCGGCAAGTACAGTGAACTGGGCCACCCCTTTGGATACCTGAAAGCCAGCACCACTCTGACGTGTGTCAATCTCTTTGTCATGCCGTACAACTACCCTGTCCTTCTCCCTCTGCTAGGTGAGTGTGGTGCAGAGTGTCTTGGCGCAGCCGAGCAGGAAAGGGAGCCTGTCCGCCCACGGTGTTTACTTGCCAGCCGTTTTCTTAGGTGGGACGGGAGGCCGGAGCGCCTCGAGGGTTGCAGGCGGCTCCATTGGAAGGAGAGGGATTTTTACACCCGCCCTCTCCCTTTTTCTCTCTGCAGCAGAGGAGGAGAGCCGCCTGCTTCGTGGGCATGTTTGACGCTGCTCACCTGCTCACCTCCTCGACTCGTAGCTCCTTCCTTAATTGGAGTAAGGTTCAACCTCCGTTCTTTTCCCCTCTTTCAGGACATTGGTGCCTGCATAGTCTTTTGCAGCAGCGTTGTGTCGCCCGTTTTTCATTGGGCTTTGTGAGCTGGGGGCGCACATTTGCAAAGGGGGCACACGGGGAAGAAGGCATCCCAGAGAGGACTAGAATATGGTTACCAGATGTTCCTGGGACCACAAATATATGCCTCCAAGAAGCAAATGGGATTAGAACCTTTCAAGAAGTGGTCCAGGAAACAAGAACAACTCCGTATGGGGCTGTGTGTTCTTCCAGAGAGGCAAGAAATATGGTTACCAGGCAGCCCCGTTTCCCAGGGATTTACAAACCTGTTCCTGGACAATATCCATCCCTGGATTTCATTTCATGTCCCTGGATTTATATTTTAAGCTACAGATAGGTAGCCGTGTTGGTCTGCCATAGTCAAAACAAAATAAAAAAATTCCTTCCAGTAGCACCCTAAAGACCAACTAAGTTAGTTCTTGGTATGAGCTTTCGTGTGCATGCACACTTCTTCAGATACACAGAAGTGTGCATGCACACTTCTTCAGATACACTATCTGAAGAAGTGTGCATGCACACGAAAGCTCATACCAAGAACTAACTTAGTTGGTCTTTAGGGTGCTACTGGAAGGAATTTTTTTATTTTGTTTTGTTATATTTTAAGCGTTGTAGATTTATTAGTAGGAAATGAACATTGTGTGATTGGTTCAATGGGAGAAGACACATCACACAGGGACTTAAGGTGAGGCAAAGTGGCAGGTGCCACAGCAGTGAGCAGCTCCAGAAGCCACTGGAGCCAATTGCACTACCAGGCTACTGAGGCTGCCACCGCCACTGCCAAGGAGCAAATGATGCCCAGCGCATCAACTGGGGGAACCACTGACCTGCCCCCTGCGACCCAAATCGAGCCGGGGGTGAGAGCATCCAGCTGACTGCCCAGTGGTGCTCCAGGGCCAGGAAAACCCCAGAGCCAACGCAGGGAGGAGGAGGAGAGGAGGAGGAAGGAGAAAAAAGAGGCAAGGCCACGACCTTGACGCGCCACTGCTGGATATCGAAGTGCATGCGCCTTGAGCTATTTCTTGCCCCTCTGGAAGAACACACTCGCGCACCCGTACGGAGTTGTTCTTGTTTCCCGAACCCCTTCTTGAAAGGTTCTAATCCCATTTGCTTCTTGGAGGCATATATTTATGGTGGCTGCATTTTAAAAACACAAGCTCTGCTGAACCTGCTCTTCCGTGCCCCCTTCCCCACAACTTTTTAATAGAAGGTTTTGGGGAAATGCTCAGGCAGGCTTCATGAATCGCCTGGGGCTTTCCAGAGGCTTTGAATTGTTTTGTTGCAGCTCATGGTGTCCTGAAGCGATCTCCTCTTGTTTCTCTGCCCCCAAAAAAGCACAACTGTGAGGTTCCTCCTGACTGCAACCCGTTAAAAAATTCTTTCCCCGACATTCATGTAGAAAGAATTGTACATCAGAGGACTCTATTTTTGTCTGCATCAGCCTTCCTTGTTCAATAGGTGCTATTTGTTGGATGTGTGGCCACTCTTCTGAGTGGTACCCCTTCTGTCACATAACCCTTGGATTCTTCCAGGAATTAAGCTACAATGAATTTTGCCAGTCTCAATAATGGCACATGTAGGGTACCTTGTTTTGGGTCAAGCTTCTGCTGGGAATAGTTTCTCAGATACTTAGTATCATAACTTACCATACTTTTTTGTGGAAAAGACTATGTTATTTTTTTACTCTAAAACAGGCTTCTCCAAAAATCCGTTCCGGGGGCCCAATCTGGCCCCCCGGTCAGTTTAATTTGGCCCCTGTGGCAGTTTATTTCCTGGGGTAAAATACTAAAGAAACCTTAACTTCAACCCTAAAAGAAGCTCAACAACTTCAGTTGGCCCTCATGCATGTTCACATCATCAAATCTGGCCCTCTTTGAAAAAAGTTTGGGCACCCCAATCTAAGGCCTTTAAATTGTGAGTGTGGGGAGGGGGGGTTATTGATTTTGGGGTAAAACCCTAAAGAAAGCTCAACATCTTCAAAAGGTCGACAACTTTGGTTGGCCCTTTGGTCGGCCTCCACAGCCCTTCACTTCATAAAATCTGGCCCTCTTTGAAAAAAGTTTGGAAACCACTGCCTAAAAGAATGTTAAAAAACCGGGGGTCATCATCTCTCCCCGTTTCCATAAATTTGTGCCCCCCAAATAGGGGTCATATGATACATGGAAAAATATGGTAAATACACACTTAAAACATTTCACTTTCAACAGTACCACAGAATTAATAGTTCAAAGTGTGGGCTCTCCCCTTTGCATGGGATTGTAAGGGGAATATACGGAATGTGTTGGCATCTAAAACGAGGAGAATCTTAAGTTGTTTAGGACTTCAGAGGTCTTCAGACTGAGCACTGCTGGTTCCCTTCATTCAAAGCTGTGATTGTTACTCTGCTAAGATACAGCTTAATTTTTGGCTCTGTGGATCCCTTCCACTGCCTGTGTCAAAACTGGATATATAAGGAGGAGAGAGGCTAAAGAGAGAGAAAAGCCCATGGAAGCATAAAAACTCTCCAGATTGTTGTTCTCAAGGGACGTTCCCGCGGAGCATGACTCTGCTCGGATACTATGACTGGAACATGGGGCATGCGGGTAACTGGTCTTGTTTCTCCTCCGTGCAGATGACTTTTTTAAGGTTCACAAGCTGAAGCCCAATCCAAAGTGGCGGCAATCTTTGGACAACTACTTAAAAACCATGCCTCCCTACTACTTGCTGGTACGTACCTCTTGCGAACTCAGTGGCCCTAAATAAATGAATTGGTGGCTGGCTGTCCTTGGCAGAGCGGTTTTTACGTGTCTTCTGCTGGAAACCAAACAGCCTACAGGCCAGGGTTCAAAAACCAAAAATGCTTTGCAGCTTAGCACGACTTACTGGCCCCTCGTCCTTGGATTGCTATCCAGCGCAAGTCCAGCATTTATTCTTTCGGCTCTCCCTCCTCCCCTTGGGAATACTTCTTTGCTGCGACTGGCAGTGTGGAAAAGCTCCTAGTGAAGCCCTCCTCTGCCCCCAGATAAATCTCATTTAACAAAGGGCTGGGGAGGAAGCTGGGGGGCGCGGTGGAAGCGGCAGAAACCTCCCTCATCGCTTGGGCAAGATGCCGCTGTGTGGACTTGCCATATCCCAGCAATCAGGGACTCTCGCCTCTGTGTGGAATCAGCTGGTGGCGCTGCACTGCAAAGCACCACGCTCGCAGTGTAGCCCAATGCCTGCCGGCGAGTCAGCTGAAACCCACCTCGCTTCCCAAAGCATCAACCAAGCTTCCTCAACCTCGGCCCTCCAGATGTTTTTTGTCCTACAACTCCCATGATCCCTAGCTAGCAGGACCAGTGGTCAGGGATGATGGGAATTGTAGTCTCAAAGCATCTGGAGGGCCGAGGTCGCCTATGCCTGCCTTAGCTTGACGTAACACTGATCTGCGAGGAACTTTTAAAAAACAACGGAAAAACTTTTTTTTAAAGAAAAAAGAATATTTTTGACCCTCTTCTTACTCTTTTTTGTTTTGTTTTCCTTATAGCCATTAAAGAAAGCCCTAAGGATGATGGGAGCTCCAAATCTGATATCAGATAATTTAGATTGTGGACTTAGTTACAGTGTTATCTCTTACCTTAAAAAACTCAGCCAACAGGTAGTATCGCCAAAACCTTTGCAATCAGAAGTACATTGATGATGATGACTATGATGATGATTTGTTTTATTTTTAGTGTGTTTTGCTCTGGTTGTATAAATGCATTGCTTAAGGAATTCCCCCCCCCCCCCGTTTTTTTAGATGGGTAAAGACTGGCCTGCGTTTCCGTTTTCATGTAAGTCAGGCTTCCTCAACCTTGGCCCTCCAGATGTTTTTGACCTCCCAACTCCCACGATCCTGAGCTAGCAGTAGCAGGACCAGTGATCAGGGATGATGGGAATTATAATCTCAAAACAGCAGGAGGGCCGAGGTTGAGGAAGGCTGATGTAAGTGGTGGGGGGGGGCTGCTGGAAGAAGGTACTGAAGAAGAGGAAGACAACAATTCAGCTTACTTGTCGCGTGTTCTTAGTTGTTTGCTGCTAATGAGCATTGCAGTCAACATTGCGGATGATTTTGAAAGAGTGGCAGCTGTCCAATCTTATGTGGCTGGTGGCCAAAGGCCTCCTGTCTTCCTGAACCCAGTTTTCATAAGGGCTACCTAAATCTGTGACATCAAAGAAGTGCTATTCCAGGTGTCAGCAAACTTTTTCAACAGGGGGCCGGTTCCCTGTCCCTCAGAACTTGTGGGGGCCTGGACTAGATTTTTTTGGGGGGGGATGAATGAATTCCCATGCCCCACAAATAGCCCAGAGGTGGATTTAAAACAAAAGTTCTACTCATGTCAAAACACACTGATTCCCAGACTGTCCGGATCCAGCCCCCAGGCCTTAGTTTGCCTACCCATAGGCAATTCCAGGCTTCCTCAACCTCAGTCCTCCAGCTGTTTGGGGCCTACAACTCCCATGATCCCTAGCTAGCAGGACCAGTGGTCAGGTGCGATGGGAATTGTAGTCTCAAAACATCTGGAGGGCTGAGGTTGAGGAAGCCTGTGCTATTCTTTCCCTTGCTCAAATTTGCCCTTTCCCTGTGGTATTTAAGAAACGTGACCAATGCTTCTACCTGTTCTGGTTTTGCCTAACATTAAATAGAGTAACCAGTTGTTACTGAATTTTTCCATGTATAAGATGAGGGTTTTTTGACCCAAAAATTGGGTTCGAAATTTAGGGTCGTCCTATACATGAGTAGTGCTGAGCAGGTGAATGGTTTTTTGGCGCGAGCTTGTAAGCTGCTTGGTCATTTGTGGGGGGCGGATACTGAAAATGGCTCACCCGCCAGAACGCAGTGCACAACCACATGTGTCGCTCGCAATTTTCGGCATCCACTCCCCCCCACAAACAATGAAGAGGCAAATCGCCGCTGAAAATCTCAGGCTTCTGCTTCGTTCCGGTGGGTGGACGATTTTGGCATTTGCTGCTTGATTGTTGGGGGAGGGGACGCCAGAAACTGCTCACCTGCCGGAATGTGGCACACAGCCACTTGCGTCGCAGCTGCCCGATTGCCGCTGTTAGCCCTCCCAATCCTGTTGCTGTAGCCAATAGACAGCTGCCCTTGTCACCACAAGCAGGAGCATGATTGGCAGCAAGCCGGACAGCTGATAGGTGGTTTCTGTCACGTGAGCGGTTGTGCACTGCCTTCTGGTAGGTGAGTGATTTTCGGCATTCCCCCCACATAGTCCTCGCCCCAAAGCTCAATCCCCCCTATTTTCTAAATTTTGAGGCCCCCAAAAGTCTTATACATGGTAAATGCCGGCTAAAGCTTTCTACCTTCCTACGGACAAGGAGGATGGAAGGATTCAGCTCACACACAACAAAGGTGGATTTTGCTGATTTTGGAGAGCTTGGAAACATCACTTGAGTATCATGCCTGCAGTTCTAGAAAATCGGCCTTCCCCTCCAGGCAAAGCATCTTGAAATACTCACGCAAGGGCCTTATTGTCCAGTGAAAATCAAGTCCACTGGTGGCCTATTTGGCCCTCCAGCTGTTTGGGGACTACAATTCCCATCACCCCTGACTTGTTTTGACATGAGTAGTATGTGTCCTTTTATTTAAAATGCACCTCTGGGTGATTTGTGCGGCCTGCCTGGTGTTTTTACATGAGTAGAATGTCTGCTTTTATTGAAAATAATCTCTGGGTTATTTGTGGGGCATAGGAATCCGTTCATTCCCCCCCCCCAAATCTAGTCTGGCCCCCCGCAAGGTCCAAGGGACAGTGGACCGATCCCCTGCTGAAAAAGCTTGCTGACCCCTGCAACTCTTTCAGCATGTAGACAGCAGGCTTGGGTGCCTTTTGACGCGGCCAGAATTTGCTTTACGCTAGAGTCGTCTGCACTGCTGTTTGCTTAACGTGCCGTGTGCTTTTGTCATAGACGAAAATCGAGTCGGAGCGGATCATAGGGTCGGTGGGCAAGAAAGCCCCGCAGGAGACTGGCATTAAAGTGAAGAACCACTCCAGTGGCCTCTCCCCGATCCAGAACCGGGATTTCAAACAGCTTCTTCGAGGGATTTCGGGGGAATCTCCGCTCAGGCTGTCCGAAACAAGCGCGAAGGAATTTGCCGGCTTCCACATAGGGCTCTTCAACAAGGTGGGTGTGCGGCAACATTCGCTTAAGCATATAAAACGGAGTCATCGTCAGGATTGGAAAGAAAAGAAAAGGGGGGAATGGAGGGGAAGAAAAAATGGAAAGGAAGGTGATTTTAACCAGTTGTGTCCAAGCTTTTCCAAAGAGGGCCAGATTGGATGGAGTGAAGGGCCGTGGGGGCCGACCAAAGTTCTTGAGCATTGTTTAGGATTGAAGTAGTTTAGGTTGTTTTAAGATTGAGGTTGTTGAGCTTTTTCTAGGATTGAAGTTGTTGAGCTTTTTGAAGGGCTGGAGTTGTTGAGCTTCTTTGATTCAAGCTGTTGAGCTGCTTTTAGGATTTTACCCCAAAGTTGAGCTTTTTTTAGGATTGAAGTTCTTGTGGTTTTTTTAGGGTTGGAGTTGTTGAGTTGCTTTTAGGATTGAAGTTGAGCTTTTTGGGGGGGATTTTACCTCAGGAAATAAACTGCCACAGGGGCCAGGTTAAACCAGCCAGTGGGCTGGATTGGGCCCCCACAACGGACTTTGGACATGCCTTTTTTTAACTTTATGTAGTGGGTCTGTAAGGAGGTGAAGGCTTTATGGGAAATGATTTATTATAAACTTTAAAAAATGTTGAAAATAAACATTTGTTTTAAAAACACACCAGAAGCCTTCTTATTAAGCACTGTAGGTAATGAAATTCATAAGCAAGATAAAAGCCTTTTTATCTGCAAGAACTGCAGCAAGGAAATTGTTAGCCCAGTGGTGGTAGGGTTGCAAGAAGTTTTGTAAGGTGGACTATCAATTACAGTGGTACCTTGGTTTACAACCACAATCCGTTCCGGAGTTCCGTTTGTAAACCAAAACAGGTTGTAACCCAAGGCGTGCTTTCGCCGATGGGGCCTCCCCCCCAAATTTGTTTGTAATCCAAAAAAAAGGGTTGTCATCCAAAAAAACGGTTGCAAACCGGGAACCGCATTTCAGGGTTTGACGTGTTTGTAATCTAAAACTTGTGCAAACCAGGACACCACTTTTTATAATTTAAAAATGGTTGATTGACAGTTAGGATTTAATAGTAATAATTATAATTCCAAAATGCAGTATTAGATAGTAAGTGGGGAAACCATGAGTCGAGGAGGAGGGAAGTCTCAGGCTGTTGCTGCCAAAGGTTTTCTATATTATATAGCAATTGAATGTTACTTTGAAAATATTTGCAAAAACTAATAAAAATTATTATATATATTAAAAAATAAACAAGGTGGGTGTGACATGGTGCCAAGGGGGAACAAACTGCTTGCTTTGCAGCTTCCATCTTTGCAAATGATCTGTTTTGTTTTGACGACAAACAGGATCTGAAGCCACAGGCTTACAGGAACGCTTACGATATTCCTCGCCGCAGCCTTTTAGACCAGCTGACCCGCATGAGGACGAACCTGCTGAAAACACACAAGCTCATTCTTGGCCAAGACGAAGGTGGGTGCCGTGTTGGTGTGGCACTGAATTGAGGTTGAAGTTTGGTTCCTTTAGGTCGGGGCTGTTAAACCACAGTCCGTGGGCCAGATCCAGTCCAATCGCCCTCTGGATCCGGCCCATGTATGGTTCTGCAATCACCGCTTGGATCGGCGTGATCACCATTCCCACCCCCACCCCCATTTTGTTTTCGGGTGCTTTTTTTGCAATTCACCCCCTGGACTACATCTCCCAGCATGCTCCAAGGTTTTTCCCTTCATAACCAATGATCAGATCTCTTTGAAATTTTACACAGAGGTCAATAAGAGGATGAGGATTTCAGGAAAAAATACACCAGTACTCAAAAGATTTTATAAATGCCTTTTTATGGAGAAAAATAAAATAAAATGTACATGTGCTGAGGGTCTCAAGGTTTTTGAAATTTTGAAGTAGTATAATTATTTTTTTGAAATTTTGAAGTGCTATAAAATTTAAACCGTTTGAGATAGAGGGGGGAAATTTAAGGAGATTTCTTTCAACTATAAGGGAAGGGTGTGTACAAGAAGTTTCATCCAAATCCCAAGATGGTGGGTGACATGACCGCATTGACATGACGTGAAATGAGCCTTTAGGGAAGTTTCAGTCTTCTGGAAATGAAGTGTGGTGTCCTTTCTGTTTCTGCTGCAGACTGCCTTCATAGTGTTCCTGTGGCTCAGATGGGGAACTACCAGGAATATCTCAAGATGATGCCCGCTCCTCTACGAGAAATTGACCCAGACCAGCCCAAAAGACTCCATACTTTTGGGAACCCTTTTAAGCAGGATAAGAAGGTAGGCCGATTTCACGGGGTCTCCTTCCCCCCGGCAATTTCTCACGGCCCGTGAGTGAGTGGAGTTGCCCCTTTCTTATAAAAGAAGAAGAAGAAGAAGAAGAAGAACACTGCGGATTGTTCTTAACGGGTAATAATGTGTCTTCCAGGGCATGATGATTGATGAAGCAGACGAGTTTGTCGCTGGTCCTCAGAACAAAATCAAGCGCCCAGGAGAGCCCAACACGCCAGCTTCTCTGAAAAGGAGGCGCAGCATGTCCCCGCTGCTGAGGCGGCCCCAGTCTCCACCAGCGATAGCCAACCATGTCAGTGGGAAGGGCCCCCCTTCTGCTTCAGGGGCACCAGCCAACACCACCCTCAAAGCCATGCCAGCTTTCAATGGTAATTTGTGCTTAGCCTCCTAAAGGCTCCCTGAGCGATTGCCGTGTGCCTCTTCATGTGCTTTTGACAATGTGTGTACTTCGGTGAAACATGCATTTTTTATAACTTTTTAATTTTGGTCTTGTGTGCACTGAGGTTTTGTCTTCTGGAATCATTTTTATAAGCAGAGGAATTGAACTGTTTGATGCTATTGTAATAAAACATACCCAGAAGCACTATAATAAGTAAGCAAGCTAACTTACTGAAACAAAACTCCTCCCCCAAGCATGCTCCGGGCAGCTTCCAACAAAAGATTAAAAGTACATTAAAAGGTCAGTCATTAACAACTTGCCCAAACAGGGCTGCCTTCAGATGTCTTCTAAATATCAGGTGGTTGTTTATTTCCTTGACATCTGACGGGAGGGTGCCATCACCAAGAAGGCCCTCTGCCTGGTTCCTTGTAACCTCGCTTCTTGCAGGAAGGGAACTGCTAGAAGGCCCTCAGCACTGGACCTCAGTGTCCAGGCCAAATGATGAGGGTGGAGACGCTCCTTCAGGTCTACTGGGCCAAGACCGTTTAGGGCTTTCAAGGTCAGCACCAGCACTTTGAATTGGGCCCAGAAAGGTACTGGGAGCCAATGTAGGTCTTTCAAGACTGGTATTACGTGGTCTTGGCGGCCGCTCCCAGTCCCCAGTCTGGCTGCTGCTTTCTGGATTAATTGCAGTTTCCAAGTCACCTTCAAAGGCAGCCCCACGTAGAGCGCATGGCAGTAGTCCAAGCAGGAGATAACTAGAGCATGCACCACTCTGGCAAGACAGTCTGTGGGCAGGGAGGGTCTCATCCTGCGTACTAGATGGAGCTGCCCTGGACACAGATTTGACCTGCACCTCCATGGACAGCTGTGAGTCCAAAATGACTCCCATGCCGCGCACCTGGTCCTTCAGGGACACAGTTACCCCATTCAGGACCAGGGAGTCCTCCATACCAGCCTCTCCCCTGCCCCCGAAGAACAGGACTTCTGTCTTGTCAGGATTCAACCTCAATCCGTTAGCCACCATCCAACCTCCAACCGCCTCCAGGACCTTAACCATCTTTACTAGTTCCAATTTGAAAGAGAGGCAGAGCTGGGTATCATCCGCATACTGTTGAATGCCCAGCCCATACCCCCTGATGATCTCTACCAGAGGCTTCATGTAGATGTTAAAAAGCAGAGGGGCACAGACACCCCACAAGTGAGAGCCCAGGGGTCTGAACACTCATCCCCCAACACCACTTTCTGGACACGGCCCAGGAGAATGGAGCGGAACCACTGTATAACAGTGCTCCCAGCCCCTCTAGACGGTCCAGAAGGATGTTCTTGTCGATGGTATCAAAAGCCGCTGAGAGATCCAGCAGAACTAGGAAACAGCTCTCACCTTTGTCCCTAGCCCACTGGAGATCCTCGACAGGCGCGACCAAGGCAGTTTCAGTCCCATGGTGAGGCCTGGACCCTGATTGGAAGGAATCCAAATGGTCTGCATCCTCCAGGCGTCACTGGAGTTGTTTTGCAACCACCCACTCAATCACCTTCCCCAAGAATGGAAGATTCGAGACTGGGCGATATAAGAAGCAATTTAATGACTGCCTCTTTCAGTGGTCCTCAGAGGGAAGCATTCGCCACCCAGTGGATCCCATTGCCCAGCCCTTCCCACGAGCCAGGATGGGCAAGGATCAAGGAGACAGGTGGTTGGTTTCACTCGTCCAAGCGAGTGGAACAGATTGGAATTGATCCCATACAACTTGACTAGACAGGACTCTAACACTCTCCCGCCCCGGCCCTGCTTCCACGGTGGAGTCTACTTCTTCCCAAATCTGAACAACTTTATCTGCAAAAAACTTTGCAAAATCGTTGCAGGAGATCTTGGGGTCTTTCCCAGGCCCCGGTGGCAAAGGTGGTTCCGTGAAATTGTGAACCACCTGAAAGAAACCACCTGCTGCTGTTTTCTGCAGATGCAATAGAGGCGGCGAAGAAAGTCCTCTTTGCTGTCACTATCGCCACTACCTGTGTCTGGTCCAATTCAGAATGAGTTTCTGCCACCGGCGCTCTAGCCGTCTCAGCGATTGTTTCATCACACTCAGCTCTGTGGGAGACCACGGGGCTGTCATGCAATCGGAGAGGGCGCTTCAGAGCCAGGCGGTTGATAACCCTGGTTAACTCCGCATTTCAGTGGCCCCCCAGGGAATCAGCTGAAAGGCCATCAGCATGGCATAAAGCACCCCCTACCACTCTCTGGAAACCATTTGGATCCATTAAGTGGCGGGGGTGGCCCATCCGAATCAGTCGCGCCTCCTTGCAGATGGGAAGGGTTGCAGAGAAGTCCAAGTGATCTGGCCACAGCACTTCTTTCGTTTCACTTAATGTCAGATCACCCCTGTCACTAGAGGTGAACACCAGGTCTAAGGCATGTCCATGACTATGAGTTGGGCCAAACTTGTTCAGGGACTGCCCCATGGAGGCCATGCTTTCCACGAAGTCCCAAGCAGCCCCTTGTAAGGTCGTGTTGGCGTGGATGTTAAAATCCCCTAGGCCAACCAAACTAGGTGTCTCCAGGAGAACATCTGCCATGACCTGAAGCAGCTCGGGCAGGGAATCCTTGGTGCAGCGGGGAGGAAAGGCATCCTGCATTGCCCCTATTGCCTAGCTTCTGGAACACACAGAGAACTAGGTCTTCCCAATACGGCGCCCAGTGCAAACCAGTGACTCCCTAAAAACCACTGCGACTCTGTCGGCTGGGCACAATCCCTGGCAACCCTGACCCTCTCCCCTTAAGAACCAAATACAAACTATATAAAAAAAATAGAAGCTAATTTTTTTAAGAGAAGGGTTGCCACTGATGAGCCCACAAAAGGGGAGCCTGTTCCCACCTTGATGGAATCCTAGAGCTGAGCTTGTAAAGCAGTGGTGGCCCAACTTGGCCCTCCAGCTCTTTTGGGAGTACAACTCCCATCATCCCTAGCTAACAGGACCAGTAGCTAAGGATGATGGGAATTGTCCCAAAACAGCTGGAGGGCCAAGTTTGGCCACCACTGTAAGGAAACAGGCCTGGTTTGCCTGGGAGCAAAGAGACCTGGGGTGGGTCCTTTAGATACCTTGATCTTAGGGCCATTAGGGCTCAAAAGGTTGGTTGTTGTTTTTTAAATCACAGGTGCCATTCCTGTTGGTTGCCATCAAAATTAATTCATGCTACACCTTACCATTGACGAAAGAGTTGTTTAAATGCAGCCTAGCTAGTTTTGTTTCTTGACTGATTAACTGTGTAATTAACTATCAAATTACTTTCCCCACATCCTTTCAAGGTCATATTTTTTGCTTTCTGCTGTGGTGCTCCCATTGCTAGACGTTGGATCTTGAGCTGCCTAGGAGGTGCCTTCTGCTGTGTGTTTAGCTACTACTAATACTAATAATTTATTATTTCTACCCCAGCCCATCCTGCTGGGTTTTCCCTGCCACTGCAGGCGGCCCTCTTTACCCGTTGTTGTCTTTTTAATTATATATATTGTTTGTTTTATGTTGCTATGGCCCATTGGCTAATGCGAATAAAGTTTTATCTATCTTTCTTTCTAGGCGGCTCCCAACCAAATATTAAAAACACAATCAGGGGTGGCCAACTCCCAAGAGACTGCCATCTACTCACGGAGTTGAAGACTGGCAGTGATCTACCACCTTTTGTTGAGCTTTTTTTAGGGAGAAGGAGATCCCTAAGGGGTTCGGGGAGGCCCCTTTTGGGGCATTCAGGTCAAAGTTCCTGAGCTTTTCTTAAGGAACAAGAAGTCCCTTTTGGGGGGTTCAGGTCGAAGCTGTTGACTTTTGGGGGGGAGCCAGTGATCTACCACAGACGTCCACTGATCTGCTGGTTGGGCGTGCCTGTGAGCATTAGGAAACTTCCCTAAGAGAGCTCTTTCTTCTGGCAGATGCAAATAGCAATATGGTCCCGGATGGCAACGGTGAGAAGAAAGCTGAACACTTCCAGTCCCTGGACAAGCAGGGAGACGGGCTGCCTGTGCCCATGATGGCCTTGATCCCCCCGCCCCCAGCAGCCCTGATGGATGACGACCTGCCCAACGAGGTGGACTCCCTCTCCGGTGAGCTGAATTGCCTCGGGGAAGACGGATTGGACCTCAGGCCTGTCGCCAGCTCCCTGCTTCGCAGACCTGTCAGCTACAGTGTGTCTTCAGGGGACCCAAAACTCCTGCCAGGATCCGCACCCGGGACCACACCCCATTCAGTGAAAATCACGCCCAGCATGTTCGAAGGGAGCAACGAAGTGATCAAAATCAAAGTGATGAAGGAGGTCCGGAAGCCCGGGAGAAGTGAGTGTTGGAGAGGGGGCTGGGTTGTCCGAAGGGAGGTCCTGCGTTGCTCCCATCGACCCAGAAAGAGCACCAGGGCAGCCAAAAGCAGTCTCTCGACTTTTCACAGTTGTGAAATGGGAGGCGGCTCTGATGAAGCTCGTGGTATTTCAGTCTCCGCCGCTATCATTTATTGCAGGGACACTTCAGTTCCAGGGAGGGCGGGGGGCATTTGCTATGGTGCCAGTCTTGCTTGGCACCTTTTGGAATTTGTGAGGATCCCCCTTTTTTTAAGAGTTGGCAGAAATGTAATTGTTGAGTTCATCTGTAAATGGCAGCAGCTGCCTATCATAGTGGAATTCACATTTAGAAACCTGTGGAACGTGACCATGAGAGAAAGTGATTTGTCAGTTTGGTGTGGGGTGCTGTTACAAAGGGAAGAGGAGGAAATCGGTGCTAGCAGGAGAAAGTGTCTTTTCTCCAATGAGGAGGGTCAAGTCGAGGCAGCAGACTGACTCATTTATCTCCAGGCTTGTCCCATGTGATCCTGCACAAACAGCTATGCCCCAGGAGAGAAGAGGAGTGGCCTTTAGGAGGACACTGAGGGTCTGAAAAGGGCAAAGATTCCACCATGGGAGAGTTTGAGATAGCAGCCACTGCTTGGAAGCACAGGGCAGGGTTGAGGGCAGGATTCTGATGGACTTACCAATGCTACCATGATCTCACGTTTTGTTTTGTTTTTTAATTGTAGATTTCGAAAAGATTTTCTCTCTCCTTGAAGAAGTTCAAGGCCCTGTTGAAATTCAAAAATATTTCATTGAATTTGCTATCAAGGAAGCAGCAAGGTTTGTATCCAGATGACATGTTCAAAGCTTGAGCAGATATGTGCATGTGTTCTGATAGTGGCCTGTTTGCTTCTTGCCTGTTGTGCTGCATGATGTTCTTTGAAACCACCGCCTTTGATGGTGGGAGAAACCTCTTTTGCTTCTGGGTTGATGGGAGGACTTAACATTCCAAGCACAGGAGTGTGTGAGCCTAGGCCCTGCATGTGTTCTGCAGAGTAATGCAGAGGCAGTTGTTTGTTTCAGAGGGGGAACTTGGAACAGAAGTGCAAAACCCACATTAAATTGCTCCCCTTCCCCCCCTCTTTCTCTTAGGTTTAAAAAACGGGTGTTAATTCAGCACTTAGAGAGAATACTAGAGGAAATAGAGTTCAACAGCCTGCACAACAGAGTTAATCATGTCAACAGTAGATAATAATGCCCCAGCAAGACGAGTGCATGGGCCAGGGAGAACAAGTTTGCTGTGTTGCAGAGGAGCGGAAGAGGACGTGGCGGCAGCTGCCCCTGGCACTCAGGCGGCTTTTCTGTTGGAGTCTGAGAAGAAGGGTGGAGTTTTTATGCTTGCAAGCCTCTCAATGGAAACTGAGCTGTGACCTTGATGGATTTGCTGCAGGGGGTCTGGCGTCCTCCCTCCCCACCTCACATTGAAGGGCCTGATCTGCTCAATGGGCTGAAGAAAAACACTCAGTGCTGCCCTCTGCCGCAGGTGATGAGAATTTACTCATTTGAACCTTTGTTCTAAGACACTTTTTAAAGAGCTGCTTTAGGCAGCAGGTCGAATCTGGTAAAACAAAAATGCATACGTTTTATCTGCGCTTGTGTTGGAGAGAGCCTATGTTGAAAAAGGAAAAAAAAGAGGAGAGAGAGAAATCCCTTCGTGATGGTAGTGCATGTTGCTGCTACAGACACGAAGGCAAAAGTTCCTGAGAACTGGCAGCCGACCCAGGCATGAGTTTTCAGGGTAACATTGAATTTGAGAGTAAAGCAGCTGCTGAAACTGGGTTGAGGAAAAGTGGTCAAGAGGCCTGTGACTGCTGCTCCTGGTAGCCGCTAAGCAACCTACCTCAGCCTCTCTTCTCTTTTGTCTGCAGACTTTATGAAAGCGCGTGCCTGAGGCTCCCCAGGTCCTGACTTCAGTTCTCTTTCATCTTGTGAGGAGGACGGAGACTCTTCACGTGGACTTGGCCTTGGAAGCGCTTAGAAGGAAACTTTGGGGTTTTTAAAAAACAAACAAAAACAATCCCTGTCCCCCAAATATTATGTGTGTGTGTGTGTGTGTGTTTTACTTCTTAAATGTTCATATGAAAAGAGATTATTTTGGACAGTGTTGTTTACCAGATCCTTAATTTGATATATCAAACAGAGTGTGTGTGTGTATGAGAGATGAATTTTTTTAGCACTTGTAAATAATAAAAATCATTTTATGGTTTCCTAAGAAATGCCTAATCTGAATGAGGTGCTGATGAGGAATCTCTGGTAATCCCAGTTGCCTGCAAGCACAAGAAACAAAAGACCCCAAACACAGAAGACCCCTGCTGTTGTCTTCCCTCCTTCCTCCAAAAGACCACTTTAACTCTTGGAATGCACATTTCTTCTTTGCAGGAGGAGCTGGTTCACATGGTTTGCTTTGACTATAGTTGCCACCTGACTTTCCACATTATGTTCTTCAGTTACTGGCAGATTGTCCCTTTGCATTCCATGGTGGTGCCAGGAGTGGGGTGACTCCTTCTTCTCCTTGCCTTGGATGCTAATGACTTTTTGTTTGGGCCCTTCAATGGGATACGAAGCTCCTTACATTAGGCCCAGTCTTCCCTGCTTTGAAGCAACAGAGCTTCAGTTTTGAATTTGAACTTGTCTGATAACTGACCTTTCTGCCATTCTTAACACTTAGTGTCGGTACTTGGATGCACTATGGCCTGACTCTGGTGCTGTCATAAACCCCCTGCTGTCCCAACCTGCCAGCTCTCTGTTGGAAAGACTTAATGCAGAGAGTGTTTGAAGCCATGCTTTGAGTAATCTTTTAAGCTGACTGACTTGCTGCTTTGTAATTGCTGGCTGAGCCAAAATTGGATAAAGGAAAAATCCAAAGGCAAAAGATAAGCCACTGCGATGACAAAAGACTTGGCATTACTCATCTGGTGTGCTGATTCCAGGACAGCTACACAGCAGTCTTCATAAGTCACTTCTCAGATTTGTTCTTCTGACAGAGCAAGGCCTTGGATTCTTCA
This sequence comes from Podarcis melisellensis, assembly GCF_964234715.1. NCBI lineage: Eukaryota > Metazoa > Chordata > Lepidosauria > Squamata > Lacertidae > Podarcis > Podarcis melisellensis. Next base: position 49,561,524 of record NC_138547.1, on the reverse strand, counting down.
TGACCCCCCCCCCGCCCTTTTGCAGTGGGAGAGCGCAGCCTTTTACAACTGATGACCCCCATCAACTCCAGCCAGCACAACCATATTGTGCATGGACAGATGGGAGTTGTAGTCTTAAACAGAGGCTGGAGAAGGGCAAGGAATGGTGAGGAGATAAAGGGAAAGCAAATGAAGATGGGGGCCCTGTTGACTTGAGGCAACATACTGAAGTACATTTTCATACTTACTTGATTTATCTTCCAGAACCCTATGTGTGAACAAGCTGGTGTGTGTTTCTCTAGCAGAAACCCATTCCCAATTTGGTCTAATCATGAGCAGAACCTTCTAAAGACTTGAGCTGCTCTCCCATTTCATGGCCATTGGCCATGTGTGCTTTTGGCTAAGGATAACCTTGGCTGACAGATACTGGTTGTGGACATAATTTCTCTGAAGCTAGGTCCTTTTGGTGGCTCATCTTGTGTGAACACAATTTGCCAGTTCTGCAGGCTGGTATTGGCAAAACAAGGCAGGGCTCTCCCTGGAATCATGGTAGAAGACACATGCACAAAACACATACCCACGTGAGTGCTAAAAATAAAACCCTAATTGTGTAGTTTGTCTCATTTTCCTGCACTGAAGTAATCTTCAGCTGCTCTGCTTTGCCCTAAACATCTCTAGGGAGGGAAGGGGAGATTCAGTAGGCGGTAGACAATGGGAGTTGAGACAAGTAATTAAGATGTCACCTCTGTAGATGACCAGTTGCAGCGGTTCTTTTATTTTGAAGTAGACTGTCTAATGCACATCTGCATTTTGATGTTGCCTCATGCACAGGGGCGTCTGCCTGCTCTGTTTAGCTTTAAAAATTCCTAACTTCTTAAACTTTGGAGAGGCATGCTATTAACCATGCTGGCATGTGAAAGCTGACAGCCTCCGTGCTAAAGGCCTCAGACCAGAAGAAATTGGGACCTCACTTCTACTAAGTGTGATGGGAGCAATGAGGTCCTGTGGCAAAACACAAATTTGGGTACTGCAGAGTACACCTCTGCTTAAGTAAACTGGTGACAAAATATTTCAAGATTTGCAGTACATACCCAACTAGCTGCGAGTCCAAATTTGAATCATTCATGTGTGCAGGTCTTATTTTTACAGCCGCCACTACCATGCATTATCTTTGAGAAAATGTTTACATGAGGGAATACTTGATTGCCCATTTTTTACCTGTAGACAAACTTGTTTAAAGCAACTTTGGAACAAATAAGAAGTCTGGTTTAGATTGAAAAACTGCAGCTTACACCTGTCTTCAAAAGGCTTCCATGAAAACTTTCTACTGAGGAACAGCATATGGCTGTCCCCGTGCTCCTGGACAAGAGTTCCCTCCTCCCTGACCACTGGCCAAGCTGGGTGGGGCGGATGGAAATTGCAGTCTCAAGAGAAAAGCAGGTACCACATCCCTGATTTATCAGATTGCTAGTTCTCAGTGTGGAGTATGGAGTAACTACTTGCATGCTGGCTGTTATCGCTCCTTAGCTAATGGTGCTAACTAATGAGTTGGAACAGATTTTAAGTTTAGTAAGCAGAGTTCATCGGAATTACTGGCTAGGCAGGCAATTTCAACTATGTTAAAATTTACTTGCTAGGCAAATTAGGTGTATTCTGCATGGCTGTTTGCCATAATACAGTGGTACCAATACAAGGGAGAGGCATGTCGCAGAGAAAGGGTTGGTGTTGCTATCAAAACTCAACCACTACTTTTATCCCAAGAGACGGGAAAATGCATTTTGTGTATTGCAATTGAGCTTTAGAATAGCAGCTCCTTAGAACTTCCTCTCACCTGTGAGGGTGTAAACCAGGGGTCAGCAACCTTTTCCAGCCATAGGCCGGTCCACCGTCCCTCAGACCATGTGGTGGGCCAGACTATATTGGTGGGGGGGAGTGAACAAATTCCTATGCCCCACAAATAACCCAGAGGGGCACACATTCTACTCATGTAAAAACATGCTGATTCCCAGACCGTCCACGGGCCAGATTGAGAAGGCAATTGGGCCACATCTGGCCCCCGGGCCTTAAGTTGCCTACCCCTGGCGTAAACAGACACGGCCACAGCTATCTAATTTAGCTGCTATTTATAAAATTCTAGTGGGGGTGTCTCAAATAGAGGAGCTGCTCCTATGCTGCTACTTCAGGCTAAAGCTGGAGCTCTGCCTGCCTCAATAATCTTATACTGAAAAAATCTTACATATTCAAAAGAAGTTGCCAACTCAGATGGTGGGAAGTAATGCTAGCTTTTCAAAAAACAGGTAAGCTTTTTGTACAGAGAATTCAAGTCATGGGCTTCTAACAGTAGCACTAGGATTCAGTTGCTTGCATGCTTTCCTGGCAATGTCTTCCTCCTGAAATAAGGCCTGGGAAAAGTGTTCTATAGTAGCCCATGTTTCTACTGTGCCTGTAGAAGGGACGCGGGTGGCGCTGTGGTCTGAGCCTCTTGGGCTTGCTAATTGGAAGGTTGGCGGTTCGAATCCCCATGACAGGGTGAGCTCCCATTGCTCTGTCCCAGCCTCTGCCAAACTAGCAGTTTGAAAGCACACCAGTGCAGGTAGATAAATAGGTATCACTGTGGCGGGAAGGTAAACGGTGTTTCCATCATGGTGTTCCGTTGTGCCAGAAGCGGTTTAGTCCTGCTGGCCACAGGACGCAGAAAGCTGTCTGTGGACAAACACCAGCTCCCTTGGCCTGAAAGCGAGATGAGCGACGCAACCCCACAGTCACCTTTGACTGGACTTAACCATCCAGGAGTCTTCTACCTTTGTTGTGCCTGTGGGCTTAAAAAGGTTGCCAACCACCACTGCTCTATGCAAACCAGAAGGCAAATTCAATCCAGTACAGCAGCAAGTGCAGTAAAACACAAGCCTTTTTCGAATAAAAGGGAAAATAATGGGTGTATTTAAAACCACCCTTCAGCTTTATAAAAGTGGCATTTTTCTTAGTTCAATCCTTGAAGAAAAGAATTCATACCCCATGTGCTTTTTAAGGATGTTGGTTCTTTATTAGGCAATGCAAGATCAAAAATGAAAGAACAACTTTTGCACACGTGATAGTTAATGTCAATGCTGGAGGTTCAAGCTGCTACTCCTTGCAAGTTTAAATGCCCAAAGGGCATTCAATAGGTTGCAAACTTAAAACACAAACATGGGGAGGACTCCGTTCATGCAGCGATGCCCTGCTGTGATGGAGCCTTTTTGGCAACCCAAAGCAGGTTCTTGCCAGGTTTGTAGGCACCTGGTTAATAAGGAGAGTTTAGCTGAAAATGATTTTCATACATGGTACTAAGACAGGGGGAGGGGAGTTCAAACTGAAGGACACCTGTGACACCAGCCATTCTCTTATGCACAGCCACTAGCCCACAAGCTCCACTGCACTGTGCAACCTTTTCCTAGCAAACATTCAGGACTGCGCTGCAAGATTGGATTGGGTACTTTTCTCACCCCACCTCAATTTTATGCAATGAGATCCACAGGGAGCCGGGTTACCACAAGGGACAAGATCCTTTTATGCAGCCCAGATCACCAATACAGGGTCAAGAAAAACTTGGCTCTTAACTCCCAACAGTAGCAGCTGTAATTCTGAAAATGTGCTGGGAGACCCTCACTGGCTTTAAAGGAAATATTAAAGTGAACCATCAAGTAGGTGAAGCATAAGACCTGCAGCCTCTCGTCAAGAAAAGGAGATCCCACCTGCTGCTATTCTCCGTGCTTAGTTCTGAAGCACTGTTTCAGGTTTTACAGAGCAGGAGTTTTCACTCCAGGACAAGGGATGGTAGGGAACAGTAAGGCCATAACATAACAACAGACTTTATGTTCAGTTTGCCACTGCGTGTACTTGGGGGGGGGACTGTAACACTAAAACAACTTCCATGGACAAGCAGCAATCTGAGTTTAAACAAGGCCATGTCTTCTTTACATTCACAGCTCAACCATCCTGACTCCTGTGGTTAGGGTGCCTTTTGTGGAACCAGGAACCCCCATGCAGAGAAAAGAGCAAACCATACTGGGTGGAATGCATTGTTTTATTCTATCACAAGTGCACCAGCAGTTGATGCCCATGCGCCTATACTGTGCTGCCACAAGTGGATGGGGCACCTTTCTTTCACTGCAGAAAAAGTAAAATGTAAACACGCCATTGCAGCCAAGGAGAGACGGACAGCTTTCCTGCAGCCCACTCCAACCAGTTTAAATCTATGGCAAACAAACATGGAGACAAACTAAATTTAGTGAATTGACAGGAATCTATTCCCTCTGCTTAAACACCCCACATGCTCCAAGGCAGGTGACTCGGAGATGCCATTAGCAAAAGAGCAATGCAGCAAAGTGGAAAAACAAGACAAACGGGGTAAATTGTTTAAACAAAAGCAAAGCAGCTCTCCCACCTCTGGACAAACTTCGTCCTACGTTTTCAGTGAGAGTGCACACTTCTAAATGGAGGGAGCTGGATTAAAATGCACCCTTCTGAGCAGAAAGTCAGGAAACAACTTGTCCATGTTACAAGAACAAACTGAACAGCCTTGTGGCATCTCAAGACAGACATCCTAAGCAGTCCCTGAGATCCTTGTACGTTATAAGCCACTTGCTCATGTAGCAGTCCCATCCTCACCCAGACTTGCAGCCCTTCCTCAGGTATAGCCCTCCTGCTTTGCAGCAGTAATCCTGCTGCGATCCACCTTGCTCCCAGCTTAGGCAACAGCCAGCACTTGCTACAATTAGCAGGAGCTTGGTGTAAAGTGGATGAGACTACAGATTGTGTAGTAAGGATGTAAGCATCCTTCCTGCCTAACCCCCAGTGAGATCTCCAATGGCTCTCAAAAATGATCCATTTCCTTTCAAAACCTGTGAGCATTTCAAGGTAGCTCAAGGACACTGAGCAATAAACGAAGGGAGCTTTTGTGTCCCTGGCAACAGTTTGGGTAAAGCTCCGACTTCAGAACCGCCTGTCTGAATGTCTCTGATGCTGGTCATAACAGCAACCACATTACTTCAGCCAAAGTGCTGAAGACAGGAAAGAAACACAATCACCATTGTCTTCTGTGTTAAGGATGGGAGGGAAGGGATAGACACAAAGCAGCCCCTTCCTCAGCATTCAACAGAACAGCAGCATAAGCCAATACCCCTTTCTTCTGTGCTCATCTGTGGCATTAAAACAATCACCTGCTTTTTGGAAATAAAGAATTTGCTTTCACTAAATTCGAATCAACCATGATGGTGGGCTAATAGACAAAAAGTAAAGTGATGTTTCACAGCATAATTCTAGCAACAATTTACACTGTTTTGCCAATTCAAAATTCAGTCATTGTCATTAACAGTGTTTGAAGAAGGTCCTTTTTAATAATTATATATATATATATATTTATAAAGTCTGGATGATCAATATAAATACTGCTCCAGAAATAAAATAAAAGTGTTTACACCCCCAACTCCAATGTTACAGCTCAGTGTCCTGTTCTATTTTTAGAATAATCTGTAAAAATCTTTAACGGCGAAGAGGTTCGAATTTTCGCAACTTCAGCGATGCGCTAGACGACAAAGCATCCCTGCTGGAGGAAGAATGGACCGTATCTGGGGACTGGAATAATACTCTGCCCCGGTGATTAAAAACGTAGAAGGATGGATGGTTCCTTAATGTGTCAAATGTCCTGAAACAAAAAGCAGAACAAAAAGGAGAGAAGTGCAATTTGCAACAAATCATAACTGTTAATTCACAGTCCTATTCTGGTTAAAATGCCATAATCAAGGTTACCTTCAGATCTTCCTTCGACATATTAAAAAGTTCAAACTTGGCCTCCTGCCCCAATACTAGTAAGAATTTCTATTCCACCCTTCAAACGAATATGCAATGCTCAGGGTAGCTTATCAAAATTAAAATCACATGAAAAAACCAGCAACAGCAAACACACACAGTGCAATGGAGGCAAGCAGAGAGATAAGAATCAAATTCCAAGATAAAAATATGATCTGTTCTTAGCTAGAAGTAGCAGTAGCAGCAGCAGCAGCAGCAGCAGGGGTGACAAACCACAGGAACCACACTGGGGCATCAAGACAGAGAAGGATGCTGGGGCCAGGCCAAAGATGGCTACCAAAAATGTGGCAATAAGATGGAGTTAAGGCCAGTGCCTGGTAGGATAATGGGAGGCAGAAAAAGCAGCAGAAGTCCAGGATGCGTTAATTGAAGAGCCTGTTCTACCATTTTCTCAATGATCTCCACCGCTTCCTGAGCAATCTCCCTTTGGCTCCCATCACCCCATGAAGAGTCTTGCTGGATCAAGCGGCCATCTGTTCCTTCCTCCTGCTTCCCACAAGAGTCCAACAGGAATTGGGCATGAAGGTTACAGCCTTCCTATTTTTCTGCTGATATTCAGATGGTGGATACCTGCTAATCATGTAGCTTTCATAGTCAACATGGCAAAAACTTTCCTTTTTAACCAGGCATCTGGCCCTTAACTATCTGGTCTTTTAGAGTGGGTGGGGATACACCCCCCCACACCCCTGGTTTTAATGTGTGTAAGTTGCTTTGAGTTGCAGTAGCAAAGAAAAAGTAAGTAATAAATCCAATAATAACAATTACTAATAGATATGCAGCATAGAACAGGTTTCTTTTAACTTTGCCATGTGTGAGAGGGAAGTACAGCAAGCTGTAGTTTCTCAATCTTACAGCATTGTGCAAATTATGAAATAACAACTGCTAAACGTCTTCTAATTGATCAGGAGAGAGAAACCCTCCTCTTTAAACAGAACTGGAAGACTGCCTGATGTAAAGGGTGGGGGGAAGAATAAAAAGCAAAGCACTGAACAAAGTAATAATGCCAGCAGAAAGAAATGGGTAAAAACATACTTATTCTTCAGCTCTGAAGTAGCATCCATGTCTTTAAATTCCCCTGCAATATGTACTATGCCGTAACAGGTAACCGCAAAGGCCAACAGTGTTTGAAGCACTATCTGTAACAAATTAAAAAGTAAACAGCACTTGAGTGACTTAAGTAAAATACTACTAATAGAATTCCCCCTCATGTTTGGTCTTAAATATCCAACCACTGTGCTTTTCAAGATGGGAAATCTCACGGCTTCAGAAATGTGCAATGCAGCAGGATTAATTTTGGACTTGAGACACCTCAAGTTATTTACATGGCTGAATAGGCATGAGCCTGGCAACTACTTCTCAACCTTATCTAGTCCTCTAGTGTGGAAAGGAGGAGGGGCAGAGGTGGGTGGGAATGGGTAGGATGCCTCACACTGATACGTAATAATTTTTGAAGGATGATTACATTAGGCTGGAAAGTGGATAGCAGATACCACACAACAGCTCCATGCAAAGAAATACCTGCCAAATGCTAGAGGGAGAGGCTATTTCTTCTGCAGAGTATGGGGAGTAAAGCAGAGGCTTTCAAAGAACTGACTGGAGAGAGTGGCAATTCCTAAAGGAATGCTGCTAAGGAAGAAGAGGAAGATGCCAAATTTCAGATGAATCTCAGTCACACTGCAATGCAGGCTGCAGATTAGGGGAAGAAGCATGGTGACACGAGCTCAGATTCAGTTTGTAGAAACAGGGCAAAGTAAAAAACAAAAGCCAGAATTAAGTTACACAGTACACTATCCATACAAGTCCACAAGCCAGTGAAAACGTTTAATTTGTTCCTGAATGTTTCATCCCCCCACCTTATTCCATTGCAACCATACTAGTTTAAAAGGAAATGTGTCATCTTATGGATCACAGTCAAGTCAGCACTTGCATCACTGAAAGAAAAAGAACATTTAACTTACATCTATTGGCAAAGTTTCATCTTCCTTTTCTGTTAATCTCATGTAGGAGCGATCTGCAAAATGAAGACATGCTGGTAAATTAATCTGATTTCCTTTCTATGTTCACGGAGCAAAAAAGGGGCCACACAGCTGGGTTTTCTATCAATTCCACTACAGGTAAAAAGCCACCTCCACCTCAGTTTCTCTTTCTGATTATTAATCAGATCTTCAAATCTTGCCTTGGTGGATTAACTAATCTCCATAGTGCACACAAGAGAAATGTGTCCAACAGCTATAACTGAGTAATGCAAGAGAATCACTGGTAGCTCTCTGCTGCCGTATTCCAAGTCAGTTCTTTAGTGCACTTGTCCACAAGGATTGGCAACAGTTCTACAGGGCTTCAGTCAGGTCTTGCCCATACATACCTGGAGATGTCTGGGACTGAACCACAGACTTTCTGCATGCCATGACCCTTCTCCTCACGTATCTTACAGAAAGGCCTCAAGCTCATTTAGACAACCACTAATCACTATTTCAACTAAAGGCAACCAGTCTATGTTGCTTCAGTATGCATATTAAACTGTTCTCCCAAACTTGTCATAACAGGGAATCACTGCCAGCAACAGAAACAAATCACTCCACCATCTAGCTTCTCCTGTTCAACTGACTGCCCTGATCCAGAAATATGGGAGTTTGTGCAAATTCACAATGCAATTTCACAACTAAGCTGAAAATGTTACAACTGGTACTATGTCAGCAGTCACTCATGTTTGTTGGCCAGGGTGTCAGTACACATATATAGAGTTGGGGTGACAAGCCGATACCGTACTATTTTAACTGGTTACTTGAACAGTGTCCAAGTGCCCATATCAGAGAGAATCTGTCCCTGCCCCACAGATTACAATCTATGTTAGAGCAAAAAGATACAAATGGGGAATTCACATTGGCTGCCTTCAATCCAAGTATTTTATGGACTACTAGGCCAAGGTCTGGCAGCATGCCACCAGTCCAGTCACCAAAACCCATTGTTTGACAGTTCCAGGAGAGGCCCATGAAATTACTAGCCCAGCTACTCATCCATTTTTGGTATTTCTATACTACTCTTCTTAATATTTATCCTAGAGTGGTATGCAATGCAATTTTTAAATAAAATAATATATAATGAAAAGTAGTCAACACAGCAGAATGCACATGTGAAATAGCAATTAAAGCAGCAAAACATGAAGTATCTTCTAAAATACAGCATTCCCCAATACTACTTTAAATTATACTCTACAACTGGCCTGCCACATATGAGAAAACCCTCTCCTTCATTATTGCCCACATTACTTTTAATGGTGGTGGCTCTCAGAGGGGCCTCAGTAGATCTTACTGAAGGCTGATGTGGGAGAAGGCAAACCTTAGGGACCAGAGTCTCAAGCAATTATGAGTTTCCAAGGTTAAAACCAACAACTTGAACAGAGTTTCGAAGCAAACCAGTAACCAATCTAGATACAATGGTACCTCAGGTTAAGTACTTAATTCATTCCGGAGGTCCGTTCTTAACATGAAACTGTTCTTAACCAGAGATACCACTTTAGCTAATGGGGCCTCCCGCTGGCGCCGCACGATTTCTGTTCTCATCCTGTAGCAAAGTTCTTAATCCGAGGTACTATTTCTGGGTGGGCGGAGTCTATAACCTAAAGCGTCTGTAACCCGAGGTACCACTGTATTACAAAACTGGTTAGATATGTTCCCAACAAGCTGTTCCCATTAAAATCTTGACTGCTGTATCTGGGGGATTCATACTGACGCACATAACCCTGAAGGGATTTGCATGGTTACTGTTAGCTCATCTGGCGTACAAATTACAGATGTAGAGACCAGATCAAGCAACACATTGCATCAGGAGTTGCATGATTAATCCAGCACTTCTGCTGAGATGACCACCACCTGCTGAGCTTAAGACTCCCTTCATTCACACAACTGACAAAAACAGTCTCCACATCATACTTGATACATCTATTCCCTATTGCCTTAGTCAAGCACCTGCTACTCACCAGCTGCCTTTATCCTAACACCAGCCTAGTTCTCCCAACCTCTCTCCCACAGTGTACGCTGGTGTCACACCGATCCAACTGATCCCCTTGACTTCTAATGGCACTCCTATTCCACCCCATAGTCTTTCCACATCAAGTTCCATTTCCACCCATTAAAAGTCACTGCCAGGCTTAGAATTCTAAGAGACGAACATAAAGGCAAAATTTCACCAAGTGCCATTCACCATCATAGTGCTACAGAGATCAGAGAAACCTTTTGTGGACTGTTCTTTTTAAGGTCTTGGGATCCAACAACTGCACAGCCTAAGATAAGGTCTGACATTTTCCCACCACAGTCAAGCATGGACAAAAACCAGAAATCAGGATGGTACCGGGAATGCGTACAATGCTCAGTATCTGGGAATGTGAGGAGGCAACAATCCATCCCTCCCAGGTTCCAATGGCTGCCATACGTAATAATGGGTATTTCACTAGCATCTCATAAAATTCTATCTCCTGATGTCTCACACACCTGAAAAAAGTTGCGGGCTCCAATCAGCGTAAGCTTCACCCACAGCAAGGCTACAGCCCTATGCACCCTTACTCGAGAGCAAGCCCTACTGAACGCAGTCAACCAGAGCAGGATTGTGCCTACAAACTGCTCCTGCCTTTGCCCTGGATGTCCCACGGGATCCCCTTCCAACTCTACCACAATTCCCATGCTGCACAGCCACGTTCTTCTCCGTGGTGGTCAGGGCCAGATTTAGGCACGATGAGGCCCTAAGCTATAAGCTCCTGAAGGTAATGGGGCCCTTGGTATGTCCAGCTGTCCTTTGTCCACAACAAATTGTTGCTGTTTTTTGTGTTGAGTATATGCTATATGGTAATTTATGGACCTCATAGGTATCTAAAGCCATTTGCATATAACAAAATATGTATTTTATCAAAGTAATTGTTGAACTTATATTTTGGAAATGTACATCCAGGTTTTTCCCCCCTTAAATTTTTTGGACCCCCCAAAAGAGTGGGGCCCTATGCTAGAGCTTGTTGAGCTTATACGTAAATCCGGCACTGGTTAATTCTACCCTCGCAATTTACGACACGGACCTCCTCCCTTTCCTCTAACCGCGGCAGGCGGAATTCCCTCCCTCCCTGTAGGTGAGGCGGGGAAACGCTGGCGGCCCCGGGCCAGCCAGGAACCCGAGCGGCCCTTGGGACCCCCCCTGCCCCCCAGGGAGGCGGCACATTCCAGAAGACACGTCCTGCTCGCGCCCCCGCCCCGCCTGGGAACCCTCGGCGCCCCCCGCCCCTTCCCAGGAGGGGGCTGGGCCGGGCGGCGAGGGGGGCGCCGAAGCCCACCAGGACACCCCCTCCGCCAGGGTGCGCATGCGCGTAGGGCGAGGGGACGGGGCGCTGCCGCCGCAGGCGGAAGCCGGAGCCACTCACGCTGCGCGGCGGAGAAGGCCGCGTGCGCCAGGGCGAAGAGTCCGACGCCGACCAGCCCTTTCCACAGAGAGGCGGCCGCCATCGTCTGCCTCGTTCCCTCACAGGCACTGCCGGGGCCGCGCACGCGCACGAAAGGCCAGCGGGAAGCTTCCGGCGAGAGCTAAGACGCGAACGCGATGCGACGCGAGGAGTCGGGCCTTCGCCGATCGGCGCGCAGGAATGACGTAATGCGCAGCGGAGGCTGGTGGGAGCCTCTCAAGCAAGCGCTCGCCTAAGAGAGGAAGGAGGAAGGCGGGGCCGCTGCTGGTGGCGGCGGCGCGAATCGGCTGATGTGGGCGGGGCCGAGTTCAGGTGGGCCTGCCAATGGCTGCGCCACACGCCCTTCTTCGCCGCCTGAGTCTCTCTTGGCTCGGTCGCACCCGAGTTTCTGAGGGGATGAGTTATGGCGCCTCTTTTCTTCGCCCTCAGCGCCTCTTCCTGTTCTCCTCTTGTCACCAAGCGCCTTTCCCATAACCGATAAATATCCATATACAAAGCAAGGGGAACTTTTAAATTGAAAAAGACAACAGCATCAAGCAGGCCATGAAGAAACATAATAAAACAGTTATTACTAATCCGGGTCCTATTCCTGCCGAAGGAGCACAAGATGGCAGACACAGCAAGAGCAAACATTTAAACCAACTTAAAGCGGCCGTTAAAAATAATTCACAAGCATTTTAAAAACAGCCAAAACATTCACACCAGTTTTTTTTAGATATAAAACACCCACAACTTGAAGCTATTCACAACTAGGGATCTCAGAGTTGCCAGAAGCAGTATATCTTCCAGCTACCAAACGCCTGAGCAATTAGAGGTGTTCCTAAATTTCTTCTGAGATTCAGTAATGAAGGAAGGTGTCCAACAAAGGGGGAGCCACCATCGATGGAGCACACCTGGTGGAGCCACAACCAAGAAGGTCTCACCTTCCAGCCATAGGGCGGGTCTGGAAGTCACTGGTTCAAATGTTGCTTTAAGTGAGACGCTTGCATATTCTTTGAATAATATATTTTAAAAATAATTTTAAAAGAAAAGGCCTTCTAGGTAGTTAAAGAATAGTATAGGATAGTAATAATATTGAAGCCTTGGCTGTCTAAAGTTAAGCAGAAATGTCAAAACAATAATAGCATGCTCAGTAGCAAGAAAGGTGGAAACAAAAGCCCTTCCAATGATTTATTTGTATTATATTTAAAGCATTTTTATCCTGCTCTTGGGTTTAAAAAGGACTGCCAGAGTGACTTACAAATGTCACTGATGAGACAGTCTCTGCCCTCAGGTTTAATATCTGAAAGATGCTACCTTTTGTGTTGTGTCTTAGATTATAAAACGGAGGGGAAAGGCTGTCTTTGTAAGAGATATTTGTAAGCCGCCAAGGCAGCCTTTTGAGGAGGGTAAAAGGAAAAGGGAAACTTGGGCTCTGCAGAGTTTTTATTGGGAGCCACTAGAATGGAATAATTTAAAAATGGTAGCTCCTCTTTCCTGCAAAACTGACACAGTATTAATGACGTCCAGAAATTTTATCAAGCAAAGGTATAATGTATTTATCATTAGTCATTTAATATTATGGATGGTCTGGGAGCATCATTATAATTTAACTTTTCATTATCAAGGTTAAAATTCCCATTGAACTCAATGGGCCCTTACATCTGAGTAGACATGCAGAGAATTGCACTGCGGCACTCTTTTATTGTTTCTTTCCTTCTTGCTTTATTAACTAATTTATTTCTTGTTTGCTTTATTAATCTATGATTAATATCCTTTTTTTAAAAAAATCTAGTGATGGGGTGTTAGACAATCTTCATTTAATCATTTTCAGATCATGGGTGTCAATACTTATCAATGTTTGCATTAGGCTTCCATAATAAGGTATATAATTTTTAATATTTTAATATTTTGAGATGTTTGTATTCATGAATTATGTTGTACACTGCCCTGGGCTCCCTTGTGGGAAGGGCATAATAATAATAATAATAATAATAATAATAATAATAATAATATGCACTTACCTGTGGGACTTCTTAGTGTATTGCAGCTGTGAGAAGGAATTTTCCATGCTAAGGATGAGGAACTGAAAACTGGCAGTATCATAATGCCTTATTATAAATGTATGGCAGTCTTGTATTTTGAATGCATTCTGGTCACCACACCTAAAAAGGAGTTTCAGCACTGAAAAAGAGGCAGAAAGGCACAATTGAAATAACCAAGGGGTTTTGAATTTTTTTATTTCCGGAGAGGCAATACATGGGGGAACAGAGAGATGGTATAGGTTTATAAAGTAATGACATATGGGAAGATGAATTGTTCTTTGCTTCCCATGATATTTGAATTTGGATTGTCCAATGAAACTTTTATTCATATCACGCTGGAATACAAACTTCATGAATGGAGTCAGTTCTGTGCCTTGTTTTCAGTTCTGAAATGTAATTCTTCTACTTTTTACCTTTGAATAACATTGGCTGTTAGTCATGGTAGCTAAATGGACTAAATGCTGAAGCAGAACAAGGTTGTAAAGCCCTCCCTTGGGAATACTCAAGGTGAAGTGAGTATGAATGAATGTTTATTGGATCGGCCCTTGGATCACTAATAAACATGATACCAAAACTTCCATAAAGGCGCAGTAGTTACAGTTAAAATTAATATATTATATGTATGCAATTCCTTGTGATAAGCAGAGATTTGTTTATAAAACAAATAAACATGTAAGCAGGTAAATTTGATGACAGCAAGATATGCTTTGTACTCTCATGTCTTCAAATCACTATGACAGCTGACAGAAATGGAATCCAAAAACTTCCCCCTGCATTTAGTGGCTTTTACTCTGAATGAAGCAACTCTCCAGGTTACATACTATCATGTGCTTATAGCAGGAAGCCCAGATTCTTTCAAATCCAAGTATTTAATTCTCTTTAATAATAGCTCGAAATAATGTTCTGAAATATCAGTATACAACTGACACTGAAAGATATAATGAACCAAAGCCTCACAGACACTAGGATGTTGTACTGGGATCCCATGAAATCTCCCCAACGGCACCATGGATTCCATTTGTTCGAAATGTAATTGAGTGAAAGCTTTCCAATAGTCAGTTGTCAAAGGGAATAACAAAGCATTTTTCATATTGATGCTCATGTTTTACATTTCCCAACTATTTCACTGTTCTTGAGGATGTGGGAATTCTGGTTTTTCTTTGGATTACATACTGTAGATTAAGTTAGTGTTAATATGTCTATGGCCATCTCTGCTGAAAAAGGTAAATGCTTTATTTTCCTTGCTCTCTGGGGCAAGTGGCAAGGTATCAAAGTAACCATTTCTTTAGTCTGCACATTTAGATAATAAGACAGATATATTTGTGGGGTCCTTCAATACAGCTCTGACTTGATTGGGTAGATAAGATTGGGTAGAATCATAAAATCACAGAATTGAAAAGGACTCCAAGGGCATCTAATATAATTCCCTGAAATGCAAGTTATTAAATTACTAAATAAACTGCTTTTATTATTTCAGTTTCCATGCTGCTATTCCACTCACAACATAACAATAAAAAATACAAATCAATACATCATTAACAATAACAGTTTAAAGGCAAATTTATTTCAAAACATAATATGGCAATCCAAATAAATAATTCATTTTGATAATATGGATGTTATATTTTAATTAATGATAAAATAAACTTTCAATCATGAAAACATATCAATTGATGTCTGTTGTTGTTGTTGTTGTTTAGTTGTGTCCAACTCTTCGTGACCCCATGGACCATATAAATCAGAATTGGATATTTGCTTGTTAAAATTAGTTCCTGACTTTGATCGCAAAGGAGCCTTGGTCTGTGGGAACATAATGATAAACATTTCCAGTACCATCAGATATAAACAGTTAAATAACCAGCAGCCAGTATGTCGCAGTAGTAACAAATAAAGTGCATAACACTTTTTTCCACAGAGGCTAAAAACTGAAGTGCACACAGTTTGTATTAGCTGGGTCACATACTATAAACGTGCACTAATTAATCCTTGCACAAAGTCATTCTGTGTTGGCAACAGGTGGTTTCAGTCACCTCCTTCAGTCTGGCTTCTCAACAACCATCACAACACCCCTCCCTTTCCCCGATCTCACCTGGGGGGTGGGCATAACTAGGGCAGCCAAAAGGATACCCCCAGCCCCCACCCAAAGGGAACCCTTGTATTTCGCCCCACGACCTTCTTTTCACCCCTGACCAAAATACTGGCAAGGGGCCTCCCCCCCCCCGTGTGGTCTCCAATCGTGGCTCTCAAATGGTGTGGCGGCAGGAGAGAATGGCATGTGTCAAAGAAGCATTTAAACATTTCAGTGCAGTATAGTATGCTATCAATTGATTGATTGATTGTAGAATATGGATAAACGTATTTTCAAAATGAGAGCAAGACCATCAAGTGACAATGAGGACAATCCTAGCTGTTTTCCAATGTTTCCGTTATCAGTAAAAAAATTACCATACTTTTCCATGTATAAGACTAGGATTTTTTTACTAAAAATGTTAAAAGGGGCATAGTCTTATACATGGGGGCAATCTCCCCCCATTTTCTTATTTATTTATTTTTTGGCACTTTTAAATTTATTGTTTACAAGGCATTGCATAGTATAAAAGTGAAAATACACATGATTCATAGGGCAAATGTGAACAAAGTTTCACACTATAATATACAGACAGCATAAAACCTGAGATTGTATTTAATTATACTGTATAGGGTAAATAGCCTGAGAAAAAATTATTTAAAAAGTGACACTTGAAAGACACCAAAATCTCTTTCATTTGTTACCTTGATGAAACAGAAAGACTATCTGTCATAAATCAAAGGTCAAATTTACGCTTTCTCCTGACCGAACATTTACCAGATTTGTTTGTTTGACTGTGTTGTCATACGAAGAGGCAGAGACTGTGTAGGTGCCAGGAGAAACTTCAATGTAGATATCTTTTATTTTATGTTCAGCATTCTCTGCTGGAATTAAAGCAGCTGTATCTGTATCAGGACAACCAGGTTCTTCCACTATTGGGACATTTTTACTTTCCTCATTTTCAAATGCCTTTAGCAAGTTTGCAGATGACTCCCTGCTGTGGTATCTGAATATATGTGCAACTTCGTACTCTTTGCATTGAAATGGTGGTACGCAACAGTAATAGTTCTCGCATTCTGCTGAGATGTGGCCCATGTGTTCAGCAACAGAAGCAAAAGCAGCAGCAAGACATGCATCTTCATCCTCGCCTTCCTGAAAAGCCCTCCTTTCAAATGTAGCAGGCAATGGCCAGTTCAATTTCCGTGTTCTTGCCCGCTCCAGAACTTCCTGGGCCAGTGTTGCTGTGCGCTGCATGCGATAGCGGTTCAAGCTTATTTCTTGGGACTACATTTATTGTGTCCTGATGTCAGCCGTACTTCTTGGGGGAACTCAGCAATGAGCGGCGATAACTGAACCAATCCTCCAATTTCCTTAATTTTGAGTCCCCCCAAATAGGGGGAATCTTATACACAGAAAAATACAGTAAGTATTTTTCTTTTCTTTTATTCTGAAAGTGTCGGTCCACGGAAAAAAGTTGGAGCACCTATTATTTTTTGGGAGAACCACAGACAGCTTTAACACCTTCACCTTCGTGAGTTATGTCAAAGTTACAGCGCCTGCTGTGTCTGTGTACAGACTGATACTGGACGGACATGTTTTGCTACAGCTGGGGCAGAGGAAAGTGTCCGCTTTGGCTGCTGCAGGTGCACTATGGCAGTGCCTCTCTCTGCGCTCCTCCCAGCGGTCATTCCTCCTCTGGTCACTGCTGTGGATGCACCACCTGACCATCTGTCTCCAGGCACTGGCAGTCATCTGCAAAGGATTCCCACATGGCAGAACCAGTGAAGATCCTGTGTGAGTGTCTGGAGGCGGTTGGAGGATGGATGGCGGCTAACAGATTGAGGTTGAATCCTGACAATACAGAAGTACTGTTATTGTGGGACAGGGGAGAGGCTGGTGTGGAGGACTCCCTGGTCCTGAACGGGGTAACTGTTCCTGAAGGACCAGGTGCGCAGCCTGGGAGTCATTTTGGACTCACAGCTGTCCATGGAGGCACAGGTCAAATCTGTGTCCAGGGCAGCTCCATCTGGGACGCAGGCTGAGACCCTACCTGCCCGCGGACTGTCTCGCCAGAGTGGTGTATGCTTTAGTTATCTCTCGCTTGGACTACTGCAACGTGCTCTACGTGGGGCTGCCTTTGAAGGTGACACGGAAACTGCAATTAATCCAGAATGCGGCAACTAGACTGGTGACTGGGAGCGGCCACCGAGACCACATAACACCGGTCTTGAAAGACCTAAGTTGGCTCCCAGTACATTTCCGAGCACAATTCAAAGGGTCGGTGCTGACCTTGAAAGCCCTCAATGGCCTTGGCCCAGTAGACCTGAAGGAGTGCCTCCACCCCAGATGCCAGGGTCCCTCTCCGGCAAGAAGCAAAGTTACAGGGAACCAGGCAGAGGGCCATCTTGGTGGTGGTGCCCACCCTGTGGAACACCCTCCCAGCAGATGCCAAGGCAATAAGCAACTACCTGACTTTTAAAAGACATCTGAAGGCAGCCCTGTTTAGGGAAGTTTTGAATGACGGATGTTTGAATGTATTTTTAATCTTTGTTGGAAGCCGCCCAGAGTGGCTGGGAAACCCAGCCGGATGGGTGGGGTATAAATAAATTATGATGATGATGTCGTGTTTGTTGTAATAAGGAGGAATAGAGCTTCCACACCTGGATCTGCTGGTCCTGTGGCTCCTGGGTGGCCCTGCCCTGGGTGCAAACACTGCTGTTCCAGGGGGACCCACTCCGGAACGGGGCCATCTTTACCCGGGGGGTGCAAGGGGGTGGGGCACCCGGGCACTGATTTCTGCGGGGTGCCAGGTGCCTGCCGCTGAAGCCACCCAAGGTCTTAACTATCTACCTGTTATGAAATAATAAATAATTTGGATCAAGCTAGAAAAACAAAATACATATATACCTAGGTATTACTGATGCTCCCTGGCCAGGGCAGGCCTCCTGGCGAGAAGTTGGGCTGCGGCACCCAAGCAGCCTGGCAGTGCCTGCTGGCCTTAGCAACGCCCTGCTCTCCATCCTCACCCCGTCCTGGGGGAAGCAGGTGCGTCCCTTGCTGGGGGAGGGGGAGCCGTTCCCCGCCACGCGCGGAGGGCGGGTCAGCTGCACCGGTTGTAGTCCCGCCTGCCCCGCGGACCAGGCTGGGAGCAGGAACGAGGCGGGGCTGCCCTTTCGCATCGAAGGGGCGAGGTTTCTGCAGCAGCCTCTTCCTTTTGGAAGGCGAAGCAGCGGGGCTGGATTAGAACAACGGCGGCGCTTGGCAGACGCAACTAATTTTGGGGGTGCTGGGCGGTTCTTTGCACCCCAGACGGCCCTGCATGATGTCACGTTTGTTGTAACAAGGAGGAATAGAGCTCCTTCCACACCGAGATCATCCTGCGGCCGCCTCGCTCGCCTCCTGGGCAGGCCTGCGCCCTGGGCGCGACCGCTGCGCTTCGGAGCCCACCCTGCGCTCCGCCGCGCGCCCGGCGCTGCTCTCCCCACGGCGCCTGCTCCTCGCGCGCCCCTGCTGGCCGCGCCTGCTCGGCCTGGGATCGGCGCTTCCTCCTCCCTCTCCAGTCCCGGCTGCGGGGAGGGAAGAAGCGGAGGGGGACCCGGAGGAGCCATGGCTGCCCTGGCCCAGCTCTCGCGGGGCGGCTGGAGAGCCGGGCCGGCGGGACACCTGGGGGACCCTGGCCGGCGGCTGCAGCGGCTGCTCCTGGGACTGCTGCTGGCGGCGGCGGGGCTGGGCGCCCGGGCAGAGCCGCTGCTGGCCTCCGGAGCGCGGCCCGTGGCGCTGGAGGAGGAGATTGTGTCCGAGAAGGCGGCCGAAGCCAGCCACCGCCAGGACAGCGCCAACCTGCTCATCTTCATCCTCCTGCTCACCCTCACCATCCTCACCATCTGGCTCTTCAAGCACCGCCGCGCGCGCTTCCTGCACGAGACGGGCCTGGCCATGATCTACGGTGGGTGCAGCGCGCCGCGCTGGGTGCAGGGAGGGAGGCTGGCAGAGACCCCCTGGCGGGCACCCGGGCCACTTTCCCTTGGGGGCCCGTCGGCCATTTAGGAGCAGGGATGCACGCGTGCCGGATGTACGTATGAGCTAAATAAGCTATAAGCTAGGGGCCCCTTCTCTTGGGGGCCCCCAAAAAATGAAAGGGAAAAAATCCTGGATGTACATTTCCAAAATATAAGATTAAAAAAAAACAAATAAAATAAAACCTATATACAGCAACAGTGTGTTGTGTTGTGTAGGCTCCTATTTGTTATGTGCAAATTTGTGTAGGCTCCTATTTTGTGTAGGCTCCTATTTGTTATGTGCAAATTTCTTCAGGTACCTATTAGGTCCATATTGCATATATTCAACACAAAAAACAGTGACAATTTGTTGTTGACAAAGGACAGCTGGACATAGAAAGGGCCCCATTACTTTCAGGAGCTGAGGGCTTCATCAAACCTCAATCCAGCCCTGGATGCAGCGCTGCTCCACTGTGGCGCCACGGTGCTGCACCCCCCCCCCCTTTTGAGGCATCTTCCCTTGCTCCCACCGCCTGCCCACATCTGTGTGTGGAGCCCACGCCTAGGAGAGGGGCAGGGGGAATTGCTGGGGCCGTTATCAACGTGCCCGGCAGCGAGTCCACTGCCTACCTGTGCACACACCTTTAGATTCAGGATCTGCGCGGTTTCCTTCATGCATATGATGAATCGAGCTGCTGTCTCCAAAATAAAGGTCGTGTTTATTAGCCCTCTGGGTATCGTGAAACCATTTGTTTTTCCATGTTCAGAGGCGCTCTGTGAGCATAAGCAATAGGTAAGATGGTTGTATTGCTGCTCTTTCTGGAGCTTCCCACACAAGGTGAGACTTGGTGACAGAATGCCGGGGTTGAGACAACAGAGCTTCTTTTTCTGCCTTGCACTCCCTTTCACACAAAAATAAAAAGAAACACCT
Organism: Podarcis melisellensis; assembly: GCF_964234715.1. Lineage (NCBI taxonomy): Eukaryota > Metazoa > Chordata > Lepidosauria > Squamata > Lacertidae > Podarcis > Podarcis melisellensis. Next base: position 49,541,237 of record NC_138547.1, on the reverse strand, counting down.
GCCTTACTATGTAGTTGCCATTCTGCTCACAGTGCAGAATCCCTGAAACTGCCACACTCTTGCCCCGGACCTGCCACCCTGTGGGCAGTTTGACCTTTGGACAGTGCTGCTGCGAGGTTAGGAAACAAATCCATTAGTTTGGGACTCCTGAGGACCCCACTATAGCTGTGAGATGGTGATTTGGTTTCCTCACTCTTGACCGCATCTTATAGCGGGATTAATAGTCACAAAGTGTTTTACAATCGGCTCCTGTTAGAGCTGACATGGGGGGAAGTCCAGCCGGGATCACAAAGTGTTGCTCCCAAGTTCTCATGCACAGGATCACAGCTCAGAACCATAAGAAGAGCCTCCTGGATCAGAGCAGAGGCCCATCTAGCCCAGCATCCTGATCTCAGTGACCAACCTGATGCCCGGAGGAAGCTCAAGCAGGGCAGGACTGCAGCAGCGCCCTCCCCAATTGGGGTTCCCAGCAGTGGGCAGACAGGCATTCTGCCTCCGGGAGCAAGGGAGCACCTGCTGCTGATAGCCTTCTGCTCCATTGATTTGCCTAACCCTCTTGAGGATTAGTATGCCAGGTGTGTTATTATTCTCACCAGCCATCTTGGAGGTAGCTCTCTTTTAACCCTGTTTTTTACAGGCAGGGTGGGTTTGATTTAAATCAAATCAATTTAAATCACTAGTCAGTAAGACTTGATTTAAATCATATATTTTTTTACAGAAAGACTCATTCTTGCTGGTATATTCTTAATATTTACAACCAGACGAAGGTTTTCTCTTTAGAACATTAAATTTTCAGAGTCATTTTGACAGTTCTATAAAAAATTACTGATTTAGTTATACTGTTAGAAATACATAGAAAGATAATCATGTAATTATGGTGAGGTTTAATAAGTTAACAGTTTATATTTGGACAACTTTTCAGCTGTACTTGATTGGAAGGAGAAAAATAATCATTTCCTTAATGACAATTTAAACAATTTATTTAACTAAAACAATAACATTATAGCATATGTATCCATGTTTGTGAACTGATGTAGTTAAACATTTTTTAAAAAAACAACACACACCTTAGTCTGAGTTTTAGCACACATGAAAAACTTAAAACAAATCCTTATTTCCTGATGAATAGCCTCTGGACTATAATGTAACGTAGATAGAATACTATCTTTAGGAAGATTTTTCCTCCAAAAATATTTTATTTTAAAAATCCACTTTAAATCAAAAGAATCCTATTTAAATAAAAAAAATCTGATTATATCAACAAAATCCTATTTTTTATTTCAAAAAACCGATTTCTCCCACCCTGCTTTATACAAATCTATGTTGTGGAAAACTGTGTGTGGTTCTGGTGAAGGAGAAGGCAGAGCTGGAAAAGTTTCTGAGAAGGGCAACTGAAGTGATCAGGGGATGGCAGCCATTTTCCCTATGAGGAAAATGGACCTTTCTCACTTAGACATGATAAAGGACTGCAATTCTGTGTGGGGAAAGTGGGTGATTTTTTTCTTCCCCCTCTTCTATAGGGCTAGAATCCAAGGTCATCCAATGAAGTGGATCCATTATTTATTTATTTTTAAATCATTGATTTTTATCCACCTTGTTTACAGGTGAGGGTGAGAGATTTCGACCTTCTGAAGACTATCTAGTGAGTTTGTGGCCAAACAGGCATTTGAACTGAGAGTTCCCCAAATCCAGTATTGTACAGTGGTACCTCGGGTTACAGACGCTTCAGGTTACAGACTCTGCTAACCCAGAAATAGTACCTCGGGTTAAGAACTTTGCTTCAGGATGAGAACAGAAATTGTGCTCTGGCAGCGCGGAGGCAGCAGGAGGCCCCTTTAGCTAAAGTGGTACCTCTGGTTAAGAACAGTTTCAGGTCAAGAACAGACCTCCAGAACGAATTAAGTACCACTGTATTCTAGATCCTGACTGGTAACAAGCTTTCTGTTTTGAACATAGGAATCCCTTAATTTTGGCATGGCCAGTAATGCTTGTACACATATACCATTAATCTGTTCTTCCTTCCAGTGCTGCTTTAAACATTTTTTAGAGAGCTGATGGGAAATTGACAGCACTTCCTTTGCTACCTCTCCAGTGCATGACTTGTGACACTTGGTTATTTTACTAGGGTAGTCACAAGAATGGTGCTGGAAAATTTGAGACCTTAAACTCTTCGGAGAGAAAGCTGATTGCTCAACAGTAACAAACTAAAAACTGCAAGAAGTTTAAATTACTTTGTCTTAGATTCCCAAGTGATCAGGCTAGATATATCTGAGCTTGCTTATTATGAAGTTGCTAACTGAGCAAGGAAGCAAACATAACACCTGAGTTATATACTGTATAGAGAATGGTCTGCAAACATTTGGAATGGTTGTGTGCTACATATTTTTAAGAATTGGTGCCAATGCATACCTATGTTCCTATTTTAAAAGTTTGCAATAGATTATTGTACTTTCTTTGTAATTCCAGTGCTTACCATGGGGCCCAGTGACTTGAGCTTGGATATGGGAGACCCCCCCAAAGTCCGGCCAGCTGCAGAGGTTTTTGGGTAGTCCACAAAAGCAAGAATTTTGTGGCACTGTGAACAATAATGCCACTACAAATCTGGTAGTTTTCAGGGTGGCCTGAGACACACTGTCTTTATCACAGAGTTGTTATGAAGCTGAAAGAACAACACTTATAAATTGATTCTTAAGAACTGTAAAGCCATTTGTAATAGTGGGAAAAGATTTGGAGGGATCACTGTGGTAGTTGAGCATATAACCACATATATGCATATATATAAGGGTGGTTCTTGTGATATCTTTTGTTATTGATTAGAGTCCTGAGGTCCTTGTGTGAAGAGCCTGTTGGTGTCACCTTTAGATAGGATGGGTAGAGATTTACTGTCACACGCATGCACAGATGTGTCCTGCTCTGGAGGCCAGGACCTGAACCCATGGCTTCAAGTTACAAGAAAGGAGGTTCCAACTAAACATTAGAGCTGACAGTAAGAGCTGTTTGACAGCGGAACAGACTCCCTTAGGAGGTAGTGGGCTCTTCTTCCTTGGAGGTTTTTAAGCAGAGCTTGGGTGGCCACTTGTCATGTATGATTTAGCTGAGATTTCTGCATTGAGAGGGTTGGACTAGATGGCCCCTGGGGTCCCTTCCAACTCTAAAATTCCAAGATCTATGACCTGTGACTTGTTTCAGACTTCCCCTGGGAGTGAGATTAAATCCTTTTTCAAATCTTAACTTGAACTTCAAATGCCAGTTGAATGAATGAACCTCAGTTTATGTGTATATAAACACATAATAAGTGAAATCGGATTTTTATTCCTGACCCCATATGAGGGCTGTAAAAGGATAAAGGTGAAATGAGTGACATTCTAAGATTGTTTTAGTATTACTTTCAGCACCTGCTGTGACTTCAGTTGGCTCCCAGAAGAAGTCCTCAGCGGTGGTATGGCTGCCACAAACTCCCCTCTGTGGGGCATGTAGACGATATCATCAGGACAACCTCAGTCACTTTCTCATGGGATGCATGTAGGTTCTGCCTTGTTTCCAAGATGTATCCAGGATCAGCATCCTAGGTTTCTCTTAGGTCCAGTTCTTGAGTCTCACCATGGACATATTTCTGTGGATAACTCTTCCTTACATAAACTTTAAATGGTTATGTTTGTAATATCTTCCTAAAGTCTGCCTATAATGCATGGCTAACCACCCATTGAGAACCACATTGACCCTTAGCCAGCTGTTTGGGGAACATACACAAGGGGTGGGGGTGGTTGCCCCCCTTACCCAGAGGCACCCCTCCAGCTGATCCACATAGCTCATCTCCCCCTCTCTCATCAAATGATCAGTCTGAGATGAAGAAGGGGACAGTGGGCATTACTGTCAGGGTGCTGAGCTGCATCTCTTTTTTTCAAACAAACAATTTTTACATCACCGCTGCCAAAATTGATTTGTTCTTAGACAACCAGAAAAAATTGCATAGATGGCCAAACCAGACCTCCAGACTAGGGACTAACCACCAGTAACTTATATCCTTTGTTGTGTATCTTTTATATTCGTTTTATATGTTTTTATATTTCTGTAAAACTGTCTTGTGTCATTATTGAGAAAGATGGCTAAAGAGATTCAACAAATACTGTAATATCGTACTTAGATGTATTGGTTGCTTTCCCCTCTTGTTGGTTACCAGATCTTTCTGAGAAGTGAAGCAAGTGCTGTTTCTCAAGTCCTCTTCCATTCTCTCTCATATAGGCAAGGACTTTACCCATGTGCTCAGGGTACAGAGTACAGTGGTACCTTGATTCTCAAACTTAATCCGTTCCGGAAGTCTGTTCCAAAACCAAAGCTTTCTAAAAGCAAGATGCACTTTCCCATAGAAAGTAATGCAAAACGGATTAATCTGTTCCAGACTTTTAAAAACAACCCTAAAACAGCAATTGAACATGAATTTTACTATCTAACGAGACCATGGATCCATAAAATGAAAGCAGTAAATGATGCACTGCAGTCGCACAGTCAGTCAATCAATCAGTAGCTGAACTGGGTACCACACAGTAAGAAAAACAAAAAAGAGCCATGAAAACGCAAACGAATAGCAAAAACAGACAGACCTCAGTGTAACACTCAAAACAGAAGTGTGGCACTCAAAACAGATCATGTTTGGCTTCTGAAAAAAGTTCGCAAACCAGAACACTTCCTTCCGAGCTTGCAGTGTTTGGGTTCCATGTTGTTTGAGTATCATGGCATTTGAGAACCTAGGTACCACTGTAAAGCAAAGAGGTAGGTGACAGTGTCATGGAAATTTCCTTCCCTGAGCTTTTAAGAAGCCTCTGAGTTCCAAACCGTCAATTCAGATTGCCGGGGGGGGGGGGGCTTTCCAGAAGATCAGCATTATCAAATGGAATTCTGCTTTGTAGGGAACATTAACACCTGAGAAGCAGTGAAGAGGCTGATCTCCTGGAAGGAGGTGCCAGACCTGCACAATGAAAAGGTTGCAGGAAGAGACACCTAGTTCAGTATTTTCTATGCCTGTTGGTGGGCAGCATGGGTTCAGGCAGGGATGTGGAGATGCTGGGGATTGAACCAAGGACCTTTTGCATGCAATGTGTACGCTTTTGCTTCTGAGCTATGGCCCTTCCTTCCTTCTTCCTTCCTTCCTTCCTGGGAGGCAGGCAGGCTAACTGAGTGCAGCCTTCTTTTAGCAAGCTGGCCCAGCCCGGCCAATGCCTTAGGATTCTTCTTGTAGCACCAACCCCAGAAATGCTGCCCCTTCTCTGTCAGGGGACTAGCCACTTCCTTGCTCCCAGGCTACTCCACTGTTGCTCAGCCTTCCTCTCGCCTCTCCCCTCTTGCTCCCTTTAGTCAATCTGTTATGCAAGATAGTTCCTAATAGCATCATGAGCATGTGTCATGTGAGCATGGAGGGTTTGTCCAAGTGTTTCTCTCGCTATTTTTATGAGTCCTTATAGTAATTAAGTGCCTTGGAACTACAGACAGTCCAAGTTCCTTGTAGTCTGTACTTGCACATTTTTAAAAATGTGTTTAGTTTGTGCATACATCACAGTTTCACTTGTGCACTTTACAAATGTGGCAAACAAAGCGGTTCTTTGAGTGTTACATCCTGAGATCTTGTAGCCCCAAGCCTTAAAATCTATTGGCTATGGCTGCAGTTCTTCTCATTCAGCGCTCCCTTTCACTTTATTTATTTACAGGATTTATATACTGCCCACTAACAGGAATTCTCCCAGTAGCTTGCAGGTTAAAAAGGAAGACGCTAAACTATAAAAATAGAACATGAAACACAAAATCTAAAACGGCCTTTGTGAGCCTAGCACCCTCCTGATCAAAACTTCTCCCATCAGTCCAAAACAATACTCACCAGCCCTGGCCAGCATGATCTTGCTTTCTGGGCTGATGGCAGCGGGCATCCAAAATATCTGAAGGGTGCCTGACAGGTGCGGTTTGATCAAAACAAAATACAACCACAGCAGCAGAGTAAAACCGTTGGCAGAAGACAACCGTGCAGACACTGAAAGAGCACTGAATTTACTATTCACAGGTGTCCTGGTGGGTGTCGTCCTTCGCTATGGCATCCACATTCCCAGTGATATCAACAACGTGACTTTAAGCTGCCCAGTGCAGACCAGCCCTGCAACTCTGTTGGTAAACCTAAGTGGGAAGTTCTACGAGTATACCCTGAAAGGGGAAATCAGTTCCCACGAACCTAATAACGTTCAGGATAATGAGATGCTCAGAAAGGTAAGCTGGTTTTCTCCCTTCTCTTCTTTGCCCCTCCACCCTAGAAAGGGCTTCTCAGTTCCACCTCTGGCTTTCCAAACCAGTCTGGTTGGCAGGGACGCGGACTTATAAAAAATATTGGGGGGGCCCGGGAAAGCTCATGAATAATAAATAAGCTCATGAATATGCAAATAAAGTGGCGCCGCCTCCTCGTGAGCGAATAGGGGAGAGCGTGCTGCGCCTATTAATCAGCTCCAAAGGAAATTGGGTGGAGCTTTTGCTCGGGAGGGAGGGCAGGAGGCATGCAGCCCGCCCCTCCCTGTGCATTTTGGGCTCGGGGAGGGGCGGCGATGGCGCTCTGCTGGAGGGGCGCCGGAGATTATTGGGGGGGCGGAGCCCCCCCAAACGAATTTTTGAGGGGGCTCGGGCCCCCTCAAGCCCCATGGAGTCGGCGCCTATGCTGGTTGGGCTGGGCTGACCAGGGCCAGTGGGCCCTGAAGCAACCAAGCAAGAAACCTGGTTTGGTAGGCTTTCTCATGTATCTCCTCCTCCTCCTCCACCACCACCATCATCCCACTGGTCCTTCTGTGTTCTGTTATGGAAACCTGTTCATGTGCCCTGAATTCCTTTCCCATCCTTGTCTGCCCACCCTCATGCACTCCAAGGTAATTAGCTAATAGCACTATCTATTTCATCTTAAATTCCTTAGGTAGAGCCTCTAGAATGGAAGTTTCCTGTGTGTAGCCTTCTTTTTTTCTCCCTGTACACACAAATCACATTTCTGTATTACCTAAAACTTTCCAGTTCCAGGTATGGTGAAGGCTGTTCCTGTTTAGAGTAATGGGAGCTTTTTCTTGTGAAATTATCCATTGTTCCCAGGTTGTAAAAGCCAAACATTTGGCTCCCTGAAGCGGTTGTGTTTGTTAACGTTTTTATTATTGATTTAAAGTGAACTTAATTAAGCTTTATATACAGTCTTATGTAAAACTTTCCTTACCTGGATTTTTATTCGTTCTTTTTTTAAAAAAAAACTTCTACAGGTGACATTCGATCCAGAAGTATTCTTCAACATCTTGCTCCCTCCAATTATATTTTATGCAGGATACAGCTTGAAAAGGGTATGTCCTTGTTTAAACCAATGCTTTAATATGTTGAAAGAAATTCTGGTGCTTTTACACCTTTGTCAGATGTGAATTCTGCTCTATCCTGTAGGCTCAGGTAATGATGCTGTCCATCTCAGCATTAATGTGTTAAAGGTGAAGGGACCCCTGACCATTAGGTCTAGTCATGGCCGACTCTGGGTTGCGGCGCTCATCTCGCTTTATTGGCCGAGGGCAATGACAGCTTCCGGGTCATGTGGCCAGCATGACTAAGCCGCTTCTGATGAACCAGAGCAGCGCACGGAAACGCCGTTTACCTTCCTGCCAGAGCGCTACCTATTTATCTACTTGCACTTTGACGTGCTTTCGAACTGCTAGGTTGGCAGGAGCAGGGACCAAGCAACCGGAGGACACAAAGCTTCTTTTTAAAAAGCTGTAGAGCCATTATAACTGTTTGCAGGCCTAGCCCACTTATTGAGCAAAACAACAAATTAGCACACCTCCTGCCCCCACCTGCTACCTCTCCCCCTTGCCTTACTTTTAATGTCTGGGCCCCTCCCCCTCCTTGGCCCTTCCTCAGAGTAAGGTGTTGCAGGAGAACTGGCCCAGGAGGATGCAGCCTGTGCTGCCATCACTTTCCTGGAATGGCAGAAATGTTGCCACATGTCCGGAATTTGGAAGTCTATACAGTATTTTAGAAGTCTATATTTTTGCAATTTCCCCCCAAAATAGCTCAAAAACTTATCAGTTATCTTTGAGATTTTGCTAAAAAGCTCAACCACTTTGTTCAAAACTAAAAAACCTCAACAATCTTTGTGTCCAGATTTTGACTTTTTGAAATATGGCAACCCTATTTAACTTTCAAAGTTATTTTAAACTTTTAAGTGATGCTTCAGAAGAATTTAAAAAGTGAAGGGGAGAAGGAGAGGAGCAGCAACACAACACCCTGTCTTCTTATGCCACCCATGCCAACTTGTGCAACCTGTCCTGTGACTGAAAACAGGCTTTCTTGTACATCCAGGTATTGTTTGTAATGAATGGGGCCTGCAGCAAAATGGAACGTTCTTGTTCCAGTCAACCAGCCATGCTGTCCTCCACAACACACTCTTCATTCCCCCCTCACACCCCATTTTCAACTCCCCCTCCCCGTGTACCACCTTTTTAGCAATTCATGGCCAATGAGTGCACACAGTTACTGAGTGGGTTTCTCCTCCTTGTCTTTCTTCTCCTTATATTTTTAAACTTCTGGCAACCACAGGGTTCCTGTGAGTCTGCGCATGATTGATGCTGCTTTAGCTAGATGAGGCATGGTACTCATGTGGGATAATTTCTACTGCAAGGTGTTTTTGTATTTGTATAGACTTCCTATGCTGTTTAGAATGTGTTACGTTGTGGGCAGTGAACCTCCATCTGAATCACAACTCCTCTGCCCCAATCAGGGCCTTGCTGGCTGGGATTGGTGGATGCTGAAATCCAGCAATGTTTGGGGGGGCCGCAGGTTCCCCTCCTCAGGGGCAGGTTTTTTGTTGTTTATATGGGTGATAATCATTCCAACTTGGTTGACGTGGGAGTCCAGTGGAGCAATCTTGTGCATCTTTTGAACTCTTTTTTAAGCAATTGTTCAGACAGCTATTGAACTCAGAACAATATTTTGGAACCTTTGGAAGCTTCCAAATTCTGAATTCATTGCAAGGCTCTTTCGCCTCTCATATCTAGCCAACAACAATCTATGGAGAACCTGCTCTTAATGAAACATTTTAGAAAAAGCAGAGGTTGGGCATACTTTCACTCTGAAATGCTTGGCTGAAAGTTCCAGCTTCCTTAGGAGTCCGCCCCCAAATCAGATGATAAGCTGTGAAACCTTTAAGATTATATAAATGAATAACTGTTTGATCATTAGTTGTGGCTGTTTGTTCTTTGTAGCAATACTTACATTATAGACGTGCACACAGTTGGCATCTGCCTGTTTGGATTTATTGTGGCAGGAATTGGCCCGGGTGAGCCTTGTGCTCTCTCCCTTCTGCTGCTCTCTTCTGGCATTGGCCACGACAAACAATTCAGAAGCTTTTGCATCTTCCTGGCCCCATAGCTGGAGATGTTGGGTCCTTCTGCCTGTAAAGCGGGTGCTCTCCCACTGAGCTATGAACCTTTCTTCTGTCAGTGAAAATCACTGCAGTTGTTTTAGAACGGAAGGCTTGCTTTGCTGCTTGTGACCAGGGCTCCAGCGTTCTGTTCCTGACGGTGGCAGCCAGGTGCCTCTGAGATGCTCTTGGGCAGAGCCTGGAGGCTGTGGCTTTCCCTTGTTTGCTCTCAGCTATGCAGAGGGTTTTGCCACTGGAGGTTCAGCTGTTATAAGCTATTAGCTTTCAATATACCCATCCTCAACCAAGCTTTCTAACCCTTGTTAAAAAACCATCTAAAATAATGGCCTCCAACACATCTTTGGTAATGAGTTGCATAAATTAGTTATGCATGGTGTGAATAAGTGTTTTATTTATTTCTCCCTCTGTTTCTGGACTTCATGCCAGTTTGATTGGGTGGCCTCAACTTCCAGTATTCTGAGAGAAGGAGGGGAAATTCCCCTAGTGGGTGCCTGTTTCACTTCCAACAGCACATAAACAACCCGCACCAGGCCAGTGCCTGCGTGTCGAGGAAAATGATTTCCATCTGAACATTATCCAAGGTTATCCTTTGTAATCCAAGGCTTCACACATGTCCCCTTCTACCCTGATTCTCAGTGTGGTAGTGACTGTTGTAGGAGCATAATTTACTTGAAGGAGCCACGGGGATTATGACTTTTCTAGACAGGATGAATTGTAAAATCACCTACTTCTGACCAAGCAGTGTGCAAGCCTATAAGCCTGTGGAGTCCACCCCCAGTCTTCTCTCCTCGCCAGTACTCATTTATTCTTTGCCCTAAGCACTGTATTGGGGGAAAGCCAGAAGCAACGGTAGTGCCTCTAAACTATAACCAAGTAGGTTGTAAAAATAAAGATTACAGCCGGACTCTGTAAGAGCTGGCGACCCACTGCATTTCCCAAGCATGTGCCACCCTCTTTATTTTATTTCTCTGCTTGGGGGTGCATGGCCTGAGCTAATGGAGAAATTGCGCATTTTGGAACAAGTAATCAAGAATCCACTTGAACAAGTGTTTGACCATCGGCTCTGAAGCAGTTTAATTTAATGGAAGACTCTCTTGCTTGCATCTTAGCGGCATTTCTTTCGAAACCTGGGATCCATCTTGGCATACGCTTTCCTCGGAACGGCCATTTCCTGCTTTGTGATAGGGTGAGTGTTTGCTTTGTTCCTCTAGACTTCTTGAAAATGGAAGGAGAATGGATCATGATGGGTGTAGGAATTCTGAAGGGTGTGTATGGTCCCCTTTGAGCAGCTGTTTAGTATACACCAGATGTAGAAAGCATTCTTATTTCTCTATTTTTTTTTGTTTTGTTATTAAGCTTAGGAATCTGAAGGTGCTAAATGTTCAGTTTAAAATCAGTGTTGTTATTGTACTTGAGGAGATTATCACATTAATATTCATTTATCCTGCCCTGGACCAGCATTTAACAAAATGCTGTGTTAGTGCATTTTGTAATGTTACAAGCTATGTGACTTTGCTACTCAGTTATCTATTTTTACATGGGCTGTGGTATTTTTTGTATTGTGATTTTACCGTTGTTTTCATTAATCATAGTCTAGTAAAGAATTGCAATTGTTGGGAATAATTTTCTGTACAATTACAGTTTGCTGATTTTGAGAGTTGATTTTATCATGTAATATCAGAAGCAAAATATTGAATATTACCTTACCTTATTTAAGTTTATTTTACTAGTCATATTTTTTGGTTACGACTTATTTGTATTGGACCGGATTGATGTAGGTTGTGTGGCCTTTATACTGCCTTGTCTATAGCAATGTTGGAAGGCAGTATGCAAATTAAATGAGAAATGAGAAAATGTTACCTGTTGATGTTCCTGTTGAATCACCAGGTCCATCATGTATGGCTGTGTTTCTCTGATGAAGGTGATGGGACAGCTTGGAGGAGATTTCTACTTTACTGACTGCCTCTTGTTCGGTGCCATTGCCTCTGCTACTGACCCAGGTGTGTTGCAGACTTGGGCCAGATGTTCCACGGAAGATATTCCTTGGATCCCAGCTCACTTTTTGTTCTTGGGTTTTTCTGTCTGCTACAAGAGCGGAGATAGTTTTTGGTTTTTTAAAATGATTTTTATTGAATTTTGCATCTTTTTTAACATAATCACAACTAACAATATAAACACAAAATAAATTCTCGATTACCCCTTCCCCCCAACTTCCCTCAACTTCCCTTCCTGGTTTCTTACACATTCATTTCTCCTGCTTATTATTTATTTTGTTCTTAACGTTTTAACCTCATTTTTATATTTTTGCTTTTGGTTTTGCTAATTGTAAGTGTTTGGCGTGCTCTGATCCATGGGGTCACGAAGAGTCGGACACGACTAAATGACTAAACAACAATCAAACACTGCAAGTGAATTCATTTCCTTACATTGTTTCTGTAGATAAAAGGTTCCCAGTCTTTTTAAAAGTCTGTATTGTCCTTATCTTTTAATCTTTCAGTTAACTTCACCATTTCAGCATACACCATCTGTTTTTCTTGCCATTGTTCTTTCGCAGGTATTTCATCATTTTCCCATCTTTCGGCTAGCAAAATCCTAGTCGCTATTGTAGCAGACATAAATAAATTATTCTTATTGTTTGGCAGGTCTTTGCCTGAAATGCGTAATAAAAAAGCTTCTGGCCTCCCAACAAAAGTTAACTTAAACATTTTTTTTATTTCATTATAAATCATTCCCAGTAATTTTAAATTATTTTACAATTCCACCACATATGAAAAAACATACCTTCCTTTCCTTTACGTTTCCAGCACTTATTGGAGCCTGTTCTATACATTTTTGCCATTTTCACAGGTGTGATATACCATCGATACATCATTTTCATATAATTCTCTTTTAACAATATACAGTACAGTCAGTAAATTTTAAATTGGCTTTCCATAATTTTTCCCAATCTTCCATTTGTATATTGTGTCCTATATCTTGTGCCCATTTAATCACTACAGATTTGACCTCTTTATCTTTAGTCCCCCATTCTAACAATAAATTGTACATTTTCTTTAAGAATTTATTATTATCACCTACAATTTCTCTTTTGAATCTAGATATGATATATCCAAATCCTTTCTTATTACCTGAGAGTGGAGATAGTTTATTAAAGTTGAGAATGGGCAGGCATAAGAACACAAGAGAAGCGCAGCTGGTCAGACACAAAGGCAGCCCCCTCTTTCTCGCAGTGGCTGGCCAGATGTTTCCTCTAGCAAGCCCACCAGGGCATCATGGCCATAGTCCCCTCCTGCGTGTGTTTTCATGGCAACTGGCAGTTCCAGTTGTGTTCTGCTCCTAGAGGCAGTGCTTAGTATACCTGACATCCATAAATTTGTCTAATCTCCTTTTAAAGTTCCTGGCCCCCAGCACATAATGCGGCAACAAATTCTATTGTCAAACCTTTTGAAAGGAGTATTTGCTTTTTTGTCTTGCCTTGAATAGCCCACCATTCCACTTCATTGGATGACCTTGGATTCTAGCCCTATAGGAGAGGGGGAAGAAAAAATCACCCACTTTTCCTACACAGAATTGCATAGTCCTTTATCATGTCTAAGTGAGAAGGGTCCATTTTCCTCATAGGGAACTGATCATTTCAGTTGCCCTTCTCAGAAACTTTTCCAGCTCTGCCTTCTCCTTCACCAGAACCGCACACAGTGTTCCGCAATGTAGATTTGTATAATGGTGTTACAATAACAGAGCTCCTATTTGCAGAACCTTTCCTGATGATCTGCATTGTCATGAGGAAGGGAATTTCTGTGGTCTCCCATGCTTTTCCTGTTACCAACGTTAAAAAGGGGGAACCAAGGAAACCAGAATTTTCTGTTTATTACGTAAACACAAGACTTTCATTTCCACCTCCATTACATTGAATGGAATGTCTGTGTACTTAGAGACTTGAGCTGGGCTTAGGGCAGGTGCTACACCTAAGCCAGGCAGTCACAGGATTTGGTTTTCTTCCCTGCCCCCTGCTTTTTTATATTGATTGATAACAAATGGGATTTGGAGGGCTTTTATTGGTAACAAAGAGTGCTTGAGCTCTCTCAGATTGTATGAAAAGTTTTACTGTATTTTTCGCTCCATAGGGCGCACCGGACCATAAGGCGCATCTAGTTTTTAGAGGAGGAAATCAAGAAAAAAAATCTTATTCCCAGCCCCAAAGAACAAAGAAGCCAAGACATTGAGCGGGATCCATCCTGCTGGCTGTCTTGGCTTCCTCTTTAGCCGCGCACAACCTCTCCAGCCGGGAGAGGCTGCGCGGGGCTAAAGTAGCCATAGCCACGTGCAGCCTCTCCCTGCCGGAGCTTCGGACGCTTAGCGTTGCTATCATTGAAACCAAGGAGCCCGCATTCGCTCCATAGGATGCACACACATTTCCCCTCATTTTTGGAGGGGGAAAAGTGCATCCTATAGAGCAAAAAATATGTGAGACTTGTCTCAGTCTGTGTGAGCTCTCTTTAGTGAAATTGAATCCCTTAAACATATTTGGGTGCACATATTGGCTTTGCTAGGTGATATAAACTAAGTTGAGATGCCTAAGTCTGTATTTTTCCATGTATAAGACGCTCCCATGTATAAGACGACCCCTGTTTTTTGAGCCCAAAATCAAGAAATAATTAATTGCAACAGTCTGTGTATAAGACAACCCTGAATTTTAAACTTTAAAAATTTTGGGAGAAATATTGGCCTATACGTACTTCATCACTAAAGAAAATGTACTTGAGCATGTGCTTAGGAAGAAGTGTTTCAGACAACTGGCTGTACAAGTAATGGGGAGAACTTTAGAAAATACATACATACATACATACATAAAGTAACTGTACTTCTGAAGTAATCCTAGCATAACAAATATCTTAGCAGTGGATTTATAATGTGAGGAGTCAGTCATCTTTGAGGGAAGATCTGGCTTTTTTCATGAGAAAAAAAGACCATATAGAGAACAGCCAACCTAGTATATGAGTTAAGAACTTGCATGAGTTAGAAGCCCCCAGTTCAAATTACTGGAATGCCAGGAGGCAGCATGGGGTGGCGGCGTCAAGGCTAGAACTGGAGAGATCTGGGTTCAAATTCCAACACAGCCATAAAATTCAGTGATTGACCTGGGAGCATTACCCCTCTGTTTGATCTATATCACCACCTTGTTGTGAGGGTAAAATGGGAGAAAAACTAGAACAATGTACTCCTGAGCTATTGGGATATAAATGTGATGAAATAAGCCTCCACCACATCTACAACATGGGCAAAACAATACTGGCATCTCTACATTGAAGGGTTGCTGTCAATATGTCTGAGATAATTCATACAAAGAGCTATGAGTAGTTTACTTAGATGGATGATTATGATAAACACAGGAAATGAAAAAGGCCCAGAAGAAACCCTTATGAAATAAATTTAGAATGATTGTCTCAGGGTGCTGGTAACAATACAGAATTCTTGCAAGAGCCCGTTGGTCTGAATTTCATTTTTCAACTTTCCTTTATTGTTTTCTTGGACAGTGACCGTACTTGCCATTTTCCACGAGCTTCAGGTGGATGTTGAACTATATGCCCTTCTGTTTGGCGAAAGTGTCCTCAATGATGCCGTTGCCATTGTCCTGTCTTCGTAAGTTCTCTGTCGTCTTTCTCAAGGTTTAAGTAAGCGACATTTCACATGAGGCACTACGGATGTCATCTGGGAAGCCTCCATGCCAGCAGTAGGTGCCTCTAGGAACACAGAGTGCTGGCAAGGAAGCTGTAATTGGGAGGAACTGTAAGCGGTGTAAAAAGGGAAGCTACCTCCAAACCAAGGCATTGCTTGTTTTCAAAAGAACAACCCATTGTTTGTGTCCATTATAAGGTGAGCCTTGCTGGATCAGACCAATGTCCATCTAGTCCAGCAACCTGATCCCTATTGTGGTTGACCAGCGCCAGGATGCCCACAGTCAGAGTGTGTGGTTAACATGCTGTGGCTCCCCAGTAAATGGCATTCAGAGGTGTGCTGCTTCTGGACACAGTTGGAGGCAGCAGTGCTTCTGAATGGCAGTTGCCAGAAACCACAGGAGGGAGAGGGCTCTTCTGCTTGAACCCAGCCTGCGCGCTTCCTACAGGCATATGGCTGGCCACTGTGAAACTAGATGGGCCTGATCCAGCAGGTGCTTCTTGTGTTCTTATGACCTCGGAGTTCTATATTCCTGTCAAAACTAGAAACCCAAATTCCCCATTCTTACCTGCACCCCTTTGATTGGAAAGGCAGCCAAGCATTCTCATGCACCTGTGCTTAGGTTAATGACTTTCCTTGCTCATAATATTTAAGATGCTGTTCTCTGCTGTGGACTGCTTCAGTTGCCCTGATGTTGAACGGGACTTTCCTGTTGCACACAGCTGCCCTGCAATGCATCTGATATCCAGCAAGGTATGCTAATAAGAAACCTTTGTGTATGTTTGCATCCAGCTCGATTGTAGCCTACCAACCAGCAGGGGACAACAGCCACACTTTTGATTTAACGGCAATGTTCAAGTCCATTGGGATTTTCTTGGGGATCTTCAGCGGATCATTTGCCATGGGAGCAGCTACTGGAGTCGTGACTGCTTTGATATCCTTTAAGTTCAGTGAGTCTTACTTGGCTTTCTAACTGCTTCATGTCTGTCAGGGAACTGCCATAAGTGCCGGAGGGAGAGAGCAAAAGCCAGAGGGATTCCAGAGAGCGTCCAGGGATCGGGAGAAGCAGCCCATCTTCTGGGGAAGAGAATCAGCGTAGCACCAGTGGAGAAGAGGGGCAGATGGGGGAAGCGACGAGGCGGTCCCATAACCCCTTGCCTGGGACCAGCGGGGAAAGTAGGTGTCCTCCGTTGCCCGCGCCCTCCTTGCGCAGAAGGCTTTCGCGCAGAGAGAGTAGGAGGAGACTAGGTGTCAAAGAGCTGCTTTGCTGGAAGAAGTTTAAGAAACGCCCACTGACGGATTCTGCCAGCGATTGAGACAGCCACAGGTTAGTGGCTGTCCGGACAGAAAAGGTTCACTTTGGCAACCCAGCCAAGTGTTGGCACCCAGCCGGGGAGATAAGCACCGGCTTATGCACGAGCAACCCCTAGAACCATTACAGCAATCTGTCAGTCCCTGACGTTGCTTGTACGCAGCCCCAGGGAGGCAGCACGATGAGCCAAACATGGCCGGCTGGAGAGACAGAGCAACAAGCCATGGTGCGAGGTCTGCTCGAGAGGAACCGAGACCTGGAGGCACATGTCGCTACCCTGTCAGCGCGGCTGGAGGAGAGGCGGGCTCAGGATGCACAGGTCAGAGCCACCCCAATAGGGAAGAAGGTCCCGGGGCTGGTAAACAAGTTTGGAGGAAAGCCCCAAGACTACAATGCTTTCCGAACGGAAATTCAATATGCTTTGGAATTGCAGAAAAATGACTTTACTGATGATGGGGAGAGGGTGGCTTACATTGTTGGACATCTGCAGAATGGGGCGCGCGAATGGATCAGGTCCTTAATGGCAATGGGAAATGATGCATTGAAAGATCTTAAGAAATTCTACCAGGCAATGGACGCGATGTTCTCCAGCGAGGTTGAGCAAAGCGTGACGCGGAGGGAGCTGATGGGGGTGCAAGCAGGGGAGCCTGTCCGTCAGAAACTACTGTTCGCGTTTTGCGATGCTAGTGCACAAGCTCGGGTGGGATCTGGACTCTGAACCAGTACAAATACTGTTTGAGGCAGGTTTGGACCCCGAAGTGAAAGGCGAGTTGTCCAGAGCGTCCCGCCCACGGTCGATGGATGAACTCACAATGACTGTGCTTGCGATCGGTGTATGCCAGGAAGTGCGGGTTCAGGAGAAGCGGGAGATAAGGGCAGGACGTTTCCATGGCAACCGCATTCCTGAGATGCCGAGATGCCGCATTCCTGAGATGCCGAGATTCCCAGGCGGCGGAGCCGATGGAAATTGATGGAGCGTGCGTGCGCAAAGTTTCAAACGTTAGTGAAGGCCGGAAAAGGGAGGGGAAGGAGTGGAAAACTACCAAGAAGTGTTTCTTCTGTCAGCGGCCAGGACATTTTGCAAAGGTCTGTCCTCAACGAAAGGCCTGGCAAGGCATGATGTGGGCTGCAGGCCACGATGAGAAGGGGGAGGAAGAGCCGGTGCAGGGAAATGAGAAAGCCTGGTTGCCAACCAGCAGGGGCAGCAGCCATGCCAGCAACCAATAGCAGTACCCCAGCCTGACCCTCCCAAGGCAGCTATAGCCATAGAAGTGGTGCTAGAACTCCCAAATGGGCACCCAGTCAAATAATAATAATAATAATAATAATAATAATAATAATAATAATAATAATAATTTATTATTTGTACCCCGCCCATCTGGTTGGGTTTCCCCAGCCACTCTGGGCGGCTTCCAACAAAGATAAAAGATACACTGAAATGTCACATATTAATAATAATAATAATTTATTATTATTAGTGGAGGGGCTGCTGGATTCTGGCAGCTCATGTAATTTCTTCAGCAGAGACTTCGCTCTGGAGCACCAGCTCCACCTGTTGCCACTAGATTTCCCCTTGCAGGTGACCACCATCGATGGCAGGGAACTACTGCGAGGGGAAGTGACACACCAGACACCGCCAATGTGTTTCCAGGCACACGGAAACCATTGCCTTTCACGTGGCCACGCTGGCAGGACCCCCAATAATACTGGGAATGAGCTGGCTGGCAATACATGACCCAGTGGTCGCTCACTTTTGGGTCAGCTTACTGCTTAGAACACTGTCTGGGAGGGAAGGAACCAAGAATGACTGTGGCTGGGGTGGCCCTGGAGGAAAAAGGGCAGGTGCCACCACAATATGCTGATTTGAAGGAGGTCTTCAGCGAGAGGGAGGCAGACAGACTGCCCCCCCACAGGCCATTTGACTGCTAAATCAACCTGCTTCCAGGGGCTCAGTTACCGGTGGGTAAGCTGTATGCCATGTCCGACCGGGAGATGCAGGAGTTGCGGCAGTTTATTGACAAGAACCTGAAGAGAGGTTTCATAAGGGAATCAAAGGCGGTGCGGGGCAGTCCGGTGTTCTTTGTGGACAAAAAAGAGACTAATCAGCCCAGATTAGTCGTGGATTACAGGGCCGTAAACCTGGTATCAGAACCTGTGACTTTCCCAATGCTCAGGATTGACGATATTTTGACACGTGTGAGGCAGGGGAAGATTTTTACCAAGCTGGACCTTAGGGGAGCATACAATCTGATTAGGATAAGGGAGGGGGACGAATGGAAAATGACCATGTTCACCCCCCTGGGGGCTTTTGAGTACTTAGTCATGCCATTTGGATTACAATTGGGGTCCGCCTGCTTTCAAGCCTTCATGCACCATGTGTTGGGGCCCCTGCCTTTTTGGATGACGTCTTAATCTATTCGGACAATGAAACGCAACATGTCAGAGACGACAGGGAGGTGCTACAGAGATTGAAGAAGCATCAGTTGTGGGTCAAGCTGGAAAAATGCCAATTCCATGCCAAGGAGGTCGAGTTCCTGGGGTACAGGTTGTCAGACAAAGGACTGGCCATGGATCCAGGCAAGGTGAAGCTGGAATGGAAGGCCCCGAAAAACAGAAAGGATGTGCAGAGGTTCCTAGGCTTCAGCAACTACAGGAAGTTCATAAAGAACTTCGCTCACTTGACAGCGCCCATAACGGATTGTCTTAGTAGCAAAAAGAAGTTCGCATGGACAGAGGATGCGCAGCAATCCTTTGAAAAACTGAAGAAGGCGTTCCCCTCGGAAGAGCAGCTCCTGCACGTGGATCCGGAGAAGCCCATGAGACTGGAGACAGACGCGTCCGACCGTGCGATTGGAGCGGTACTTTTGCAACCCGGGTCCAAGGAGAACGAGACTGTGTGCCTTTTTCTCTAGGAAGCTGAGCAAGTCGGAGCAAAACTACACGGTGTATGACCGAGAACTGCTTGCGATCTATGCGGCATTTCGGCAATGGAGACATCTGTTGATAGGGGCGCGGCACAAGATCCAGGTCCGAACTGACCACAAGAACTTGGAATACTGGCGGACCGCACGAGTGCTCAACCAGAGACAGATCAGATGGTCCCAGGAGTTCGCCAAGTTTTTCTTCGAGATATGATACATGCCGGGAGGGGGAAACGTGAGGGCAGATGCACTCTCCAGGAAACCGGAGTACATGGAAGGAGAGGGACCACCAGAGACCAGGCACGTGTTCCCTGAGGACCGGTGGGTGTGGGGGGGAGCGTTGGTAGGGAAACGAGAACTAGCAGGGCTCACCAGAGACAATGAGTTTGCTCAGACAAAAATCAGGGAGCTCAGGGACGGAAAGGAAGACAATGGAGGGTTTGAGGAAAAGGAAGGCCTACTGTACTACAAGGGGTGCTGTATGTACCAGGAGAGACTTTGAG
The DNA here is from genome assembly GCF_964234715.1 of Podarcis melisellensis. Lineage (NCBI taxonomy): Eukaryota > Metazoa > Chordata > Lepidosauria > Squamata > Lacertidae > Podarcis > Podarcis melisellensis. The sequence goes on along the minus strand of NC_138547.1, from coordinate 49,521,395 downwards.
GGAGAAGGTACTTAGACAGCTCCATGACAACCCAACAGCTGGGCACTTTGGACAGTACAAGACCATGCTACCTGTCACCAGGCAGTTCTGGTGGCCAAAGGTGAGGGAAGGCGTACGAGAATATGTACGAGGGTGCGACCGATGCCAGAGGGCAAAGGGGGAAAGGACTGCCCTCGCGGGGCTACTGGAACCCTTACCTACACCGGAAAGGCCCTGGGAGGTGGTGTCCATTGATTTTATGACAGATCTGCCCAAGTCAAGGGGAAAGACAGCAGTCATGGTAGTGGTCAATCTACTGACTAAAATGTGCCATTTCGTAGCTTGCTCGCATGCAGTGTCGGCAGAGGAGACAGCCAGGCTGTTTGTGGACCACATTTTTAGACTGCATGGGGCCCCATTGAGGGTAATCTCAGATCACGGGAAACAATTTACCTCCCGGTTCTGGTGGAGACTCATGAGCTTGCTACAGGTCGAGGGGAGCTTCTCGACGGCGAGGCACCCAGAAACCAACGGACAGGCCGAAAGAGCGAACAGTATACTCCAGCAGTACCTACGCTGCTATGTCAGTGAGAGACAGAACAACTGGGTAGAGAAATTAGCTTTGGCTGAATTTGCGTACAATAACGCTGAACATGTGTCCACGGGAATGAGCCCTTTCATGGCCAATTACGGGTGTCACCCCAGGGCCTTCCCGGGAGGGGGGAGGAAGGATGGATTGTACCTGCGGCTGAGCAATTTGTGGAGGAAATGGAGGCCTTACACCAGCAACTCAGGCTGAACTTGGAGCGGGCCAAGGAAGTTTACAAGAGGCAGGCGGACAGGCACCGTCTGGAGGGGGAAGCCATACGGGTGGGAGACCGGGTGTGGTTGTCATCCCAAGGGTTGCCCCTAAAGGGAGGGTGCAAGAAGTTGCAGCCTAGGCAACTGGGGCCTTTTGAGGTAAAACAGCAGGTTAACCCAGTGGCATTTAAACTCAAGTTGCCTGACAGCCTGAAGATACATCCGGTGTTCCATAGGTCCCTACTCTCACCGTACAGGGAGGGGCGGGAATTTCCGGGATGGGAGGGAGGGGTTACCACTCACCCGTGGGTAGAGGAGAGGGAACATTGTAACGAAGCTACGGAAATACTCGATTTGAGGTGGCGAGGTCGCCAGGTAGAGTACTTGGTAGCCTGGGAGGGGGAACCTAGGTCTGAAAACACTTGGGGCCCTGCTGAAGCAATCACTGACGGGTATCTGGTGGAAGAGTTTCATGGTTTGTTCCCGGGTAAGCCCAAACCATTAGCTAGATTCTGGGAGGAAGAATTTGGACCCACAGACGACGAAGGGGACTTTGTGGGTTTTCCTGCCTCCGAAGAGGAGGGAGGGGAGGTGTTTGAGGGAGAAGAATCAGACTGGGAGGTTCAACCAGCTGGAAGAGATCCGAGCGGATGGGAGGCTGGTTTTGAATCCTCAGAAGATGATGACAGTTCTTTTAGGGGATTCCCCGCATCGTCGGTTGAGGAGAGAGAGGAGGATGTATCGGAAGATCGCGACAGGGGTGGGGGTGGGGTCCTGAGGAGGAGGTGGATGTCAGGGAACTGCCATCAGTGCCGGAGCGAGAGAGCAAGCTCCAGAGGGATTCCAGAGAGCGTCCCGGGATGTGGAGAGGCAGCCCAGCTTCTGGGGAAGAGAATCAGCGTAGCACCAATGGAGAAGGGGGGCAGATGGGGGAAGCGGCAAGGCGATCCCATGACTCCTTGCCTGGGACCAGTGGGGAGAGTAGGGGTCCTCCGTTGCCCACACCCTCCTTGCGCAGAAGGCTTTCGCGCAGAGAGAGTAGGAGGAGACTAGGCTTCTTTGCTGGAAGAAGTTCAAGAAACGCCCACTGACGGATTCTGCCAGCGATTGGGACAGCCACGGGCGAGTGGCTGTCCGGACAGAAGAGGTTCACTCAGGCAACGCAGCCAGGTGTTTGCACCCAGCCGGGGAGATAAGCACCGGCTTACGCACGAGCAACCCCTAGAACCATTACAATGTCCCTGCAAATTTGAACCATTTTTCTTCAGCATAATACAAGGGTGTGTAACTTTGGGAGAGGCAGGTGTAGTTCTAAATGCTTGTTAACAGCTTGGCTGAAAGATGCAAAAAGAACAACTCCACAGATAGCTAAATGCGGAGAAAGGTATGTGAAACTCTGGGGTATTTTATGTGACCCACCCTGAGACCTTTGGGTATAGGGCGGTATAGAAATAATAATAATAATAATAATAATAATAATAATAATAATAATAATAATAATGCCTTAAATAAACTAGCCTGGGTCCTGCAGGTGAAAGAGGCAGCACAAAATGGCATTCTGCTTAGAAAGGAATGGGCTTGCTTCCTCTAATCCTGGAATGGAAGATAAGATTATATACTAAGAGCTCTGTTTCCATTACAGTGGTACCTCAGGTTACATACGCTTCAGGTTACAGACTCCGCTAACCCAGAAATAGTACCTCGGGTTAAGAACTTTGCTTCAGGTTGAGAACAGAAATTGCACAGCAGCGGCAGCAGGAGGCCCTATTAGCTAAAGTGGTACCTCAGGTAAAGAACAGTTTCAGGTTAAGAATGTACCTCCAGAACGAATTAAGTACTTAACCCGAGGTACCACGGTATTATAGATTTTGGTGGGGAAGGTAGTACATAAGCAAACACACGTTTGTATCCTTTTTTGTGTAACTTGAATTTTGGTGCCATTTTGAATCAAGATGGCAGGCTGAAATGTGACTTTGCCCGTGTTTTGTCATAGATCCAGCCATCTTCTGTGATATTGTCACCAAACTTGACACAAGGCATTCTGAGGTGGGGATGGGGGGGTCTATGTTGACGTTCAGGTGCCAGGCACCATTTTGGATCAAGATGGCAAACAAACTTCCCATTTTTTTGGCATAGGCTTGGCTGGCTCTTGAGATAAAACTCAGCGCCAAACCTCGTACAAGGGTTCCTGACAAGGGGATGGCAGACTTTGTCACCATTAGGATCCTGGACACCGTTATGAATCAAGATGGCAGACCAGAACATCACTTGGCACATTTCTTGACATATGTTTGGCTTCCTCTTAAGATATCATCACCAAACTCAGCACAAGGGTTCTTGAGGAGGAGGTGGTGGTGGTCTTTGTCAATATTTGGACTCCAGGAGCCATTTTGAATGAAGCTGGTTTATTGAAATGGGACTTAGGTGTAACCACTTGATTTTTGGTGTGTTGGGTCCAAACTCAGAAATTACACTATCAGTTTGGGTGGGGAAGGATTTTTTTTTTGTTATTTCTAAAAGATATGGATACTTCCTGCTAGCAAAGAATGAATCAGCAGGGTAACAGTGCAAATAATCAACATGCATGTATGACTGACCTTTGGGGCCTGAATAATCAAATTGGGAGATTACTTGCTTCTTGCTCTATTTTCCCCTGCTGAATATTTTCATCCGCAGAGGAGCCCACCTGTGTCTTTTCCTTAACCCCTCTGTCACGTCACCAAATTCACCAAACTCCGTGAGTTCCAGCTGCTGGAAACAGGCTTGTTTTTCCTGATGTCTTGGAGCACCTTTCTATTGGCTGAAGCTTGTGGCTTTACAGGTAAGCTATGGCCTGTCTGCTTGTCTGGGTGTGTTGGATTGCTTGATGGGATGGATAACAGTTACAGAGTCTTAGAATCGGAACTGTGTAGAGTTGGAAGGGACCCCAAGGATCATCTAGTCCAACCCCCTGCAATGCAGAAATCTCAGCTAGATCATCCCTGACAGATGGCCATCCCTCTTCTTTAAAACATCCAAGGAAGGAGAGGCCACCACCTCCCAAGGGAGACTGTTCCACTGTTGAACAGATCGTACTGTCAGAAGTGTCTTCCTGATGTTTAGTCAGAATCTCCTTTTTTGTAACTTGAAGCCATTGGTTTGAGTCCTACCTTCTGGAACAGGAGAAAACAAGCTTGCTCCCTTTTCCATGGGACAGCCCTCAATATATTTGAAGATGGCTCTCATATCTCTTCTGAGTCTCCTCCAGGCTAAACATACCCAACTCCTTCAACCATTCCTCATAAGGCTCAGTTTCCAGACCCTGGATCATCTTGGTTGCCCTCCTCTGCACACCTTCCGGCTTGTCAATATTCTTCTTAAATAGTCAGATAGATGATCCCCTTGTTTTCAGTGAGACAACTGAGGAATTTGTTGGACCTTATATTCCCGGCAGAGTTTGAGTTCTATCAGATGTTGAGGTAGCTGAAGTCTCCGATTACTATTATATATCTCCTTTTTCTAACATATTTGGTGTGGCACAGAAGCCTGCAGTGAAACAGGTGTATCCTCCCCCACCCCCTTAAACCAGCAATCAGACTCGAAGTAAGACAGCTTCTTGAGTTCCTGTGGTTCTGCGAACCCAGACCTGCCCAGTCATCTGTTTCTGTGCCATTCTTTATGGGAAAGAAGCTCTGTCCAACAGAACAGCCCATGTTTGCAGTACTGATTGAAACACATCTCAGTTCCATGTACTTTGTGACAGTTTTAATGTAATTCTCTGCCTCCAGGTGTTGTAGCTGTGCTGTTTTGTGGCATCACTCAGGCCCATTATACTTATAACAACTTGTCCACTGAGTCCCAGCACAGAACTAAACAGGTGAGTCCTCTGTCCCAGTGGTGACCTGTGGCTCCCGCTGCCCCTTCATCATCCAATTTCATTCTCCTTAATATGTTTTAAATGTTCTCTCCTCCGCACCAGGCATTTTCATAACCCATCAAAACACCAGACATCCAGTAGTTTGGGGAGGGGCTTATGTTTGCCTTTTCAGGTTTTTCTTTTTTAAATTATACTTGAAAACTTCTGTTCTGTTATAACATGCATCACTGCAATTCTTTTTAGTTTTTTGGTTGTGCTGACTGTGTATTGGGCATGGGATGGTTTACAGCATGGGTAGGCAAACAAAGGCCTGGGGGCCGGATCCAGCCCAATCGCCTTCTAGATCCAACCCCCGGATGGTCCGGAAATCAGCGTGTTTTTACATGAGTAGAATGTGTCCTTTTATTTAAAATGCACCTCTGGGTTATTTGTGGGACATAGGAATTTGTTCATTTCTCCGCCCCCCACAAGGTCTGAGGGACAGTGGACCGGCCCCCCGCTGAAAAAGTTTGCTGACCACTGGCTTACAGTAATCACAAACTATTGTGCCAGTAATCATAAACTCATCCTCTTTTTGCAATGTGTGCCCAAAGAAATTCGCTGCCCAGACATTTCACTTATGGACATACTTGTTGTTTTCTATACTATCTTGACATGTGTCATAGCTATGATTGATATTCCTTCTCTCTCCCTTGTGTGTGTGTGTTTTGCTTTAGTTGTTTGAGCTCCTCAATTTCTTGGCTGAAAACTTCATCTTCTCCTACATGGGCCTTACGCTGTTCACCTTCCAGAATCATGTGTTTAATCCAACGTTTGTAGTGGGAGCTTTTGTATCCTTTTATTCCAAAAGAGTAGAAGTTGCCTTTTGCCACCTCCCCAATCAACAGATATGAAATGGGGAGAAACCTCAGATATAAATAATAACAACATACATTGCATAGGATAACAGAATGGAAAAGAAAGGGGAAAGAGAGGTGGTGGGAACAGAGGCCCGCAGCCTGGGAGCGTATCATTCCACCTTAAGCAAGAAATGATCAGTGTTTACGGTTGTTGAGTGTTGCAAGTTTTTGCAGCAGTTGTTAGAGGTTATTTCATAGGTGTATGTCACAAACTCTAGCACTTTCAACCGAACCTTTAGATTTCAGAGACAAAGCTTGTGAAGAAGGTTTGGAGGCAGTGGGAAAGAGACGAGCGAGGGGGCACAGTGTGGCCTGCCCTGGAGAAAGGGACAAAAGCGTCTGAGCTCCAGCCAAGCTGTACCCAGTGACCTTAAGTTGCTGGAGAGCAGATTTTGGATGAACACAAGGAAAAACTTGTTAATGGTCAGTGTAGATTGAGAACAGAGCCAGGGCCCTAGGGAGACTGGGCAAGAGGAAGGAGAGGAAGGTACAGGGGAAGGAAGGAAATATTTGAGAGGATAAAGCAGCAGAGAGGAAAAGGTGGGGAAAGAGTGTGGGTTGAGGAGGGAAGGGGAAAGGCTCCCATTGGTACCCTGTGCCCAAGGTCTCCCCTAGAAGCCTTGAAGTGGCCCTGATTTTGAACAGCTGGAGCCTTGTTGGCTCAAGGATGGGGATAATCATATACAGGGATAGTCTCAGTGTGTGTACAGTGTAATGCAGGGATGTGTGACCTGTGGCACTCCAGTCATGGCTGGGCACTAACCCCCACCCTTCCCGGCCACTGACCATGCTGACATCCAATAACATCTGGAGGGTTGCAGATGTTCCTACGCCTGCTGTAGAGGAACCTATTGGGCTTGTTTTGGTCCTCTTTGAATCTGTGGTTAGGACAGGTGCTGTGTGTGCTTGGCATATGGTAAATGTATTCATAAGAAACCTCTCATCAATGCATAACATACTTCTGATTTCTGGTGCACACATGTCTGTCCTTTGTAGAGATGACCTCCATTTAGGGGGAATGTAAGATATGGTAGCCCAGGGGTGGCTTTCCCATTTTGCCACTTGAGGTGGGACAGTGGGGGCCCCATAGACCTGCCTGTGGGGGGGGGGGCTTCTGCCACCTGAAACAGCAGCCTCACCCTTCCTAATGGTTGGGCTGACTGCGGTAGCCTTTAGATACCATGGCTAAAATCCAAAAAAACATGGTTAGCTCTGTGCACTAATAGGAATATTTAAGTGCAAGCCTTTCCTCAGACGTAAGCTGTGTTTTGTTCACTGGAACCGTCTGCCTAGTGAGTATGAGTCTTAGATGCTCATTTCTCAAAAGGCCTTCCATGTACCCTTGTGCCAGACATGGGTGCTTTTAATACCCAGACTTTTAAAAGCAGCTTGAGCTGTAATAAGAGTGGTTTGCCTGTGGCACAGAGCGCTTGATGGAAGATCTGGGCATTGTGTCAAGAATTCAGCATGCTTAAAGCTTTCTGGGAAAAGCCATGGCTCAGTGGTGCAACACCTGCTTGGCATGCAGAAGGGTCCCCGGTTCAAATCCTTGCATCCCCAGGTAGGGCTGGGATAAATCCAGTGCCTGAATTCCTGGAGGGCGGCTGCTGGTAGGCAACATAACCTAGTGGCATGATAAAAGGCAGTTTCCTATGTTCCTGTACTCAGAAGTGGTCCAATCAATGTTAGGTGGTATGGCTGAGATCTCTGAACAGATTGCTTCTCAGCAGTCAGGTTTTTTTGCAGTTTTGAAATTGCTAGTTTGGGATTGCAGGAGGTACTCATGCTCTCTGAAGGCCACTGATTCTCCTTCTTGGCATGATTATTTGTTATTTGTCACTGTTGGAATAAAAACTCTTCTTTCTTGTGCAGTAGGAACATTGGTAACCCACCATTTTTAGGGTTAAATGTAAACTTTAGTGTCAGCTATTGCATGATGCATTCTAATTTTTGCAAACCTGTCAACAAGGGGGGAAAATCCTTAATATGTGCCCAAATCTAGCTGGCTGTATTCCTGGGGAGAGCTGCAAACATTTACCCTCTCTCTTTCCTGCTTAATTTGGGGAGAAGAAACAAGATCGGGACAAATTTCCAACATATGATGATGTTTGCTGGTGAGTAATCACCTCTTGGGGTGTTTCAAATCCATCCCTTCCTAGATTATTCTCATAAGTACAAAGTCTGCTTGTAGAAAGAGACAAAGGATGGAACCTTCAGAGATGCCTTAGATTTTGTCTTAGGGCAGTGATGGCCCTGCCTGATCAAAGGTCAGCCTCTGATGCCCAGATGCCTCCAGGAAGCTGCAAGCTGGAAATGTCTGCAAAGAAGACAATTGCTGGCTGTCATCAGAACCAAGATTGGGAGAATGCGCGTGAAAATGTTTTGAATACATGCTTAGTATTAATAGCAACCATTTTTGCTTCTTGCAGTGATTCAGCCATTTTTGCTTATTTTGTTTATACATGCTCTTTCTCTTCCCTGCCCAGGCTTGCTTTCAACCAAAAATAAAAATAATACAAAAACAGCAACATGTGAAAGCAAATTACAATTGACAACAGGGTGGATTTGATTTAAATCAAATTGATTTACCGTATTTTTCGCTCTATAGGGCGCACTTTTTCCCCTCCAAAAATTAAGGGGAAATGTGTGTGCGTCCTATAGAGTGAATGCAGGCTGCACGGCTAAGCCCAAAACCAGAACAGGGAGATGGAGCGCTGTGGAGCGCTCCATCTCGCTGTTCTAGCTTGGGGATGGCTGCGCGCAAAGCCTCTGCAGGGCAGCGGGGTGCCTTTGGAGCACAGCTGCGCTCCGAAGGCTTCAGGGATCTTTGAGGCTGGTGGTGGGGCAAAGCAGTGCTTCCCCCCACCGCCAGCCCCAAAGAGCAGGTCAAAAGGAACCTGAAGCCTCCGGAGCCCAGCGGGAACTCCCCCCCACGCTCTAGAGGCTTCGGGTTGCCTTCACTGAAGCCTGGAGAGCGAGAGGGGTCAGTGCGCACCGACCCCTCTCGCTCTCCAGGCTTCCAAGGTAGCCGTCTGAAGCCTCTGGAGCGCAGTGGGAACTCCCGCTGCGCTCCGGAGGCTTTGGGTGACTGCACCTTGAACGCACCTTGTTTTAGAGCGGAGAACAAGAAAAAAAAAATTCCCTGTTCTCCCCCTCCTATGGTCCGGTGCGTCCTATAGAGCGAGAAATATGGTAAATCACAATTTAAATCACCAGTCAGTAAGACTTGATTTAAATCATTTTTTTTACAGAAAGACTCATCCTTGCTGGTGTAATCTTAATAATGACAACCAGATGAAGGTTTCATTTTTGGAATAATAAATTTTCAGAGTAGTTTTTGCAGTTATATAAAAAATTACTGGTTTGCTTATACTATTAGAAATACATAGACAGATAATTATGAAATTATTGTGTGGTTTAATAAGTTAACTGTTTATATTTGGACAACCTTTCTGCTGTACTTGATTGGAAGGAGAAAAATAATCATTTCCGTAGTAACAATTTAAACAATTTATTTAACTAAAACAATAACATGATAGCAAATGTATCCATGTTTGTTAACTGATGTGGTTAAATGGTTTTTTTTAAAAAAAACAGAGTTTTAGCACACATGAAAAACTTAAAACAAATCCTTATTTCCTGTTGAATAGCCTTTGGACTAGAATGTAACTTAAAGAGAAAATCTTTAGAAAGGTTTTTTCTCCAAAAGCATTTTATTTAAAAATTCTGATATAAATCATTAAAAATTCCGATTAAAAAAAAAATCCTATTTAAATTTTTAAAAATCTTTTTTTTTAAAAAAAAACCATTGATTTTTAGCCACCCTGATTGACAAATTTACAGTTAAAGTACAAATATATGGGCTTTTATGTTACATCGGCCTCGCCATCGGCTGTGGGGAGGACTGCAGGGCCTGCCCCCTTCCAGGGCCTTTTCCAGCTGGCCCAGGCCCTCATTTGGAACAAACTTTTGGGGAAGTGCGGGAAGTTGTTCTGCTATTGCTTCCCTGTTCCAAGTGGTTAATGTGTTTTAAAATCTCCTCAAGCAGTCGGTGGCATTTTAAATTTTTCTCCCCCCCCCCTTCTTTCCTTTGTTAGGGGTCGGTGGGTGGGATGGATATCTAGTTGGGGATTAATTTTATTATAACTGTTCTGTTTTTGTTTTTTGTTGTTTTATTGGTTGCGTTTTGTTTTTAAGGGGTGGGATCAGGGCTGCCTGGGAGTGGGGCCCCAGCCAACACAATGGCTGGGACAAGTTCCACAGGGGGGGAAGCACTGGGACATCCGATCTCGGTGATCATGGGCAGGAGGAGGAGGAGTTACGCTAAGACCAGACCATGTCATTACCGAGGAGGCAGGTTTAGTAGTTGTTTGAAGACTATATCTGCCTCCGGTCTGTCTGGTCTTGACCGGATGGATACTGGAATCAACAGGGGAAACCCACATGACCTGAAGGTGTTGCTGTGCAATGCCAGGTCAATGATTCAAAAGACCACTGCCATCCATGGCTTGATCGTGGATGGAAGACTTGACCTGGCATGTGTGACAGAGACTTGGTTGGATGATGTAGATGGGCCTGTCCTTGCTGCTGCTTGTCCACCAGGTTTCTCTTACGCACAGCAACCCAGGTCATGTGGGCGGGGAGGGGGGTTGCAGTGATTTTTAGGAAGTCACTAGCTTGCACCAGGCGTCCTATTGGGAAGACCCACTTCTCTGAGTGCACGTTCTGGAAGTTGGGCAATAGGGGCAGTACAGGATTCCTTTTGGTGTACCGACCTCCCCGCTGCACCAAGATTCCCTGGCCAAGCTGATTGAGGTCGTGGTGGATGTTCTCCTGGAGACACCTAGTTTGGTTGTCCTAGGGGATTTTAACATCCATGCCAACAGGACCTTACAAGGGGCCGCTTGGGACTTCGTAGAAAGCATGGCCTCCATGGGGCTGTCCCTGAATAAGTTTGGCCCAACTCATAGTCATGGACATGCCTTAGACCTGGTGTTCACCTCTAGTGAAGTGGGTGATCTGACACTAAGTAAAAGTGAAACAAAAGAAGTGCCATGGTCAGATCACTTCCTGGTGCAACTGGACTTCTCCGCGACCTTCCCCTCTGCAGGGAGGTGAGACCGATTTGCATGATCCGCCCCCGCTACTTAATGGATCCAAATGGTTTCCAGAGAGTGGTAGGGGATGCTTTATCCCATGTTGATGGCCTTTCAGCTGATTCCCTGATGGTCCGCTGGAATGTGCAGTTAAACAGGACTATTGACTCTCTGGCTCCAAAGCGCCTTCTCCGATTGCATGGAGCCCGGCAGCCCCATGGTTTTCCATGGATCTGAGGGCAATGAAACAATCACTGAGACGGCTAGAGCGCCGGCGGCAGATGACTCATTCTGAATCTCACCGGACGCTGGTTAAAGCTCAACGTCGAGCTACCAAGTCGCGATAGCAACGGCGAAGAAGACTTTCTTCACCGCCTCTATTGCATCTGCAGAAAATAGTAGCAGGAGACTGTTTCAGGTGGTCCACAATTTAACGGAACCACCTTTACCACCAGGGTCTTGTAAAGACCCCCAAGATCTCCTGCAACGATTTTGCAAAGTTTTTTGCAGATAAAATCACTCATATTCGGAAGGAGCTAGACACCACCGTGGGAGCAGGGCTGGGGCGGGAGAGTGCTAGAGCTCTGTCTGGTCAAGTTGCATGGAATCAGTTTCAATCTGGTACCTCTGAGGATGTGGACAGGCTGCTTGGACGCATGAAACCAACCACCTGTCTCCTTGATCCTTGCCCATCCTGGCTAATAAAAGGAAGCCGGGAAGGGCTGGGCGATGGGCTCTGCAGGGTGGTGAATGCTTCCCTCTGTGAGGGAACATTCCCAGATCCGCTGAAAGAGGCGGTCATTAAACCGCTTCTTAAAAAACCATCTTTAGACCCAGCCAGTATGGCCAACTATTGCCCAGTCTCAAATCTTCCATTCTTGGGCAAGGTGATTGAGCGCGTGGTTACTGAACAACTCCAGGCACGCCTAGAGGATGCGGACCATTTGGATCCCTTCCAATCGGGATTCAGGCCTCATCATGGGACTGAAACTGCCTTGGTCGCACTGGTTGATGATCTCCAGCGGGCTGGTGCCTCAGGGTTCCGTCCTCTCCCCCATGCTTTTTAACATCTATATGAAACCGCTGGGAGAGATCATCAGAGGGTTTGGACTGGGTGTCCATCAGTATGCAGATGATACCCAGCTCTACCTCTCTTTCAAATCAGAACCAGTGAAGGTGGTGAAGGTCCTGTGTGAGTGCCTGGAGGCAGTTGCAGGATGGATGGTGGCTAATGGATTGAGGTTGAATCCTGACAAGACAGAAGTACTGTTTTCGGGGAACAGGGCAGGCTGGTGTGGAGGACTCCCTGGTCATGAATGGGGTAACTGTGCCCCTGAAGGACCAGGTGCACAGCCTGGGAGTCATTTTGGACTCACAGCTGTCCATGGAGGCGAAGGTCAATTCTGTATCCAGGGCAGCTGTCTACCAGCTCAACCTGGTAGGCAGGCTGAGACCCTCCCTGCCTGCGGACTGTCTCGCCAGAGTGGTGCATGCTCTAGTTATCTCTACGTGGGGCTATCTTTGAAGGTGACCAGGAATGCGGCAGCTAGACTGGTGACTGGGGGCAGCCGCCGAGACCACATAACACTGGTTCTGAGAGATCTGCATTGGCTCCCAGTACGTTACCGAGCACAATTCAAAGTGTTGGTGTTGACCTTTAAAGCCCTAAACGGCCTCGGCCCAGTATACCTGAAGGAGCGTCTCCACCCCCATCATTCTGCCCGGACGCTGAGATCCAGCGCTGAGGGCCTTCTGCCGGTTCCCTCATTGCAATAAGCAAAGCTACAGGGAACCAGGCAGAGGGCCTTCTCGGTAGTGGCGCCCGCCCTGTGGAACGCCCTCCCATCAGATGTCAAAGAGATAAACAACTACCTGACATTCAGAAGTCAGCCCTGTTCAGGGAAGTTTTCAATGTGTGACATCTTAGTGTATTTTTGGTCTTTGTGGAAGCTGCCCAGAGTGGCTGGGGAAACCCAGCCAGATGGGCGGGGTACAAATAATAAATTATTATTATTATTGCTACATAATGAAGGCCTGCTGGAACAAATGAGCTTTTAATTGCTGACTGAATGCAGACCAAGTGAGAGAGAGCCAGATCTCCACAGGGAGGGCATTTCATAGCAAAGGTGGTGGTGCCACTGAGAAGGCCCTGCTGTGTATAGTAGCCCTACTGGGCTATGCTCAACGAGGGAACCTTCAGCAGGGCCTTTCTTGCAAATGTCAAAACCTGGCTTGGGTAGTACTGCAGAAGGCACTCCTTCAGACACTTGGGTCCTAAGCTGTTTGGAATTGGTTTGTTGGTACCTATACTTTGAACTGGGTCTGGTTGCTCTCCTGCAGTGATTTCAAATTCAGTGTAAAATGATCCCATCTCACTGCAAGAGAGCAGCATTATGCACTAGCTGCAAATACTGGATCATCTTCAAGGGAAGGCAAACACTACAACTGTCTAGCTCAGAGGTTGTTCCTAGAATGGCCATAGCTGGAGAAACAGCTGTAGCTCCGCATAGGTTGCATCCTTGTCACATGGGCCTGCAATAATAATATATAATAATAATTTATTATTTATACCCCATCCATCTGGCTGGGTTTCCCCAGCCACTCTGGGCGGCTCCCAATTGAATATTAAAAACACAATACAGCAAGAAACATGAAAAACTTCCCTAAACAGGGCTGCCTTCAGATGTCTTTTGAAAGTAGGATAGTTGCTTATCAACATCTGGTGGGAGGGCGTTCCACAGGGTGGGCACCACCACCGATAAGGCCCCCTGCCTGCTTCCCTGTAACCTCGCTTCTTGCAGGAGAGGGACCCCGGCGTCCGGGGTGGAGACGCTCCTTCAGGTCTACTGGGCCAAGGCCATTGAGGGCTTTCAAGGTCAGCACCAATACTTTGAATTGTACTCAGACATGCAATGGCAACTTGGAATCTAGGAAGTCCCCCCCCCCGACTCCAGGCATCTCCCTTCTAGAAGATTGCCAGAACAAGCTGTCTTACCTAATTTTTGGACCTGAGAAGCACCAGCCCACAGATAATGCACCTTTTTCAAATTAATAATTTTTATTAAATTTTCAAATTGTACATTTCAAATTAAACATCTTTTATTATACCATTATACCTCCCTCCCCTTCCAGGATTCATTTATCTTATCCAACATTCCTACATATTCTAATATATCTAATTTAATTTTCCTATCTTACATCAATTCAGAATATGTTATATTGTTGAGTTACTTTAATACTGCCAGCGTTTTTAACTGTGCACAATTATTTTCATTATACTCAACAAAAAGATCCCACTCCTCTTTAAATACCTGTTCTTCTTGTTCTGTTATTCTACTTGTTAGACCTGCTAATTCTGCATATTCTGTCATCTTCAGTTGCCAATTCTCTTTCTTTTGTGTCAATCAAAATTTTGTGTTTAATTTGTGGCTCCCCCACCCTGACAAATTTAGAAATACCCCTTTTCCATTCCTTGAGGCAACTTGGTTTGTCAATAATCGGTATCGGTTGAAATAAAAGCAGCATTTTTTACTTCCGGAGGCGGCGCCTCCGACAATGGCGGATTCCCTCTGATTCAGAGGGAGACAGCTCCACAGAAATCGGGTCCTACCGCTGCAGCGAAGTGGGGACCCTTTCGAAAACCACAGGCGAAAGAAGCCTGCGACCGTGGGACTCGGCGGGCACCGTTCGTGCCCCCCCGTTTGGCAAAGGAACCCCACAAAGGGCTCTGGAGTGAGACGGGGGCTAGCGCGGTGCTGAGAGTCAATCGCTACTTCTGCGGAGCGAAACTGCACAGCTGATGTCGGAGAGCGCTGTCCTTTTTCCTGTGACAATTCGGATTTTAAACAACAACCCGTGAGTAGGACAATTGAAACTTTTGGATTAAAAATATACTTTTGAATTTGACCCGAGACGGGACGGTGCAAACAGGAAGTCCGCCTCCCGTTCTTTGTATAAAGATCAAAGCAAAGATTTTACAAGCTAAAAGCCGGATAAATTGACAGCTTGAAATTTCCTGCACTTTTAGCTACCAAATCCCCCTAGACAGCAGGAGGAAAGGGGAAAAAAAACTTGACTTTCTAATCCTGCAGAGAGTGAGTTAAGAAAATAAGTCTCCATTGTCCCTAACCTGGGGGCGGAATGACAGGAAAGAAACTGTCGGTGATGCTTACAATGTGAATATAGAAAAATTGACAGATAGAATTGGAAAAGAAAAAAAATAATAATTCCAATGCTGCTTTCTGCCTGTTTGTTTTATATTGAAAGGAAACAAAATATCTGAAAATCGAAAGTAACTTTTTTCCCTTGTTGGATACATTTTAAAAATGGATGCAAAAAAGTAACTACACCCCCTAGAGGAAGCCTGCCAGTTTGTCTGTTTCAATTTATAAAGAGAACATAATAACTGGGAAAATCAGACCATGGGACCAGCTCCCTGACCTTGACAGAAATGATTAGAGAGGAAGTTTTATCTGCCCTGGACAAAATATATGATGTGCTGCGACAGCTGGATGAGAAAGTGTCTCTGATGAATCAAAAGATGGATTATTAAACAGCTGCAGTCAGCAAAGAGGTGCCAGTGGGAAATGCAGTTACAGAAACTGCACAACAATCTACCCAGGAAACTGGTTTAACAGGGCAAGTGCAAGGGCAGAGAAAGATGGAAGAGGTTGTGAATGCACCTCAAAAGACACGGAGACTTCAAGTCCTACATGACCAAAAGCTGCAACACTGGGAGATGCAACTTGGAGGACACTGGCTAAATTTTGGACTTAAGAAAATTCTTATCTTTGGTGGGACTGTGAAACAAGTGGAAGATCATTTTTGGAACAATTACTCTTTGGATTACAGACTAAACACTGGGGAGTGCAACACTGGGGAATGGGACAATTGGATAAAAGGAAATGAAGAATACTACTGTACGGAACTCCCCGGTGATTGGCTCTCCAAAGAGAAAGAGAAGAAAATGTGAAAGAACCCAATAGGGAACAAGGTTGTATGCAACTACAAACAGAAACAAGAAAACTCGCAGAGGGGGCTTGGAAGTGACCTGAGAGCCTCAGATATTAGAACACCTGACTGATGAGGATATAATGACATAAGGACTGACATTACCCGGAACCAGGAAAAGGGACGTTGGATAAACCTAGAATGAGAAATGCTTTTTGTATAAACCTATATTTATGGAATTAGTGTAATACTAATGAAATATTAAGAGATGTTGGAAAGGAAGTAATTGGCTTTAGCAGAAAGGTTAAATATGGTTTAAATTTAGAAATTTTAGAGATTTAAGGACAAGATAAAATTAATGAAATTAATGCAAAAAATGAAGTGGTTTGAGTAATAAGGTGAAATAAGAATTTGCAAGAATGGTTTGATTATAAATGATAATATGAAGTAATATTATATGGTGATACATAATTAAGGGTAAGATAAGAGGGTATGAATTTGCTGAATAAATTTTTAATTGGAATACAAAGAGGGAGGCGAGAGGAAGTCAGGAATATAACTAAAAGAATGGTGAGAAATTGAAAGGAGGGATTTTTCTTTTTCTTCTTGTTTTTGTGTTGAATTTTTGTATTTTTCTGGTGTTTATTTTCTTTTGTTGTTTCTGTAACCTTTTTTCTTGTTAAAATCTAATAAAATATTATTTTTAAAAAAAAGAAATAAAAGCAGCATTTTGGGGAGCACATTCATTTTGATAGCTGAAATTCTCCCTCAAAGATGATCTAAGCATCTCTTAAGGACTGGCCTTAAGACAGGGTGGAATATGATGCATGAAGGAGAAGGTGTTAATTAACACATTAAGAGTCCTAGCATGGACCAGGATCTAGGCCCTTGTGCAGCTTGCTCTGGACGTCTTTCTCTCGTGCCTCTACAGAATACAGTGTAATCTCTTCACACACATGTTACTTGTGCAAATGCAACTACACACACTTTGCTCTTGCAGCAGCAGCCTTCCCAACTTAGGGGAGAAGGACAGGCAGGCAGAGCGAGAAGAAACCCCACCTGTCTGCTGCTTCTACCTGCCTCTCTCCCTGTCTGCCTCTGCTCCCTCCCGCATCTGAAGAAGTTGTGCTTTCTTCTTTCTCTGGCAGCGGTGGCACAGGGAGGTCCTCCATGCAGGCTTTCCCTCTTGCCAGCCAGCAGCCTTTGGCTTTGAGCAATGTGGTGTATGGGCACTGCCTCTGGAAGAGAGCCCTCGCCCATAATAATAATAATAATTTATTTCTTCCCCAGGCACTCTAGGCGGCTTCCAACAAAATATCGAAATACAATAGTCCATCAAACTTTAAAAGCTTCCCTAAACAGGGCTTCCTTCAGATGTCTTCTAAATGTCAGATAGTTGTTTATTTCTTTGACATCTGATGGGAGGGCGTTCCACAGGGTGGGCGCCACCACCGAGAAGGCCCTCAGCCTGGATCCCTGTAACCTCACTTCTCACAGGGAGGGAACCGCCAGAAGGCCCTTGGGAAAGGAACCCCAGCATCTGGGATGGAGACGCTCCTTCAGGTCTACTGGGCCAAGGCTGTTTAGGGCTTTCAAGGTCAGCATCAACACTTTGAATTGTGCCCGGAAACGTCCTGAGAGCCAATGTAGGTCTTTCAGGACTGGTGTTACGTGGTCTCAGTGGTCCCAGTCACCAGTCTGGCTGCCATATTCTGGATTAGTTGTAGTTTCTGGGTCACCTTCAACGGGAGCCCCACGTAGAGCGCATTGCAGTAGTCTAAGCGGGAGATAACCAGAGCATGCACCAGTCTGATAAGACAGTCAGCGGGCAGGTAGGGTCTCATCCTGCGTCCCAGATGGAGCTGGGAGACAGCTGCCCTGAGATCATACTGTAGATTCTGGTCCACGAAAGCTTATGCCGTAATGACTGTGTTCATCTTGAAGTCACTACAAGATTCTTTTTTGCTGGAAGTTGCAGCTTGGAAGAGTAGCAGCACTCCCCTCCTGCAACACCACGTGAAATGGAAGAGAGCTTTCTGGGGGAAGTGGGTTGGGGTTTGCACTCGAAAGGTGAAAAGTAGAAAAGCTTGTGTGTGTGTGTGTGTGTGTGTGTGTGTCTCCGCGCACACGCATACACTCACGCGTGCCCACACGTTCTTGCATGTACATACTGCATTCAGACTCCGGGACAGAAATGGAAGAGGCTCTTAGGAGCCCGGCCATAGGCCACACATGGTTTGATGAGCCTTTCTTCCCAGGCCTCCGTGGAGCCATGGCTTTTGCGCTGGCCATTCGGGACACAGCCACCTATGCGCGGCAGATGATGTTCAGTACAACACTTCTCATCGTCTTCTTTACCGTCTGGGTGTTTGGAGGTGGCACCACTCCTATGCTGTCGTGCCTTCATATCAGGTGAGTGTCGGTTCGAGTCTTGTGCTGTTGCCTTAGCTAAGGAATCTTGCTGTGATCTGTACAATGTATCGTGTATGGTGGGGACCTGATAAAATCAAAAAGTTCTGGAGTAGTATTTATGAAGAATTAAAAAATATGTTTAAAATAACATTTGAGAAAAGGCCAGAAGTGTTCCTTCTAGGTATAGTAACAAAAGACATCCTAATGATAAGAAAATAATATTCCTATACGCGACGGCTGCCGCTAGGGTTTTACTGGCAAAAAACCTGAAGGGAGATATAGTCCCATCAGTAGCAGATTGGCAAATAAAATTTTGTGAATTTATTGAATTGGGCAAAATGATGGCAGCAATCAGATTACAATTTAATCAAAAACTGAGGAAAGAATGGGAATGTGTAGAGGAGTATAAGGCAAAACATTGTTCCAAAAGAAACTTACTGATATGCTTAGACTGATGTTCGCAAAGTTAGGATAAAAGTTGGGACAGATTATATGGGTTTTTATATAAAGTATATTGCTTTAACACAATATTAAAATAATATAAAATTAACTAAATAATGCTAAGCATGGGGGGAGGGAAGTCACAGGGATATAAAGGGGGAAAACGTACAGTGATGCAGTGAAACCTGGGGTTACGGCAGGAATCCATTCCAGAGGCCCCGCCACAACCTGAAAATGACGCACATCAAAGCTCTGCGTCTGCGCATGCACGATTTAGCGCCTCTGCGCATGCACGAGTGGCGAACCCAGAAGTACCCCGTTCCAGTACTTCCGGGTTTGCTGCAGATGTTTGCTGAAGCCGATGCAAGAGGAGGCAGACGCAGAACGAGGTTTGACTGTATATGTATGTAAGAAACAGAATGTAAGAAATGTTAAAAGATGTTCTTTTTGTTGAATGTAATACTATAAGAAATAAATTAAAAAAGGGAAAAGGGGAAAAAAGGAAACCTGCTGTGCAGCTTGTCATCCAGCTGGTTCAGTTATCACAGGCTTGAGCAGGTAAATGCCCACTCTCCCCCGCTCACTTTCCCTGCCTCCCACCCATCAAACCTCTACTCCCACCCATCAAACCTCTACTATGGGTCCCTGAGGCCTCTAAGCATGAGTTCTTATGTTGCTTTTCAATTATTTCATTTACAGCTTTTTCCTTCCCTTTTTGGGGGGATACCTGGTGAGATCTCATGTGTGGAGAAACCCTTATCTTGTCTATAGGTGGCCACATTTTGCTGCCCAAGCGCTGGGTGCTCACGTTTCGTTTTGGAAGAAATAATAAATGCCACAATTCATTAATAAGTGGCATAACAAATAGTTGCAGTTTATTAAAATGGTGCTGAGATTCCAGATGAAGAACTTTTTTCAGACACTTGTAACAGTGTTTATAGCCAGGTGGGTCACATAGAACGAGAAATCTAGAACTGATAAAATGGTTCTTACTGAATGGACCACATAATTATTAGCCTTTATTTTCAAATCCTATCAGAGACTTTTCATCTCAGTAAACATAGTTCAGGTGTGCATGTTTGTCCTTGAGAAGCAACTGTGCCTCTACAGCCTGTAATCATTTGTGGGGGTGAAAACCAGGAAGCCAGCGAAGGGAGAGAAACCCTTTGCTCCACATTTCCCCACTTCATAACAATGGAATCTGAGGGTCCGTCTTTCTGATGTGAGAAAGAGTGTTAAGCAGGAACTGAATGATGGGGAAAGTGTGCTTGTGAAATGTCTCCTCTTGGTTGCTGGGGGTCTCCTTGGTCACATGACTTAATGAGAAGGATAAAATCAGTGGCCAGATACAGTTGGATTAGCTTAAAAATCCAAGACTGCAGGGCTTGACGTACATAGCCTAGCAGGGAGTAAGTCCTGTTGAACTTAGTGGGGCTTCATTTACTAAGTTATTCCATGCCTCCCTCCTGCAAAACGTTAGGGTGGTCCACAGCAACATGAAAACCTTTAAAAGGACTCTGGAGCAGGCAGGTGTAATTTGTTATGGACATTTCATAATTTAATTTAATTTTTTAAAACAGTAGTTTGATTTTTGTGTGAGGGAAAAAAGGTGGTTTCTTTCTTTCTTTCTTTCTTTCTTTCTTTCTTTCTTTCTTTCTTTCTTTCTTTCTTTCTTTCTTTCTTTCTTTCCTTCCTTCCTTTCTTTCTTTCTTTCTTTCTTTCTTTCTTTCTTTCTTTCTACCATGCACCCTTCCTGCCAAGGGCAAGCCCTGTGGGCTTGTGTTTTTAGCTTTTAAGCCCACATGTGGACAGTGAGAGAGAGGCCTAGTAGATGAAGCCCACAGGAGAACTTGAGTAATTGTTTCCTCTTCTCTGCAGGGTTGGTGTGGATGCAGATCAGGAAAACGTGGTAGGTGGCTGTGCTCTTTTTCTCTGCCTCTAACACAGGGGTGTCCATGGTGGATATCCTCACATTTGTTGTGGTGGCATGTTGGTTAATTTCCTCACATAAACATTTTTTATTTATGTATGCAAAACGGTTTACCGTTCTGTTTCTGCAGCAGCCTTGCAGAGTAGTGACTGCTTTCAAGGCACCTCGAAGCTGAGTAAATACTTGAACTCTGTTGCAAGCGTATCTTCTGAAATAACACACCAGGGGAATAATTATGGGCAGAGGAAACCAGTCCCAAGCAGATGGGGAGGGTCTGTTGGTTCTCCCATGCAGATTACAAGCACCGGCATGCAAACCCAAGACTAGAGACTAGCTGTGCAGAATTTGAGCCAGAAGCTTCTGGGAAGGATTGGTGCCGTTTCGGGACCAAGGGCCAACATGAAGAAGAGGAAGAGCAAAGCCAACTCTCCTTGCTCTGTGGGCCCTGCTTTTCCTTGCCTGCCCCCAGTCACATGAAAGAGTAGGTGGAAGCAGCTTTTGAAACTCCCACTGTTCCAGGCGCATTTTGTGACAGGGAATTTCATTAGCATGAGCAGTTTCTGAGCTTTGCACCTGAGATTTCAGATTAAAACTGCAGAATGGAAGGAAAGGAGGACCTTTTTCTGCCTCCCCACTTCCAGCCACTCTCTGAAGAATAGAGAAGAGACCCTCTTAATAATATTAGGGGGGTGGGCGGGGGAAGGACTGGACCATGTGAAAAATGAACATAAGATTTTAGGTGCAGTTCATTCATTTTCAGCTTTGTATTCTTGTTATAAAAAAGCATGCCTAGACACTCAGTTGCAGCGCCCATAACCTAGGTTTAAGGTGCCATTTAGCTCCTAGCTTTCATATCTCAGTTTCTAACACTGCATGAAAGCACCATTTCAGTGCCTTGACTTGCTGGAACCCAGGACATGTCAATCAGCCAGAAATTAGGACAGAATTCAGCATGGCCTTCCAGTGAAAGAGGGGATGGCAGGAAAAGGGAAGCTTCTGTTTGTGGTTCACGTCACTGAAAATGCTTGCAAGCCTCTGACACCAATGCTTTGCCAGGCTATCACAGGCAGAAAAGTTTCTTTTCCTTGCCAAATGCCTTGTTTGGAGTGTGATTCTTGTCAACCAAAGTACTGTAATTGTGCCTCATTGATTTGTTTCAGGGAGTGCCAGAAAATGAAAGGAGAAGTACCAAAGCAGAGAGCGCTTGGTTATTCCGGCTGTGGTACAACTTCGACCATAAGTATCCTTAAGAGAAAAAAAAAACCGGTTCTCCTTCTTTCTCCTCCTCCTCTTACGTCTTGGCCTTTGTACTAGGAGGCCAATATCTGCCTCTGTCCATGATGGGGAAAGAGAGCTTCTCCTCTCTGAAAAGTCTCTTCTGCTCAGCTGTGGATCCTCGTCTTTCATAAAGCCAATTGCCTGGCAGTCAAGAGCCAGAGTGATAAATCTGCCATATTTTCAGTTACTGAAAGAGTCAGCCAGCTCTTTTAGCCTCTGGAGGTGTGGATGTTTTCCAAAGGTATAGTTTGTCACACAGGCTGCCCCCTAGAAATGTGGTTCCCAATTTGCTAGGTACTGCAGACCCACAGTTTTTCAAAAGCCAAGCCATGGACCCCCTGCTTTTGAAAATGCTGGTATCTCTGTAGCAGTTTTTGTTATGTGAATGGAGCCACCGTACCTTCCAGCTTGTCCTAGTGCCAAACCATCCATGCCAGACTAGTCACATGACCTGCTCGAGAGCATGGTGCCCCCCAAACATGCACTTTTGGGCCCTGCAATCTCAAGCTCACAGGAGAGCATGGCCCCCCAACAAAGGATGTCGTGGGTAGTTGACAGATATGTGCCATGGATCCCAGTGGCTCTAGTATAAAACTCATACCACTCAGCAGCGAATGTTTCTAGGTTGTGGAACAAAAACAACCTATTACTGAAGTGCCCCGACAGGAGCAGAGAGCCCCCCCCCCGCTTTCTTGGGGCATTGGAAAACCAGTTTTCAGAAAGTGAAACTGGATGAAACTTTTTACCACCACTTAGTGAACAATTAGGTAGGACTACTAAAGGCTTGATAAAATTACTTTGCTCTGATCCTGGGTAGCCAGTTAGCCAGACGTTGCCCATCAGAACCACTTGCTTGTGTGTTGCTTTTGTGAAGAAGTTGGCCTGGAAAGTAAGACCTTAGTGCCATCTGTGGGCATGAGCTGAACACGAATAAGGGCAACTCTGGAACGAATTCCTACTTGAAACTCACCCGGCTCCCTCTCTGTGTCTTCCCTGTTGGAAAAACACAAGGCATTTTTACACAGGGCTTTTTATGTACAATACCACATTCAATTGCTGCCACTTATCATATATCATATTTTTGAGCCTCACTGTTGTTAAGCTTTTTTTTTTAACAGTCACTTGCATTATATTTTACTACTTTTTAAAAACAATCATTTTAAAATGATTTTACTGTATATTTTCATGATTATGTTGCATGCATCTCTTGGTGAATGCATGCAGTGGGATTTAATAGGTTTTCGTTAATATCCTTGGCTTCAGCGAAGGTCCTGTGTGAGTGCCTGGAGACGGTTGGGGGATGGATGGCGGCTAACAGATTGAGGTTGAATCCTGACAAGACTAAGTCCTGTTGTGGGCGGGCAGGTGGGTGTGGTAGACTCCCTGCTCCTGAATTGGGCAGCTGTGCCCCTGAAGAACTAGCTGCGCAGCCTGGAGGTCATTTTGGACCCATAGAGGCCCATTCTGGTCCATTCTGTGTCCAGGGCAGCTCCATCTGGGACGCAGGATGAAACCCTCCCTGCCCGCAGACTGTCTAGCCAGGATGGTGCATGCTCTGGTTACCCCTCGCTTGGACTACTGCAATGCACTCTATGTGGGGCTACCTTTGAAGGTGACCCAGAAACTACAACTAATCCAGAATGCGGCAGCCAGACTGGTGACTGGGAGTGGCCACCAAGACCACATAACACCGGTTCTGAGAGATCTTCATTGGCTCCCAGTACGTTTCCGAGCACAATTCAAAGTGTTGGGGCTGACCTTTAAAGCCCTAAACAGCCTCGGTCCAGTATATCTGAAGGAACGTCTCCACCCCCATCCTTCAACCCGGACACTGAGGTCCAGCTCCGAGGGCCTTCTGGCGGTTCCCTCGCTGCTAGAAGCCAAGTTATGCAGGGAACCAGGCAGAGGGCCTTCTCGGTGGTGGTTCCTGCCCTGTGGAACGCCCTCCCACCAGATGTCCAAGAAATAAACAACTACTGTATCAGAAATTTAGAAGACATCTGAAGGAAGCCCTGTTTAGGGAAGCTTTTAATAACTGATGTTTTAATCTGTTTTTAATCTTTTGTTGGAAGCCACCCAGAGTATAAATAATAAATTGTTTTTGTTGTTGTTGCTATATAAAAAACCCATGAAGTGCTCTCATTGAAGTGTTTTGTGCCTTAATAACGCCCCCTTCAGTTACCTGAAGCCCCTCCTGACGCACAGTGGTCCTCCTCTAACGACAACGCTCCCAAGCTGCTGCGGCCCCATTGCCAGGTGCCTGACCAGCCCTCAGGCTTATGAGGTACGTGCAGAACCTCCCAGAAGGACCATGGAATACTTTCTGTGTATGTTGTGTTTCCGCAGCTGCTGAGGTTTGGCTGTGCAAAACAGTTACTATATTCTTGGAGCAGCTTTTTCCACCAAGTGCTGTGATTGCTTTTCAGTTTCCAAATCAGACTAGCTTCTGTCTTTATCTATCATATGCCACTTTCTTGCTCAAAATCGTGCTCAGAGCAGCTCCAAACAGCATCAGAAAAGTGCAATAAACATATATATAGCAACATTTCAAGATAATCCACTGCTAACATAATGCAGCAGAAAGCCACATACCATACTTTTCCATGTATAAGACTATGGTTTTTTATTCAAAAATCTTGTTCAAAATTTGGGGTCATCTTATACATGGGTAGTGCATTGTGGGGACATGGGATTGGTTGCTGCCACGAGTCGGAGATTGCTATTGGTGGCTGCAGGAAGGGCTGGTGTTGATTTTCTGTCGCTGCAGCAGTTGGGCAGGCAATTTACTGCTTTTGACAGCAAGGGGACAGAGGATAGTTTGCTTTGTTGATGCGTGTGAGCAGCACTGTCGGTCTGGCGGGTGAGTGATTTTTGTTATTCCCCAAAAAATCTGGGCCACCCCCCCAAAAAAAGTTCAACAACTCTGGGCAATCCCCCCCAGTTTCTTAATTTTTTGTCCCCCCAAATAGGGGGTGTCTTATACATGGGGGTGTTATACATGGAAAAATACAGTAAATGTTGCTTGGTCAGTCAAAGTCCATCCATACCTTCATCATGTTCCCAATAGACCACCCTTTATTGGCATTCCTAAGCATCTGATACTTCTGAACTTGGCAGTTTGATTTTGGTAATGGCCTTTGGGAGACCTGTTTGCCTCTGTAAAATTGTTAAATACTATGGGAGTCAAAGAAGATAAATTCTGTGGTGTTTTATGAATGCAGATGGACTTAATTTTTAAGCAATATTCTTGTGGAGCAGGTATTTAGCCCCATTTTACAGGTATAAGTGAGGCAGGGGAGAAATGATGACTACTCCGGTGGGGTTAGGACCCAATTGTCCTGGATCTGAATCTCGTGGAACATGCCTAGGTTGTGAAACCTTCATATCTTGCTTGGGACATGGGCATCTTGTAGAAAATTGCAGTCATAAAATAAAAACTTTCCAATTTTATTATGCCAGTCAGACATCTTGGACAGCAGGAATAGATATTAATTCAGCATATTAGGTGCTTGGTAAAATAGCTCTTTTCTTTTACTCAGAATCAAGAGCAGCTGAAAGACGATGATTCAGACCTTATTTTGAATGACGGAGACATCAGTTTGACCTACGGGGATTCCACCGTGAACACAGATTCTTTGACATCTGGCGCATCTCGAAGGGCGGCGGGAAACGGTTCCGAGGACACCCTGGACCAGGAGCTTGGGTTTGGGGACCACGAACTTGTGATAAGGGGCACACGCCTCGTTCTCCCCATGGATGATTCAGAGCCACCCTCAAATGTAGTAGACAATGCCAGACATGGGCCGGCATGAGATCTGCTGGTAACAAGGTGATCAGTAAAACCCCCCCACATACGATCATGAAGAAAAATGTACTACCTACAACAAAAAACTACTGCATGTCTCAGAATGTCTAAGCTGTATAAATATTACTTATTTATATGGTGTTAGGAGAATATAACTACCCATATGAGACAACTTGTGAAGAGCGACTCTTAATTTTCATAAGTTAAACTCATGGACTATACTGTGTAGCAGTGGAACTGTTTTAGAACAAATATCCTTTATGAAGGGGAAAGGGGGGACTGCTGCCAAGATCTTCCCTCCCAACTTGTGTCAAATAGTCTGCTTTTCTTTTGCAATTTCCCATCACTTACCTGAGAGTAGGAAGGAGGTAGTGGTGGTGGTGGCGGCATCTTGGGTTGCGTTTTGCCACGTCCATCTCAGGTAGTGAGCAGGTGGTTTTGGCTGCCTTCCTTTAGTGGATGGCAGGTCTGGAGACTTGAAATTTCCTCTCTGTAGCATTGCTATAGGATTTGTTAGAACAGACCTTGATATTATGATGGCCTGCATGCTAAACCTGCCACCAGCCGATAAGAAGCTGTGATCGTAATAGAGTGCTTGGATGAAACGGTCAAGGAGCAAATGGTCAGTGGCTTGTTGACAGGAGCCGCTTGCATCTGTCTTCCAGTTGCAACATGTGCTTTTCATAATAAGGCTCGAGATGATTCATAAAAGCAAGTTCTTTAAGATTTGTGCTTGGATTGAAGGTGGGTGTTTGTTTTCTTTTTGTGTTTAAATTTCTCTCATGCCTTATTCCATAGGGCCAGGGGCAGGTTCTGAGTTATGAAGCAGTCAAAGTGGGCAAAGTTTGGTTTTTCACATAGAGAAGTAGTGTTTCTAGATCAATTAACAGCCATACGAAGCCATTGCTGGCTCCCTTTCTAAACTTGCAATTGAGTGGCTGTGCCTTTCAGCTATGTCAAAATTTTCTTCTTGCTGCATAGCTGCCAAGAAGACCAGTTCCACACCATATCATGGAGTTCAGCTGTGTGAACAGGACATGCAGAGGTTTAAGACTCTTAGGTGTGGGTTTTCAAAAGTGGCAGTTTAGGTAGTACCGAAAGGGAGTTGTCTGTCCATCCATCCTGTATAGTTGCACTTTGGTTTGGTCACTTCTTTGCATGCTTATGTGACTATAAAAAAACTACAACCTTTGGTTTTTGTTCTTGTGTCTCTTTCATGTTAAATGAGTAATATATTTGTGAGCTGCCATAGATTATTTACATGTTTTTGTTTTGTTTTGTTTTGCCTAAGGAAGAGCACTGAACAACTCGCTGATATTGCACTTGGTGTATTCAGCCTCATCCTGCCATGATATTTTTTTATTAATCCTTTTGATTTATTTTTTTTACTTGGTGCAGTGGGTGTTTTTGGGAAGCCAGGATTTCTGAATGCCATGTTTTCTTCAGAGAAAACAGTTGCCATATAAAACCTTTCAATGTACAGTTCTTATTTCTGTCCCTTTTCTCAAAGCACTATAGGGCTGTACAAACTTTTTGCTCTGCTAACACAAAATTGTGAGGACCCTGAAAAAAGAAGAGAATCCGGTTTTGATTTGTTTGAACATCATTCCATTTAACAACAGTACAAAGAAAAGAGAGCGAGAAGCTGGAGAGAAGCAAAGCCACCCTCTAAAGGCAGTAGATTCCCTAACTCGGTTGCAGCAGGATGTTGGGAAAGGTGTGGGGAGTCAGACCCCTATGTGGTGGACGTGCCCCATAGCACAAGGTTTATGGAAGAAAGGCAGTTGCAGCAGGAGAGGGAGAAGCAGCCTGGACTATCTCCAGGAGGGAGAGTGTAGCACATCTTCACACCTGCAAGAGAGCTTGGCTTCTTAGCGGTGCCAGCCGGACTTCTTGTATTTATAAGAATTGGGGGCCTTTGACTTTCATCAGTGGGTGATGGTTCCCATATTTTCCAGCGCTAAGCAGGAAGCAGGAGGTGGAGTTCTTACAATACAGACAAGAAACCAAGATAACTTCTCTCTCTTTCTTTTCAAACTTTTTTTTATGTTCTCAGGTCTGAATGTCATGCCTTAAGTATGCTTCCATGCAGTTCCTTGTTATTTATGTCCTTTCTTTTAAGATTGAACATTCTGGCTGCAGCCAGCCATAGAGGTTGTTCATGCAAGCCCTATTGAAACGAAGGGAAATTCATGTTTTTCTTCTTCTCCTCCAGCTTGCACAAGAGAAGTAGGACCTCCACTGCACCTAACAAGTTAATAAATGCCGGTTTCCATTGTTATCATAGGAATTCGTTGTTGAGTACTGATACATCCTCCCCCCCCCCCCCGCTATGCAGGAATTCCATGAAGTGTGTGTGTGTGTGTGTGTGTGTGTGTTTTTATATGATGTCTGTATCTTAAAAGTTTGATGTTAAAACAGTAATAGGGAAAATGTTCATGAGTTGAGATTTTTACATCACCTGCACATTAATGATTTCCTTTGTTTAAGGCTTTTCCAAACAAGAGTCAATGACCTCTTTATCCCCCTCTTATTAAATATTTTGTAAACTGATATAACCAGTAATCATATTGACAAAAATATCCCCATCTGATACTGTGGAATGTTGTGAAACAAACTTCCTTTGACAAATCCGCTTCTAGTCCACAGGGTGTCACTGCACTCCTCACCTGAACAGGGAGAGTGCCTGTGCCCCTTGGTGCCCCCATGGACCTTGTTCTGATGAACTTTTTTTGTAGGTAATACCAGAGGGAAATAATTCTTAGGCTCGCATTGGCCGCCTCCCTTTTCTGTCTTCCCATTGCAGAAAGTAGCCCATGTCACAGCGTTGCAATGCTGTGTCTGTGCCAGTCCCCTCTCAATACAGGAGAGCCGGAGAGGGGCTACCAGTAGCAGATTCAGTGAGATCTTGATGCAGCTGAATCCAGTAAAGTGAAACACTAAAATGTTTATCAGTGCCACGATAAATAAACCGTATTCAATAAGTAAACCCAGCCAGATAGGCAGGGTGTAAACAATACAATTGTTGTTGTTGTTGTTGATTAATATAGATGTTTAAATACAATAATAAATAATAAATAAAATGATAGATCCAGATATGAGAAGCAACAAATGATGCATAAGATCAAATGCAGATCATCCAGACAGACTAGATTTACTGTGACAAATCATATGGAGAAATGTTTTGGATCACTGAGGAAGTCCCACATGCTTGGAACACATTTTGGTCTTGGCACAATTGTTTGTCACAAGAGTTGGTTGATCAAGCATCAATTGGATATATTATTTATTAATCCCTTTATTTTATTTGAATACATTTTATCTCTCGTGGTATTAAAGCTTGCATACTTCTTTCTAACATTTCTGGAGTAGCAAGTTTTATTCTTTGGATCTTACCCAATTCACTGTTCTGTGTCTTGCTTTGGAGGTTAGGGCCCATGCACCCTCTTTCCAATATAGCGTCCCGTCATTCTTTACTGTCTCGCTGGGAATAGAAGGATGAAGTGCATTCAATAGCCAAAGTCTTCCTCCCTTTTGCAGAAAAGGGTAGAAAAATGTTCCCTCTTTGTTGTCAATAGCAGTCATGGAAAGTTCCCATAACCCTGTAAGGTGGGATCAAAGTTGCAAGTTGTCATTGTTGAAGTGGGCACTTGGGAAGAATATAGGTTCCCTGGCACAAGTGATGTATTCATGCTCAAAGTGGGGCATGAACAGCAGGCACAGATATTATCCCTGTCATGCTCCAGAGGAGACATATTTCAGTCTCACTTTCCAAAATGGTGGCAATTGAATGTACATAATTTATGGGTGAGAGGATCAGCTGCCAGCATTGCTTCTGTATCTTAGTTATGAATTAAGGATTTATAGTCATCCACATAAATTTTGTGGGTTGCTGTGCTGGCCAGGATCCCCTGCCCTCGATTTCCCTTTGCCCAGACTGAGCATCTCTGCTAAAATGAAATACCATTTTAAAAAAACAATCTCTCTCCTTATGTAGTAGTAAGCTCCCCATCTTTGTTTCATACATTTAGCTGCTTGGCATGTTTATGTCAACAGGCTGCTGCAAGTTCCAGATTTCTGATGCTTATTAGATGAATATTCTGTTTTCGTCAGGATGATTGTTTTGGTCCCAGATTTTATTGCATGTGAATAATAAAGAGAACCTTTTAACAGAACTGATTAAAGACATATACTGAAATTGCCCAAGGTTCAACCATGATTTGCCAGAAATAACTCCTAATATTTTGTATTGACTAATTTATTTGATGTTAACGTAGAACATTATTTGTGCTTAATATCTCCAGGGGGTCTTTGCACTCTTCCCCCATCCTTAATGACCTCGAATACAGCTGTGGGAACTTATTACCTCCCAGGTCCAGGTGTGGACCCTGATAGGCCATGTCTGGTGACACAGGAGCATAATCCTTGATAAAAGGATTAAGAAACCCCTTCCTTTGGAGCTGTCTTTTCTCTGAACAGAATGGACACATTTTTCTGCATCAGATGACACTGTATGTCAAGTTCTGGTATATTCTACTTACTATTGGAATTGTCTGTTGGAATTTCATGGTACTATTAACTGCTATAGTTGTGGTGTTCTTGTAATTATATTCTGAAGCATAATTGCACCTTTTTTGGTTTATGATGACTAAATCTTTGATTGTTCCCTGCACTGTGAAAGGAAAAAAGAATCATGGGTCTATAAAAAATAAGTTTGTTTCTTTGGATTTTGTGTCTCTTTGTGTTCCTCGTAACAACTTATAATTCCACACTTATTTTGCATATTTGATGATTTTAAATCTTTGCTAGGGTTTTATCACAAAAGAGTACTTGTCCCAAACCTTGATCTTGCTATCAATGGAATTCTTCATTTTATTATACGTAGTATTTTATCTTTTAACCAAAATACAAAAAACAACAAGTATTCACCCTGACTGATCCAAGCACCTTGTCCACATCCTTGAGCCTTACGAACCATAACTCATCCAACACAGCAGGGCTAGACACCTTGAGATTCATCTGCTGTAACAGCAGTCAAGGTCTCAGTGGGTGCAAGCAATTTTATCCTCAAAGAGCTTTGCAGACAAGTCACAGTGCGGTATTGTGGGCCCCACCACCTTCTTTGGGCCAGGCTAAAAGGTTCTGCACCATCTGGAGAAGCTCTTCTGGGTGGCCCAACTGGGATGCAGTGGAGGCAGCAAAGTAGGCCGCCTGCATCAGTGCTCAACTGCATTCAACTGGAGTTTTTCTCCACTTGCATGGAACCTTTGGGTGGGTAGGGAGCGCCAGCCCACCCAGCAATAAAAATAGCTAATTGAGGCTCTGCCCCCCTGTGGCGGAGGAAGGGGGCGCGCCCCGCCCTTGGTGTATTCACTGGGGTGTGTGTGACAAAATGAGTTTTGTTTTTTTTAAAAGGGGACACGAAACTTTAGGAGTGACATGGTGGCTTAGGCGCCTGCAGGTTCTGCACTGCCTGAAACAGCAGCGTGGGACTTGCATCTGCCTCTCCCTCAGCCGCCCTACAGCTGGGGGGGGGCGGCGGAGAGGCTCCAAGCTTTGGCGAGGCTTGTCCCGACCTCACGGGCAGATCACCCCACCCCCAACTGCAGGACACTCCCCCGCACCAGGCACCCGAGCGGCTAGCTATACCACTGCCGGCCCCTCCCAAAAAAATCCTGGCTACGCTCATAATTGAAGCTGTCTCCCAGCTCATTTCCTTGCCCTAAGCTCTGCAGTATACCCGGGAGCCAGGCAGGCTGTCCAAGCAGGAGCAATCATGTCAATGGCTTGAGCCATTCACATGTTCTAGATCAGGCTTCCTCAACCTCAGCCCCCCCGATGTTTTTGGCCTACAGCTCCCATGATCCCTAGCGAGCGGGATCAGTGGTCAAGGCTAATGGGAATTGCAGTCTTAACATGCTGCAGCCCCCGGAGTGGAGAACAGGTAGGGGCATGGCTGGTGCGCGTTCCAGGCAGTGGCGTAGCGTGGGTTGTCAGCACCCGGGGCAAGGCAAGTAATTTGCGCCCCCTAACCCGTGGATTTGCGCCCCCTAACCCCCAGATGTTGTGTCCGGTGTGGCCGGCCCCCCCTGCACCCCCACGCTATGCCACTGGTTCCAGGGGCGCAGCTGTGATGGCACCCTTTCCCCAAATGGTACCCGGTGCAGCGCATCCCCCCCCCCCTTCGTATGCCAGTACTAGAGGTTGGCCAGGGCTTCAGCCTCAGAAATCTCCCAGAACCGCCTGGAAACCCATTGGATCCATCAGCCTCTGAGGGTGAACTGTCCTAACAGGTCTGCTACCTCTGTAGAGTGGGAAAGGTGCTAAAAGCCTAAATCTCTGGAGCTACTGCAGCAGCACAGAAAGGAAGAGGCACAGCTTGCCTATGTCAGGATTTTTCTCTTGGAAGTCAAATGCAAGCATGATGCATGCATTTTCCAGCCAGGCCTTTCTCTCAGCACAGCAGGCACAGATCTGCTTCTTCCGAATTCTCGAGAGGAGGTGCAGCCTGCAATGGAAGCAAAAAGACTGCTGTTGCCCAGACAAGAAGCAAGCAGTATGGCCTTAGCCAAATGGCAGTAACTAAACTCAGGAAGTGGGATGAAGACAGACCCCAAAGTCCCTGCTATTTGGCATCGCTGTTGAGTCATTTATACAGGGAGAAGAAAGGGGAACTAAGGAGTTCTTAAAAGAAGGTATCAACCCTCCAGGACTTGTGTGGAGACAGTCCCATGCGTAAGGAGGGACAGAAATAAGGAGAGGGGTTGCAGGAGACCACCTGGCAGCTGGGTGGGATGCATTTGGAAATAAGAGCAGAAGCGAGAGGCAGCTCTTCAAAGCACCAGATGCAGTCTATGCCAGATGCAGAAGGCACCTGGGAGCCAGTACAGTGGTACCTTGGGTTACAAACACTTTGGGTACAGACTCCACTAATCCGGAAGTAGTACCTCGGGTTAAGTCAGAACCTTGCATCAGGATGAGAACAGAAATCATGCATTGGCAGCAGCAGGAGGCCCCGTTAGCTAAAGTGGTGCCTCAGGTTAAGAACGGTTTCAGGTTAAGAACGGATCTCTGGAATGAATTAAATACTTAACCCAAGGTACCACTGTATAGTCATTTGGTGGGAGGAATAAGAAGCTTTGGCTTTGGAAGACCGTGGCATGATCATAGCTCATTGGTAGGGAGCGTACATGTCTTACAGGCAGAAGACTTACCTCTGGGCATCTTCAGTGAAAAGGGTGTTGAGTAGCAAAGTGTCTGCCTTGGGCCTTGGGAAGCCGCTGATACTGAACTACGTGGACCAGTTTATTTGCCTTGGAGAAGGCAGCTTGTATGTTTGTATGATTATAGCAGCATTTATAGGATCACAGATCTGAAAGAGAGCAGCCGGCAGGCCAAATATTTCAAGGGGCAACAGAGATTGGGTGGAAGCTGTAAAAGTGGAATAGGACTTCAGAGGGAGGAGCTCTATCAACTGAACATCTTTTGTTGGCAGGTTGTCAACAGAGATAATTACAGTGATAAATGATAGCCAGGCATGAATTTTGGCTATCAAATTCACTCTAGAGCAATGGTATAGCGTGAGGGGCAAGGGATACTGTGGCCCTCAGTGCAGAATTCTGAGGGGGTGCCAAGGCTGTGTGTCTGCTGTGTTCTTCTCACAGTCAGTGAAGGGACAGCAACTCCTAGGTGGAATTCCCACTGGCTGGAGGCCAGACTTTTTCTGGTCCATGCCAGTCCTTCCCTGGGGCCTCCTTTCCGTTGTGTGTCCTTGGGCGATGTGCGTGCCCCACAAGGACCTTCCTTCACCTGTCCTTGCACAGTGCAGCCAAGGAGTGGCAGCTGGGAAAGGGCTGCGCTTGGTGCCTTGGCTTGCTCCCTGCTGCCTTCTACTAGGCCTGCTGCAGCTGCAGCTCAGGTGCTTCTGGGACGCTGCCAGGAGCACACCAAGCTGAGAGGGCAAACATGGTAACCAACAGGCAACCTCCATGAGGAGCAGCTGCTGAAGGGGTGCAGCACAGCCCCCCTCTTGTCTCCCATGCAATCCCTGCAAGGAGATTAGGGGGAACAATCTTTGCCTTGCTCCGGGTGCTGCCAATGCACACTAATGCTCTAGAGATAAGAGTGAAAGGCAATTAATAATAATAATAATAATAATAATAATAATAATAATAATAATTTATTATTTATACCCCGCCCATCTGGCGGGCCTCCCCAGCCACTCTGGGCGGCTTCCATAAAAACCAAAAATACAGTAAAATATCACACGTTAAAAACTTCCCTGAACAGGGCTGCCTTAAGATGTCTTCTGAATGTCAGGTAGTTGTTTATTGCTTTGACATCTGCTGGAAGGGCGTTCCACAGGGTGGGCGCCACTACCGAGAAGGCCCTCTGCCTGGTTCCCTGTAGCTTTGCTTCTCGCAATGAGGGAACCGCCAGAAGGCCCTCGGCGCTGGACCTCAGCGTCCGGGCAGAATGATGGGGGTGGAGACGCTCCTTCAGGTATACTGGACCAAGGCCGTTTAGGGCTTTAAAGGTCAGCACCAACACTTTGAATTGTGCTCGGAAACATACTGGGATCCAATGTAGGTCTTTCAAGACCGGTGTTATATGGTCTCGGCGGCCACTCCCAGCAACAGTCTAGCTGCCGCATTCTGGATTAGTTGTAGTTTCCGAGTCACCTTCAAAGGTAGCCCCACATAGAGTGCATTGCAGTAGTCCAAGCGGGAGATAACCAGAGCATGCACCACTCTGGCGAGACAGTCCGCAGGCAGATAGGGTCTCAGCCTACGTACCAGATGGAGCTGGTAAACAGCTGCCCTGGACACAGATTTGACCTGTGCCTCCATGGACAGCTGTGAGTCCAAAATGACTCCCAGGCTGCGCACCTGGTCCTTCAGGGGCACAGTTACCCCATTCAGGACCAGGGAATCCTCCACACCTGCCCGCCTCCTGTCCCCCAGAAACAGTACTTCTGTCTTGTCAGGATTCAACCTCAATCTGTTAGCCGCCATCCATCCTCCAACCGCCTCCAGACACTCACACAGGACCTTCACTGCCCTCGCTGGTTCTGATTTAAAAGAGAGGTAGAGCTGGGTATCATCTGCATACTGATGAACACCCAGCCCAAACCTCCTGATGATCTCTCCCAGCGGCTGCATGTAAATGTTGAAAAGCATGGGGGAGAGGACAGAACCCTGAGGCAGCCCACAAGTGAGAGCCCAGGGGTCTGAACACTCATCCCCCCCCACCACTTTCTGAACACGGCCCAGGAGGAAGGAGCGGAACCACTGTAGGACAGTGCCCCCAGCTCCCAGCCCCTCAAGACGGTCCAGAAGGATGTTATGGTCGATGGTATCAAACGCCACTGAGAGATCCAGCAGAACTAGGAAACAGCTCTCACCTTTGTCCCTAGCCCGCCGGAGATCATCAACCAGTGCGACCAAGGCAGTTTCAGTCCCATGATGAGGCCTGAATCCCGACTGGAAGGGATCCAAATGGTCCGCTTCTTCCAGGCGTGCCTGGAGTTGTTCGGCAACCGCTCGCTCTATCACCTTGCCCAAGAATGGAAGATTTGAGACTGGGTGATAGTTGGCCATTGTGGCCGCATCTAAAGATGGTTTTTTAAGAAGCGGTTTAATAACCGCCTCTTTCAGTGGGTCTGGGAAGGCTCCCTCATGGAGGGAAGCATTCACCACCCCACGAAACCCATCGCCCAGTCCTTCCCGGCTAGCTTTTATAAGCCAGGATGGGCAAGGATCCAGGAGACAGGTGGTTGGTTTCACTCGTCCAAGCAGCCTGTCCACATCCTCGGAGGTAACAGATTGGAATTGATCCCACTCAACTTGACTAGACAGAACTCTAGCACTCTCCCGCCCTGGCCCTGCTCCCACGGTGGAGTCTACTTCTTCCCGAATCTGAGCGATTTTATCTGCAAAAAAATTTGCAAAATCATTGCAGGAGAATATGTGGCCCTTACTGGGCCCCGATGTTACAGGTGGTTCCGCTAAATTGTGAACCACCTGAAAAAGTCTCCTGCTGCTGTTTTCTGCACATGCAATAGAGGCGGTGAATAAATTCTTCTTCGCCGTCGCTATCGCCACTTGGTAGGCTCGACGTTGAGCTCTAACCTGTGTCCGGTCAGATTCGGAATGAGATATCCGCCACCGGCGCTCTAGCCGTCTCAACGATTGTTTCATTGCCCTCAGATCCGTGGAAAACCACGGGGCTCTCCGGGCTCCATGCAATCGGAGAGGGCGCTTCGGAGCCAGTCAATAGCCCTGGTTAACTCAACATTCCAGCGGGCCACCAGGGAATCGGCTGAAAGGCCATCAACATGGGATAAAGCATCCCCTACCACTCTCTGGAAACCATTTGGATCCATTAAGTGGTGGGGGCGGACCATCCGAATTGGTCCCACCTCCCTGCAGAGGGGATGGGTCGCAGAGAAGTCCAGTTGCACCAGGAAGTGATCTGACCATGGCACTTCTTTTGTTTCACTTTTACTTAGTGTCAGATCACCAACATCCATAGAGGTAAACACCAGGTCCGAGGCATGTCCGCGGCTATGGGTTGGGCCAGATTTATTCAGGGACAGCCCCATGGAGGCCATGCTTTCCATGAAGTCCCAAGTGACCCCTTGTAAGGTCGTGTCGGCATGGATGTTAAAATCCCCTAGGACGACCAAGCTAGGTGTCTCCAGGAGAACATCCGCCACGACCTGAAGCAGCTCGGGCAGGGAATCCTTGGTGCAGTGGGGAGGTCGGTACACCAAAAGGAATCCTGTACTGCCCCTATTGCCCAACTTCCTTCCCAATAGGACGCC
Source organism: Podarcis melisellensis (assembly GCF_964234715.1). Classification (NCBI taxonomy): domain Eukaryota; kingdom Metazoa; phylum Chordata; class Lepidosauria; order Squamata; family Lacertidae; genus Podarcis; species Podarcis melisellensis. The sequence goes on along the minus strand of NC_138547.1, from coordinate 49,485,123 downwards.
TGGTGCAAACTAATGACTTTCTAAAAATCACTGCAACCCCCCCTCCCCGCCCACATGACCTGGGTTGCTGTGCGTAAGAGAAACCTGGTGGACAAGCAGCGGCAAGGACAGGCCCATCTGCTTCATCCAACCAAGTCTCTGTTACACATGCCAGGTCAAATCCTCCATCCATGATCAAGTCATGGATGGCAGTGGTGTTATGAATCATTGACCTGGCATTGCACAGCAGCACCTTCAGGTCATGTGGGTATCCCTTGCTGATTCTAGTATCCATCCGGTTAGGACCAGACCCGGAGGCAGGAATAGTCCTCAGACAATGACTAAACCTGCCTCCTCTGTAATGACATGGTCTGGTCTTAGCGTAACTCCTCCTCCTACCCGTGATCACTGAGATTGGTTGTCCCAGTGCATTCCCCCCTGTGGAACATGCCCCAGCCATTTTGTGGGCTGGTGCCCACTCCCCGGCAGCCCTGACCCCTCCCCCTAAGAACAAAATAACAACTTAAACAAACAAACAAAACCAATAAAACAATACAAACAAAAAAATGTAAAAATTACAAAAACATCAAAATAAAAAAAATAATTCCCCAAACCCAACCAAACATCCATCCCACCCCCACCCCCCACATACAAAAAATCAAAAAGAAATTTTTAAAAAACATTTTAAAAACACTCTGTGCCCCTCCTGCAGTAACACTGTCCTAGTGAGGCCTGTCAGGCCCTGCCCTGGGCTAGATGGTAAGTGGCAGGAAGGAGCAGGGTCCTCAAGCACTCGCTCAGGGGAGTCCTCCTGGGCAGCAGGCAGCAAGCAGCAAGCAGTCCTTGTGAGGCTTCAGACCCCGCCCCAGGCCAGATGGTAAGTGGCAGGAAGGAGCAGGGCCCTCGGCACTCACTCAGGGGAGTCCTCCTGGGCAGCAGGCAGCAAGCAGCAAGCAGTCCTTGTGAGGCTTCAGACCCCGCCCCAGGCCAGATGGTAAGTGGCAGGAAGGAGCAGGGCCCTCGGCACTCACTCAGGGGAGTCCTCCTGGGCAGCAGGCAGCAAGCAGCAAGCAGTCCTTGTGAGGCTTCAGGCCCCGCCCCAGGCCAGATGGTAAGTGGCAGGAAGGAGCAGGGCCCTCAAGCACTCACTCAGGGGAGTCCTCCTGGGCAGCAGGCAGCAAGCAGCAAGCAGTCCTTGTGAGGCTTCAGGCCCCGCCCCAGGCCAGATGGTAAGTGGCAGGAAGGAGCAGGGCCCTCAAGCACTCACTCAGGGGAGTCCTCCTGGGCAGCAGGCAGCAAGCAGTCCTTATGAGGCTTCAGGCCCCGCCCCAGGTCAGATGGTAAGTGGCAAGAGCAGGGCCCTCAGGCACTCACTCAGGGGAGTCCTCCTGGGCAGCAGGCAGCAAGCAGCAAGCAGTCCTTGTGAGGCTTCAGGCCCCGCCCCAGGCCAGATGGTAAGTGGCAGGAAGGAGCAGGGCCCTCAGGCACTCACTCAGGGGAGTCCTCCTGGGCAGGAGGCAGCAAGCAGCAAGCAGTCCTTGTGAGGCTTCAGGCCCCACCCCAGGCCAGATGGTAAGTGGCAGGAAGGAGCAGGGCCCTCAGGCACTCACTCAGGGGAGTCCTCCTGGGCAGCAGGCAGCAGGCAGTCCTTGTGAGGCTTCAGGCCCCGCCCCAGGCCAGATGGTAAGTGGCAAGAGCAGGGCCCTCAAGCACTCACTCAGGGGAGTCCTCTAATCCATTAACCTCTAATGCTCTGAAAAAGACATTTTCTACATCAGGAGACAGAGAAGCTGTCAGCTCCGGGGAAACTAGAGGGGGTGATTGACTTATGAGCGGAGGAATCAACATCTTTCCAAAAGATATGTTAAAACTCTGATGGGCATAAGGTGTGCAAAAGCCTCCCTTTCTTTAATTATCTCTGAGATGGTTATAATTTATGACTGAGAAAGGTTTCTCTGTCAGCCAGTGGATATTTACATCTGGTGTGTGAGCTACTTTCTGGCTTTAAGAAGAGTCCATCATTAAAGGCTGAAGGCAGAACAGAAAGCACACTCTAATTGTTTTAGACAATAAATTTTTAAATAATTACAGGAAGTTATGAGTGCTAAGAATTTTTAATTTTCTTTTTTCTTGATGAAAATTCTTTTTTTCTTGAAATCAAAAGTAATTTTGCCACTTCATATTTATTCCATGGGAAAGGAAGGTGTTTTCATTAGAGAAAACACTGTGAAGATCTTAAGGTGGAGATGGGAGATGTAAAAAGACTGAAATATTAGTAAGACCAAAAACATTCAGTATGGCAAATATATCACTGGACATTCCATCGACTGTCGGCATCCTTCAGCAAATGTTTGATGAGCAGAAAAGGTCATTAAAGCTAGGATTGATGAAATGGTTAATGAAAGAGGATCAGAGGATGAAATGGAAAGTGGAATCAAAGAGGACAAAGAGACTTCGGAGAAGAATATAGATAAAGGATTGCCAGAACAGGAAGGTGAAACAGAAAAGTCTTTCATACAGATTTTTATAAGAATGAAAGAGTTAAATAGTGAAGCTGAGATGTTGGAGGAGTGCAATGAAGCCGTGGAGCGAGAGCGGAAGAGACATGATGAGCTAGCAGAGATAACTGAGTAAGGACTCTCTGTACAGCTTGGAGTGATTTTCCAGGAAAAAGCTATCAAACCTCTGGAGCTTTTCTTGGAAATATAATAAAAGAAGCATAAATTGAAGGATTTTTTTTCCAAAATCAAGGTGAAGAAACCATGGCAAATACAGCAGGAAATGAGAATGGAAAATATATAACTGGTTGTGAATTGATGAATACATAATCAGAAAAGAAATATGGATTATTATTTTAATATATGATCACAGCAGAGAGATTTGCGAGGAAAATATGAGAAGCCTAATTATGGTTTAATATAGAGGAATTATTTGTTGACATTATTGGTGATGAAGCTGATATGTTTGAATGGAGAAAAACAATTGCTGACATTTATTAATAACAAAAATTAAATAACCCCTTTGGACTTTTTGTGTGAAAAGGAAAAGGAATTAATCTGATACATTTGGGTTGGAAGACTGGGAAAATAGATCAGCTGGATGTCAAGCCAGAGTGAATATTCTGAATGATTTCTTTCATGTAAGTGACAAACAGAAAATCAGAACTTTTATTTTTCTTCTTGTCTTCTATTTTTGTTTTCCTTTGGTGTTTTCTCTTTTTCTCTCTGTTCTTGCTTTTATTTAAAATTAGTTTCTTTTAACTTATTGTATTATGAAAAAGCTTTAATAAAATCTTATTTTTTTAAAAAAAAAGTGGCATAGGGCTCCCTTAAACTGTTTTTTCCTGTAAATCTTACCAATGAAGTATTGTCTCACCATATTGGGGAATTTTAAATTGTATATGGGGTGTATAAAATGACATAGTGGCAAGATTAGTAAGCCCTTGTAAGATTGTGTTCTATGTATTTTGTAATTTTGCATTTACTGTGAAGATACCTTGACTTTCTAAGCCAGTATGATGTGGTGGTTAGCATATTGAATTATGAGTTACAGCACAATGTATACATATGTGCACTTCAGAATAATCCCTAATGTGTTCCATGGGCCTTACTCCCAGGCAAGTGTGTGTAGGATCCAATACAGTCAGGTCGTGGAAGGGTCAGGTCATGCCCTGCCTTGTCCCTGGGTTTTCAAACTGCGGCCTGGCTTTCAGAACATTCCAGAAGAGCAGTGACTAGGTATGTGGAGAATGTTCCGCTGGAAATTGATGTCACAGTGACATGCATCTCATAGCAAGGAAGACATTTCGAGAGAGAACTCTATTAACTGATATACCAGTCACACGGCTGTGATAATTGCTCTCATATAAGAGCACAAGAAGAATCCTGCTGGATCAAACCTGACTCTCATTTCTCCAGCATCTGTTTTCACAGTGGTCCACAGAGGGGGAGGCTCACAAGGAGGACTTGAGCGCACCATCACTCTCCCCACCAGTAAGGAGAATCCATAGGTAAAGAGCCTCTGATGGAGGAGGGAGAATAAAGCCATCGTGGGTAGCAACCAGTAGTCTCATCCACCAATAATTTATCTAATTATCTTTCAGGGACATTGAAGCTGATGGACGTCTTTGCTGTTGTGGGAGCAAATGCCATAGTTAATTATGTGCTGTCTGTAGAAGGGCTGTCTTTTGTCCATCCTGAATCTTCCAACATTTGCTTCATCAGATGTCCCTGAGTACTAGCATTGTGAGAGAATAACAGCTTCACTCTGCCCACTTTCTCCAGGCTAGGCTTCATTCTATAAAATTCTGCTCATATTTTCTCTACACCAAAACACCCCTGGGGACCCTGTGGTTCCGCTCCTTTCTCCTGGGCTGTGTCCAGAAAGTGGTGTTGGGGGATGAGTGTGCTCACTTGTGGGGTGCCTCAGGGTTCCGTCCTCCCCCCCCCATGCTTTTTAACGTTTACATGAAGCTGCTGGGAGAGATTATCAGGGGGGTTGGGTTGGGCGTTCATCAGTATGCGGATGATGCCCATCTCTACCTCTTCTTCAAATCTGAAACAGTGAAGGTCCTGTATAAGTGCCTGGAAGCGGTTGGAGGATGGGTGGCTGCTAACAGATTAAGGTTGAATCCTGACAAGACAGAAGTACTGTTTTGGGGGGACAGGGGGCGGGCAGGTGTGGAGGACTCCCTGGTCCTGAATGGGGTAACTGTGCCCCTGAAGGACCAGGTGCGCAGCCTGGGAGTCATTTTGGACTCACAGCTGTTCATGGAGGAACAGGTTAATTATGTGTCGAGGGCAACTGTCTACCAGCTCCATCTGGTATGCAGGCTGATACCCTATCTGCCCGCAGACTGTCTTACCGGAGTAGTGCATGCTCTAGTTATCTCTCGCCTGGACTACTGCAATGCGCTCTAGGTGGGGCTACCTTTGAAGGGGACACAGAAACTGCAATTAAACCAGAATGCCGCAGCCAGACTGGGGACTGGGAGTGGCTGCCGGGACCACATAATACCAGTCCTGAGAGATCTGCATTGGCTCCTAATACGTTTCCAAGCACAATTCAAAGTGTTGGTGCTGACCTTGAAAGCCCTCAATGGCCTCGGCCCAGTAGACCTGAAGGAGCACCTCCATCCCCATTGTCAAGAACGGATACTGAGGTCCAGTGCCGAGGGCCTTCTGGTAGGTCCCTCTCTGCAAGAAGAAAGGTTACAGGGAACCAGGCAGATGTCCTCCTTGGTAGTGGCGCCTGTCCTATGGACCACCCTCCCTTCAGATGTCAAGGAGATAAAGAACTACATAAGTTTTAGAAGACATCTAAAGGCAGGCCTGTTTGGGGAAGTTGTTTATGTTTGATGTTTCATTATGTTTCGATATATGCTGTAAGCCGCCCTGAGTGGCTAGGAAAACCCAGCCAGGTGGGTGGGGTATAAATAAAATTATTATTATTATTAACACTTCTTCATGCAGAAGAAGAAAACAGAAGATTGAATCAAATGCTGTAAACTGCAGATTCCCAACTGAATTCGTTTTACCTCATTGTAGTTTATTGTGTGTGGCCTACAGAAGAAAGTTTTCTGGAGTTCATATACCATTTGTGAACAGTGTTCGAAACTCCCACTGTTCTAGCGCATTTTGCAACAGGGAATTTTATTAATGTGAGCAGTTTCTGAGCTTTGGGCATACTATTGAGCCTCAGATTTCAGATTAAAACTGCGGAGTGGAAGGAAAGGAGGACCTTTTTCTGCCTCCCCACTCCCAGTTACTCTCTGAAGAATAGAGAAATGACCCTCTTAAAAATGTTAGGGGGGTGGGCTGGGGAAAGAATAAAGCATGTGAAAAATGAACATAATACTTTAGCTGCAGTTCATTCATTTTCAGCTTTGCATTCTTGTTATTTAAAAAACACACCTAGACATTCCATTGTTGTGCCCATAACCTAAGCTTATGGTGCCATTTAGCTTCTAGCTTTCATAGCTCAGTTTCTAACACTGTTTGTTAGACCGTCTATGGGCCAATAAACCATGGCATATGCCCCCTACGTTTAATAGACAGTACCGCACTTCTAAAAGATAAAGAAGCTATTGCACTGTGCTGGAAAGAACATTACCAGCATCTCCTTAACAGCAACTCCCCTTTTGCTGCTGAGGTCCTCTCAAATTCCGCAAAAACAAGTTAGAGATGAGCTTGCAGTACAGTGGTACCTCTGGTTAAGTACTTAATTCGTTCTGGAGGTCCGTTCTTAACCTGAAACTGTTCTTATCCTGAAGCACCACTTTAGCTAATGGGGCCTCCTGCTGGTGCCGTGCCGCCAGAGCATGATTTCTGTTCTCATCCTGAACAGATGAGACCCGAGGTCTTAACCCGAGGTACTATTTCTGGGTTAGCAGAGTCTGTAACCTGAAGCGTCTGTAACCCGAGGTACCACTGTATCTCCAAATCTGGGAGAGTTGTGTACAGTAGTAGCTCGAGTTACATACGCTTCAGGTTACATACACTTCAGGTTACAGACTCCACTAACCCAGAAATAGTACCTCGGGTTAAGAACCAAAATGCTTGTTTACAAAGCTATTGTACTGCCAACCTTACTATGTGCTTGTGAAACATGGACCACTTATCAACGCCATCTCCAACTCCTCAAAAGATTCCATCAATGGTGTCTCCAAAAAATTTTACACATCACTTGGGAAAACAGGCGAACTAATGCCAATGTACTGGAAGAAGCAAAGATCACCAGTGTGGAAGCAATGATTCTTCAACATCAACTTCATTGGACTGGTCATGTTTTGCTATTGTCTTCCAAAGCAACTACTCTATTCTGTGAATCTACAAAATTGTCCTCCACAGTCACTTATGGACTCATAGTTAAAACCATGTTTATGGAAGACAATCTTACTCGGCTACGAGTAATCGCCAAAGAAGAAGAAGAAAGAAGAAGACTGTGAATTACAGTAATGGTGACATTTACTTCTATTTAGTTTATAGACTTAAAAGCAGGGTTTCATAACATCATTTATTTCACATTCATGAAATATTATGAAAGAAATATACTACATAGCATTTTTTTAAACTTACAAATCTTAAGGATGCATTCAGATGGGCTCATATCCTGCCTATGCCTCTGGGGCAGGTGGAATCATGGGCTGTGAAATTTCAAAAAGTTCCACAATCTGCTCCCAGCATGCAATACTCAATGGAACGAGGCCTGAGGTTTGTGGTGGAACATAACTGCCTTGTCCTGGATCTAAAGGTTCCAAAACAGGAATCTCATCCTCATCTGCCTTTATTCTTGCAAGCCCATGTCTTACCAAGTATAAAACATGATACATGTTATCCAGGGTTTGCGCAAAAGAATTTGGATCAGTCACAAACTTAAAGAAGTTTATGGGACTCTCACCGCCTTCTCTATAAAAGACTTTCAATAGTCCCAAGATCCTTTCTGCTTCTTTTATCGTTGCTTCATCGTCACATGATTCTTCCATGTCTTCTGACTCTGCAGAGTCTGTCATGGCTTGTTGTGGAGATGAATGCCCCTTGACTTGTGCCCCAACAACAGGAGGGTCAGCACTGTGGGCAGCTTCCCCCCCCTCTGAAGGCTCCGGGCCAGTTTCTGCTATTGCCCTCTCTTCCTCCTCTTTACTGTGGAATAAAAGTAATTGCGATAAGGCACCACAGAGGGAAAGCAGCCATCACTAAAACATAGATGAAACAATGATTCAAAAGAAATTAAACACTGATAGAAGAGAATGGAATTGTAGAGATGGAGGGGAGCCCCAGGGGTCATCTAGTCCAACACCCTACAATGCAGGAATAGGCAATAAGGCAACTGCAAAAGTAGAGGGCACACATACTAATTCTCTCAATTACAGTAAAACAGCATAAAATAAAACATATAAAACTCTTTGTTCTTTTTGTTTTTGCTTCCACCATACAGCAGAAAGAAAAAGCAGGCAGTTTGACTTACCGTAGGTTATAAAAAGTGGTAAATATTTCTAAATTATTCATATAGAAACAGAAATTTAGTTTGCACCCAGCTTAGACATCCTACTGGTCAGATTCTCAGGGTGGAAGCAAAAAAAGAAAAAAGAAGAAGAAAAGAAAAGAAAAAAAGATAGAACAAAGAGTTTGGTAACCCCCTTCCTCCTAAGTGGGATGGTGGTGACCAACTAAGCCTAATAGGACAGATTAAGCTATGGTTTTAACCCCTTCATGCATGAATTAAAAGTTAAGTCGGTTAGTTGCATAAGACTGATTTATCCCACAACAGAAAAAATAATAATCTGCCAGCAGAAGGACAAGAAGAAGAAGGGAAATAATGTTCTCTTAAGAGCATGAGCTTTTTGGAAAAACAAGTTCTGTTCTTTATCTTGAATGTTTATCAGCTAAGTAGACTAAATATTTATCACCAGGCTGTTATCAGTTTTTCCTCTTCAATATCACCTGCTTCAGAACAAATAATTCAAGACATGTTAATATCTCTGAGTGGAAGTTCTGTCCACTAGATCATGTTAAGGGTTAAGCCACAGAGGGTGAACCACTTTCTATAAAAGACATACAATTCCACCTTGGAAATTCTCATGGATCTTGGGTGTTGGTTAAAATCTTTCCTTTTGAATATTAAAAAAGCGGTTGGAAAACATTGAAAAAGTAATTATATGAGAAACCATTCTACTAAAAGGACTGATTTCTGTATTTTATAAAGCATTAATATTTTATTCACTTCACTAAACAAATCTCTGTAATGGAGGGGCTCATTGGGATAGACAAATAGACGATGAAAGCTGGCAGAATCTATGGTCAAAGAGACCATACAAATCTTCATTGGCTTTGACAAGGAAACATCCTCTCAAGTTAGCCATGGTTGGTGCTTGACCTCCAGGCCATGGTCCTTTACAAAACCAACTTGCTCTCCTCTATGTTGCAGGTGCTGTGCAGGTATATGCCCCAAAATATGTGGTGGGAGGACTGCCCCAAGGTAGCAACTTTTTGGAAAGGTATTTCACTGATCACAGCACAAAGTAGCCCTCTCTGCCCTTATTTGGCTCTGTCTGATGTGTTTACACAAGAAAGGATGAGTTTAGGAAGTAAGGACTTATATAACATCTGTTAACTGAAGGCACACTGCCATCTTGGAAAACTTTGAACTACTGAAATCTGGATCAATGGTACACTATACTTTGGCAAACAGTGCTGTTAGAAGAATTATGATGCAAACTGAAAGTTGCAAGAGGTCAAAGGAAACATGGCAATTTCTATGCTTTTTGATATAACTATTTCTTTCTGCTTATTTATTTATTTCATAAAATGTATACAACTTGTTTGTAGAAAAACTTCAAAGCAGTTTAAAACTATCACTATAAAATTTACAACTGTAATTTAAAACAGAGAAAGTTAATGAGGTTCAGGTAATGGGGTACATAACATAGGAGTCCCCTCAGTTTTTGGCATAGTTTCGTAATTACTTATTTTCAGGCTGGCAATTACACCTTTGAACCCTGTGTATCTGAAGAAGTGTGCATGCACACGAAAGCTCATACCAAGAACTAACTTAGTTGGTCTTTAAGGTGCTACTGGAAGGAATTTTTTATTTTACTTTGAACCCTGTAACAAAGAAAGTAAAAGAACAATAATATTAAAAAACCTCAGCAATTTTTTTAAAAAAGTGATCTTAACTTACCGGTTTTCAGCCATTATTTTGTATAATTGTATATCTGGTCTTGTTTTCTTATTCTTTCTTCTATTATGTGCTGAAGATTTGAAAAAGATCAAAACAAAACATTAGAAAAAGCATGTTTGTTTACGCAATCCTGAAATGTTTTTAGCTTATTCTTGATTTTAATTTTCTGAATGTTTGAAGAGTAGTTTTTAACTGTGTTCACTCATAATTACCAAAGCAAAATAACTCTTGAGCAGTGTCATAGAGTGTGGTGGCTTCCCCCAATTGTATTTAATGCTGCATTTTACTTGAACATTTCTCTACTGCCATTCTCTGCATCTGGCTCCAGAAGGACTTGCACGACTTCAACGGACACGTCCCACCAATAGGGGGCTGGACTAGATGAGGCTTGGGGTCCCTCCCGGCCCTGCAATTCTGTGATGAATATAGTCCTTCACTTTTATCCTGCCAGGACCAGCCTGAGTTTACCATAAGCAAAACAGGCTCATGCGCTCTCTTTTTTCAAGGTCTTCGCATGTCACCATGGCCTCGACTTCTGCACCGTTGCCAGGGAGCCAACTGAGCTGGTCCGCAAGAGCCAGACTTTTGGCCAACGTGCCGCCCGCTCCAGAGGCTTTGCAGAACAACTTCCACCATCCCCCCAGTTCCAAAGATTGGGAGAGCAAGCCCGAAACGGCGCCATGAGTGCTGGGCTGGGAAGGCTTCTTCTAAACCCAATTGAGGGAGGGAGCATTTGGGGGAGGGAAAGAGTTATTTCTCCACCAGTCTCATCCCGCCCCCCGCAACCCCCTTCCCTGCTGCAACGAGGCTTGAGAGCAGCGTTTTCAAGGGCCATTTTCGGGGGGGTGACAGCCGAGGTGCGGACAGTTAACCCTTTCCTCCCAGGTATGGCCACCCAAGGACTCGCGGCTACAGCAGAAGTCTTCTGTCAAGCCGCCCTGCAAGCCCGACTCCAGCGTTTTGTTCCCATGCACGCGTATCCTTTCCAGCTCTGACACGCAAAAACCTTTGCAATGGCAAAGGATGGAGCACCACAGTTGCTCCGCGCGCACACGCGAGTACACCTCGGAACAAACCCGTAGATGACACGGTGTCTTTGCAAGGGCTCCCGGGGGGCTGCAAAACCGGGGTTCGGGGTGCGGGAAAACCCCCCAACTAGCTCCGCCCGGGACGAGCTACGTGTTGAACCCCTCGGAGGCTTCCCGTTAGGAGCAGAAGAGCAGCGGGGTCCCTTTCCTGCCCTCTCCAAATGCACCTCTGGAACGCCCCGGGGCAGGATTTGAACGGGAGTCAGCCCGCGAGAGCCGAGGAGGGTCCCGCAGCCCACCGCTCACCTTTTTCTGCGCTCCGAATCACCGTCCGCAGGACCTGCTTCAGTCTTAGCGCTCAGCAGCGGGACAGACCTGATCGGCGCTCCTTTGAGCCGCAGATGCAAAGCCTGTCGTGTCATTGGCCCAATCTGAGGATGGCTCCACCAATAGGCATTCAACAGGCAGCTTCGGGGATCACATTTCAAACACCTGCGGAAAACTTTCGGCACACTCCCGGCTTCTGCAGGCACTTAAGGATCCATCTTCCCAGGAGAGGGGCTTTCTGACTGCAATGCTTCGGATTGTGGGATAGTCCACATATAACTGTTCCTGAATTGCAGGGGTCCTCGGCGACCCTTCCAACTCAGTGAAAAGTTTCTGTTGTAAATAGCGCAGTGCCTAGTTATGTATTATTGCTCCATATCACGAAGGGGTCTGAGTAAGGTTTTTTTTATTGCTCTGGTTCCCTCCCCCGCCGCCCCCGCCCCTACATTTAAAGCCCGATCACAGTGCATGACTTCCCCCCAAAGAGTCGTGGGAACTGTAGTTTTACACCTCAAACAGCATGCAGGGAACTGGGCTGGGGCTGGGGAGAGGGAACACGGGTCAACATTGCCTACTTGGGTCACCCCCCCCCCCGTCTCTTGTCTAAATTGTGTCCTTCATCCTGCCAGGGGTGTGTGAGACCAAATGTGCGGATACAGAGTGCTTTCTGCTCTGAAATGTGCTCTGTACATGATGAGGACTATGGCAGTTAAACTCCATTTCCAAATGAGTAGCGTGGGAGACTCTCTGCAGACCAAGCTTTCCACAACCTCTAGAAAAGTCCAAGATGTAGATCCCAAAGCCCAACAGGTGGTACAACTGCATGCAGCCATCGGAGGAATTCGAACTATGGAGAAGGGACACCAAGGGTCAGCTAGTCCAAGCGCCTTCAATGCAGCAATCAATCAATCAATCAATCAGTCAGTCAGTCAGTCAATTGTTCAATCATTTTATTTGCATGCCGCCTTTACAAAATTAAAATCATGCTCATAAACAATCATCAAAACATCAAAAAGTAACCAATCAAATACTTTCCACATACATAAATCATAACATCCAAAATAAAGCTACAAAAAATAACATCAACAAAAGGAACAACTCCCTCCCAACAAAACCACCTAAACAATGGCTCAGCTCCATAATCTCTGACTGATGGCCACCCACTCTCTGCTTAGAACCTCCACTGAGAGTCCCCTACCTCCTGAAGGAGTCTGTTCCACTTTCAAACAGTTTTTGCCATCAGAAATTTCTTCCTAATATTTGGTTGGAATATCATTTCTTATTATTTGCTTCTGTTGGCTTGGGTGATCCCCTTAGTTTGGTCACTCTTCTGTGCACATGTTCAAGTTTGTCAATATTCTTCTTAAATTGTGGTGCCCAGATTGAGCCCAGGACTCTGGGTGGGGTTTGACTAAGGCAGAAGAGAGTGAACCTGCAACTTCCCTTGATCTGGACACTAGACTTCTCTTGATGCAGCCTAGAAAACCATTCACTTTTTTTGATGCTGTTTCACACTGTTGACTCGTGCTAAGCCTGTGGTCCACCAAAGCCCCTAGATCCTTTTCACATGTACAACTTCAGAACCTGACATTTGTCCCTGTTGAAGTTCATTGTGTTAAGCACCTTGTTTCTCAAATAGGAATTCTGTTCATCTCCCCCCTGGTACCACCTTCTCCATTTAGACCATTTAGACCACAATTTATCTGAGGGATGATGTTCTCATTTTCTTCTTTCTTTATCTGAGGATTCACTGCCATCGGGTATTCAGGCTGCTTCCCCTTGCACCCTTTTCCCTTCACGCAGCATGAAAAAACAGTGATATAATCCAACCTTGGCATATTCTTCTGTGGGGCCATGAGCGAGGCCTTGTGTAGGTTTCTGTCTGCTGCTGTTTGTAGCTGTGATACAAACAAAACAACCCAACACTAGGAACATTCAGTTAGTTGCTTGTCTCAAGATGCTTACAAATGCAAGGCCATCATTTGTTTTTATTTGCTTAGTTTTATTTTTATTTTAAAATTCTTGGTTTACAAAAGTACGTGCATTGATACTACTACCAGAAACAGGCCCCGACCCAGTGCCCGCGCAAGAGGTTATGAACCTGGAGCTGCTTCCTGACTGCCCCATTCAGGCACAAGAAGTTGCGCACCATTCCAAGAAAGATAGGGTCATCTCCCGGGTCCTGGACTGGGTGTGGAGGGGATGGCCCTGCAGCAGCCCCGGGCCAGAATTCGCCGGCTACACAACCCGCAAACATGAACTGTCGGCCCACAAGGGGTGCCTGTTATGGGGAAGCAGGGTCGTTGTTCCCCAGCCCCTCTGCAAAAGGGTCCTCACAGCCCTACACGAGACACATCCAGGGGTAGTGAGAATGAAGGCCCTTGCCAGGAGTTACGTGTGGTGGCCAGGGATCGACGGAGAGATAGAGGCCTGGATCAAACACTGCCAGGCCTGCCAAGAATCCTGCCCAGATCCTCCAAGGGCCCCAGTCCAGTCCTGGGAGTCTGCCCGAGCACCATGGTCACGCCTGCATGTGGACTTCGCTGGCCCCTTTCAGGGGAAAACATTGGCTGGCGGTCGCACTGGTACCATCCACTTCCACATCCGCAGCCATCCAGGTACCACGGGCTCCCTGACACCCTTGTCTCAGACAACGGGACTGCATTTACGTCAGGAGAATTTCAAACCTTCACAGTGCAGAACGCCATCCGCCACATCCGTTCGGCGCCATTCCACCCTGCCACCAATGGCCAAGCAGAACGCATGGTGCGGACCACCAAGGACACCCTTCGCCGCATGACGCAAGGGGATTGGGAGTACCGCCATGCCACATTCCTTCTAGCACAGTACAGCACCCCCAGCACAACGACTGGCCGGAGCCCAGCTGAACTACTAATGGGCCGGCGCCTTGCAATCAGATTGGACCGCCTGCACCCCGATAGAGCTCAGGATGAGGTAGTGGTGGGGGAAGGCAGGAACCCCCGGACCTTCGAGGCCCAGGACCCAGTGTACGCAAAGAATTTTGAGGCAGGCCTGGCCAGTGACGTAGCATGGGGGGTGCAGGGGGGGCCGGCCGCACCGGGCGCAACATCTGGGGGTTAGGGTTAGGGGGCGCAAATCCACGGGTTGGGGGGCACAAATCCATGGGTTAGGGGGTGCAAATTACTTGCCTTGCCCCGGGTGCTGACAACCCACGCTACGCCACTGGGCCTGGCATAGTCACCAGGGTGACTGCTCCCATGTCGTATGAGGTGCTAATGGGGGGGGGGGGAATGCTGGCGCCACCACTGCAACCAGCTATGGCAATGATTCCCAGGAGAAAACCAGGAGGAAGGCAGGACAGAGGGGTCCCAAGGGGACAGCTGAGCAGTGAGGCCCATAGAAAGGCCTGTAAAGGGGCAACACATACGTAGGCAGCTGGTGTACCTTGAGGACTATGAATGCAACCTCCCAGGCTGGACTGGAACTTAGAGGGGAGGGGTGTTATGTACTGAACTGAATCCTAAAACAATAGGATCCAGAATGCAGCAGTCTAATTGGTCTGCAGGAGCCACCCAATCCAGCTCCAGGTGGAAATGAATCAGCATTTATATATATATATTTCCAGTGGAAGCCTCTTAAGCTAAACATGGTGTCAGATCCAACAGAATACTCAGATCTTCTTGCCACATTAGCAAAAGTGTTCTTCACCTCCTCCTCACTCTGGCCTTTGACACTTAATAATAATAATAATAAATTTTATTTATATCCCGCCCTCCCCAGCCGAAGCTGGGCTCAGGGCGGCTAACAACAATCAAAATAGTTCAACATCCTAAAAACATACATTATAAAATTAATTAAAATCAAATTAAAATCAAATTAATGGCAACCATCAAACAAAATTCTGTGCAGATTGCCAGAGGAGGGGGTCAGGCTGCGCCCTGACCAAAGGCCTGGTGGAACAGCTCTGTCTTGCAGGCCCTGCGGAAAGATGTCAAGTCCCGCAGGGCCCTAGTCTCTTGTGACAGAGCGTTCCACCAGATCGGAGCTACAGCCAAAAAAGCCCTGGCTCTAGTTGAGGCCAGCCTAACCTCTCTGTGGCCTGGGATCTTTAGGATGTTTTTATTTGCAGACCGTAAATTTCTCCGTGGGACATACCAGGAGAGGCGGTCCCGTAGGTACAAGGGCTTTAAAGCCCGTATAGGGCTTTAAAGGTTAAAACCAGCAACTTAAACCTGATCCTGTACTCCACCGGGAGCCAGTGCAGCTGGTATAGTACCGGATGAATATGATCTCGTAGCGAAGACCCCATAAGGAGTCTCGCCGCGGCATTCTGCACCCGCTGGAGTTTCTGGGTCAGTCTCAAGGGCAGCCCCACGTAGAGCGAGTTACAATAATCCAGTCTGGAGGTGACCGTCGCATGGATCACAGTGGCTAGGTCAGGGCGAGAGAGATAAGGAGCCAACTGCTTAGCTTGGCGGAGATGAAAATATGCCGCCTTTGTTATAGCTGTAATCTGCGCCTCCATAGAGAGGGAGGTATCGAAGATTACACCCAAACTCTTAACGGACGATGCTGGCACTAATTGCACCCCCGCAAGAGATGGGAGTTGCCCCCTCAATCCCATATCGCTCCGTCCCAGCCAGAGGACCTCTGTCTTCGAAAGATTTAACTTCAACCGGCTCCCACGTAACCATCCAGCCACAGCTTCCAGACATCTGGTCAGTGTATCTGGGGCCGAGTCAGGATGGCCGTCCATCAACAGATAGAGTTGGGTGTCATCGGCATACTGATGGCAACCCAGCCCAAAACTCCGGACAAGCTGGGCGAGGGGGCGCATAAAGATGTTAAAAAGCATCGGGGAGAGAATCGCACCCTGAGGCACTCCACACACCAAGGAGTGGCGCGATGACAATTCCCCCCCCCCAGCGCCACCCTCTGTCCCCGATCAGAGAGAAACGAGCGCAGCCATTGAAGGACTGTGCCCTGGATCCCCACGTCGGCAAGGCGGTGGTCCAGGAGTTCGTGATCGACCATGTCAAAGGCTGCTGCTGACAGGTCTAGAAGAATCAGCAGCCCCGACCCACCTCGATCCAGCTGCCTGCGGAGATCATCTGTTAGCGCGACCAGAGCTGTCTCGGTCCCATGACCAGCGCGGAAGCCGGACTGGAATGGATCGAGAGCTGATGTTTCATCCAGAAACCTACCAAGCTGTTCAGCAACCGCTCTCTCAATCACCTTACCAGGAATGGAAGATTCGAAACCGGGCGGTAATTGGATAGATCTAAAGGATCTAATGATGTTTTCTTTAAGAGCGGACGCACCACTGCCTCCTTCAGTTCCCCTGGGAATATCCCAGTGCCAAGGGACAAATTGATGATATCACCCAGGGAGGCCCGCACCTCGTCTGGACACGCTCTAATCAGCCAAGACGGGCACGGGTCAAGAGGACAGGTGGTGGGCTTTCCAGCTTGGAGGAGTCTGTCCACATCGGCTGGGGATATCCGGTCAAAGTGGTCCAATACTGGACCCAAGGACAGTCGAGGGGCCTCCAGTTCCTTTATTGTATCCAAATTGGCAGGGAGGTCATGGCGGAGCAACAGGACCTTATCCGCAAAAAAGCTCGCAAATGCCTCACAGCTGTGTGTCGAATTGTTATTTAAATTTGGCTGTCCTTCAAGGGACGTTAAAGACCTAATTATACTAAATAATTGTGCCGGGCGAGAGCTAGCGGAGGTAATGGAGGCCGAGAAGTAGGACTTCTTAGCAGCCTTCACTGCCATCTCGTAGGTTTTCATAAAAACCCTATAAGATGTTCTTGAGCCTCCGTCACGGGCACCCCGCCATACTCGCTCTAGCCGTCTGAGGTCCCACTTCATTTTCCGAAGCTCCTCGGTAAACCAGGGAGCCCCGTTTCTGCGGGGTTGCAGAGGGCGCCTAGGTGCGATCTCATCGATGGCTGCTAGGAGCTGGATATTCCAGACCTCAACAAGCTCAGTCAATGAGTCGCCAGGGGGAGCAAGGTCCCGCAAGGCCTGACGGAATCTATCAGGGTCCATCAGCCTCTGCGGGTGAGCCCAAATTGGCTCGCCACCTAAGCAGGGTGGGGGTGGGAAATCAATCCTGGCTTTCAGTGCGTAGTGATCAGACCATGGCACCTTCATTGAAGGAGACATGATCACATCTATACCGGCGCCAAAGATCAAATCCAGCATGTAGCCTGCTTGATGTGTGGGGCCCGAAACAAACTGGGAGAGCCCTAGTGTCACTTGAGGTGCGTATGTTTCAGGACCCACCTTATGTTTGTGGTTGTAAGCTGTTTTGAATTGTTTTTGATGTGTTTTAAAGCTGTAATTTGCCCTAGGGCCTTAGGGTGAAGGGTGGATAATAAACAAAAAAACCAACAAAAAAAGAAGTTATCCACACTTTATTTTCCTTCCCCTCACGTCCTGGAATGGGTAGAGGGAAAAGGCTTTGGAGAAAGGGGTTGTGCCATGTCAATTTTAAATCTGAAAGGAATGCAATGGGAGTTTGAACTTGGGTTTCCCTGCAGCCTAGATGTACACACCAAAAATTTAAAACACTTTTCATAGACACACAAAAAGAATCCTCAGAACTGTATAGTTTTACCCCACACAGAGCTACAACTCCCATCTCTTAAGAAACTACACTCCCCAATAGTCTTTGCCAGAGGGAGGGAGGCTCTAAATGTATGGCATGTTTATGGACCCCTGATTGAAACTCTTAATTTCTTTCCCACAGGAAATCATTTCTTTTATAAAAAGGATGCCTCTTCCTTCAGGGCTCTGCTGTCGGTTTTTACCCAGAAGCAAGTGTAGGGTTTGTAATGATGATTGAATGCATTGTTTAAATTGGTGGCTACTTGTTATTATCCTGTTCTCTTGGTAAAGTTCAAGGGCAGCTAGATACTGCTGATGCAAGCTACTGCCTTGGAACAACGATTCTAGAAGTCCTCCAGTCTCTGGGACAGACCCATCAGCCTCTTCCTCCTCCTCCTCGGCTTCAATCCTGCCACCCTGTCGCCTCCCCTCCCCTGGCGCAGCAAGCCAGCCAGGCCAAAGGAGCTCCAGAGTCTTGTTTACATAGGATATACCAGGGCCAAAACTAGACTTTCTGTCACCCGGGTCAAAGACCCAGTTTGGCACACACACACAGACCCAATGTGTGTTTGCATACACACACACACACACACACACACACACACACACACACATCATCTATTCGTAAGGGGCATAAAAAGTAGGAAATATATCATTTGAATACAAAAGAATCCTAAGACGTATTATGGCTGTATGACCAAAGGGGAAATGGGTATCCCTTACAGTAAAAGCAAATTGTTTGTCAAAAGCAGAACTTTCATGTGCAGTAATTGTCTATCTGAAATCAGGTTTTGAATTAGATTTATTTAGTTACAGGATCATTAAAAGACTGAATTTCCATAAGATCAGTCAAGACCCTCTGGTTTCCTTTTAAAATGATTCCTTTCCATATTATTTTTGTTTGATTACTGATTATCAGGAAATGATAATTTTGTAGTCATTTTAGATTCCATGTAAGGTGAAGAAATGCTTTTTGAGAGTCTAAAGTAGAAAGTGCCCTTTTGTTACAATCCTAATGCCCTGGGCTCCCAGAGTTTGCCAGGGAACTGCCTCTGGCAGAAAAAATGCTCACACACCCCTTGCTTTCCTGTGTATGGATCATGTAAAGTGAATCAACCTTAGCTATTTAAACACTTTCAAAGTTCTGAAGCATCATAGAACTGTAGAATTGGAAGGTACCCCAAGGGTCATCTAGTCCAACCCACTGCAATGCAGGAAACTCAGCTAAAGTATCCATGACAGATGGCCATTCAAGCTCTGCTTAAAAACCTCCGGTTAAGGAGTGTCCACTACCTCCTGAAGGAGTCATTCCACTGTCAAACAGCTCTTGCCATCAGAACATTCTTCCCAATGTTTACTTGGAATCTCCTTTCTTTTGCTTGAAGCCATTAGTTGAAGACCTACCCTCAAGAGCAGGAGAAAACAAGCTTGCTCCATCTTCCATTTGACAGCCCTTAAGGTATTTGAAGATGGCTATCATATCACCATCGACACAGGTGGTGCTGTGGTCTAAACCACAGTGCCTAGGGCTTGCCAATCAGAAGGTCGGCGATTTGAATCCCCGTGACGGGGTGAGCTCCTGTTGCTCGGTCCCAGCTTCTGCCAACCTAGCAGTCTGAAAGCACATCAAAGTGAAAGTAGATAAATAGGTGCCGCTCCGGCAGGAAGGTAAATGCCGTTTTCGTGCGCTGCTCTGGTTCGCCAGAAGCGGCATAGTCATGCTGGCCACACGACCCGGAAGCTGTATGCCGGCTCCCTCGGCCAGTAAAGCGAGATGAGCGCCGCAACCCCAGAGTTGGTCATGACTGGACCTAATGGTCAGGGGCCCCTTTACCTTTACCTATCATATTGCCTCTCAGTCTCCTGTTTTTCAGGTTAAACATACCCAACTCCTTCAACCATTCATCATATGGCTTGGGTTCCAGGCCCTTGATCATCTTGGTTGCCCTCCTCTGCACATGTTCCATCTCATCAACATCCTTCTTAAATTGTGGTGCCCAGAACTGGACCCAGTATACCAGGTGTGGTCTGACAAAGGCATAATAGAGCAGGACTATGACTTCCGTTAGTCTGGACACTAGACCTCTGGTGATACAGCCTAGAATAGCATTAGATTCTTTTTTTCTTTTTTTTGCTGCTACATCACATTGTTGTTGTTTTAAGTTTTTATTAAAGATTTATTAGTTTACAAAAATACTTGCATTATCTATTTTTTTAAGTTGTACTTTCTACAGATCAGTTTCATTTGTTGTGAGACGTTAGTGTTGCATACAGTGTTAGGTTAGGAAGAAAAGCGGGGGGAAGAAGGGGGAGAGGGAATGGTGAGTGGGGTGGGGTCAGGTGGCAATGCTTCTATTCTTCCACATAGTGTATGTGTAGGATTTTGTGTCAGCGGATTGCTATGGTATTAGAGTCCTTATTGTTAGTCTTGCAATACTAACAATATGGCTCAGGAGTATATTTGTTTGTAAGACATTGGGCCAAATTTCATGTTAATTACTACTGCTAATAGATATTTCCACTCTAAGCAATCAGAAGCTTTGAGGATGTCTAGGGACTTACTGTCTTTTTCGCTCTATAACACGCACCCGACCATAACACGCACGTAGTTTTTAGAGGAGGAAAACAAGAAAAAAATATTCTAAACAAAACAGTGGATGTATGATTTTTGTGGTTCATGCTGTGGCCACAGACACGTGATCTGACAGTGAGTTTGGAGTAGCCCAATGCAAAAATCCTGAGGATCCATGTGGATCCATGCTTTGTAACCACGTTTTTGCACCACTGCGGCCCCAGGCAACAGTGGGTGCGTGAATTTTTTGGTGCAAGATGTAGCCATGGACATGCTATGTGATCTGATGGTGAATTTGGGGTGACCCAGTGCAAAAATCCTGAGGATCCATGTGGATCCGTGCTTTGTAACCACGATTTAAGTGGGGAGGGAAGGAAAAGCACTCAAGGGACAAGGAGCACGCATGGGGTGGGTGGAGAAGGATGCTGCTAATAATGAAGAAGAGGGGTATAAGGGGAGAAGGCTCCTCTCCCACTTTGCTCCTTTAAATCAAGCAGGCTCTGCTTTTCTCCCTCCTCCCCGCTCATCCCCGGCTTAGTGAGCTGAAAAACTTTGCTGCTATGTAGTGAGCTGAGTGGGGAGGAGAGAGGGACAGAGAGCCTGCTTGCTTTAAAGAACCAACCGCACTCGTGTAAGTGGCTCCTCTCCTCTCCCACTTTGCTCCTTTAAAGAAGCAGGCTCTCTGTCCCTGTCTCCTCCCCACTCAGCGGCTCTTCTCCCGCTTTGCTGTTTCAAAGCGAGCCACGGAGGAGGGAAGGAAGGGCAACCATGGATCCTCTGCTCACGACTGCAGCAGGTCCCCCCGTCACCCGTAGGCATTCCCTCCATAACATGCACAGACATTTCCCCTTACTTTCTAGGAGGAAAAAAGTGAGTGTTATGGTGCAAAAAATACGGTAATTGTCAGTGGGAGTTTAGTTGCCTTGCTGTGTTCAATCAGATTCAGTAGTTTCCTGATGGGGTCTGTTATACTGCAACCAGGGATGAATCCAGTCTGGTCTGGGGCTTTTATAGCACCCCTCTGCTGGCAGGGGATGGCCCACACAACGGCCGTCCTGCTGGGTTTGGACTGGGCCGTGCGCTTCTACGCGGCCTCCCTGCCTCTCCCAGTCCCCTCCCACCTTTCTCTCTCAACAGCTGCAGCAGCAGTGGCCGTGACCCTGCATCACACTGTTGACTCATGTTAAGCTACATATATTTGTGCAGCGTTAGCCACCCCTCCCAGTTTGGTGTCATCTGCAAATTTGATGAGCATCCCGTCAGTTCCATCATCCAAGTCGTTTATAAAGATGTTGAACAACAATGGGCCCAGGAGAGAACTCTGTGGCCCCCCACTTGTCACTTTTTTCCAGAAAGATGAGCAACCATTAATGAGTCCTCTTTGGGTTCGGTCGGCCAACAACCAGCTACAAATCCACCTAACAGTTGCCTCGTTCAAGCCACATTTTACCAGCTTCCTCATGAGAATATCATGGGGGACTTTGTAAAAAGCCTTACTGAAATCAAGATACACTCTGTCCACAGCATTTCCTTGATCCAGAGCAATCAAATTGGTCTGGCATGACTTATTTTTGAGAAACCCATGCTGGGTCATAGTAATCACAGCATCCTTTTCTAAATGCTCATAGACCAACTATTGAATTAGGTATCTGTTCTGGAGTGAAATGCTATTATTTCCTTGCATATAATATTTATTTCTTGGGGGTGGGGAATATATGGTGAAGGCATGTTCCTGGGCTCTCCTCAGCACATACATATAAATATAGTAACAATAACTGTGAGAATGATTAGGCACATACCAGAGAGTAAGTCCCATTGAACTCAGTGGAACTTACTGCTGAGTAAAAGTGCTTAGAATCGTGGTATAAAATTGGAGTCTTTATCCAGTTACCTGGGTGTATATGGATTAGCTACAGCTTCCTTCAAAATTACAGGAATGGATAAATACAAAGTACTTCGTATGTCAGCATCACTTTTTTTATTTGCTACAAGCATTCACATGGTATAAACATGTATGCTGTCCTCTCATCCAAACAGCCCCCCCCCCACAAAGATATTATAAGCCACTTATTATAAGCAAGCAAAACTCCAAATAGCTTATTTTGTGAACTTGTCATTCAAATTGTTTAATCATGACAAAGACTCCTGTTTATAAGAAAAAAGGAGAGGGTGATGAGATCTGATCTCTTCATCACTTTTACCTGATCTCTGAGATGTGGAAGAGAGGGAAAAGGAAAAAGGATATTTCCGGTGGTTGGGTCCCTTCCAACTCTGCAACTCTATGATTCTCTTTCCCAGCTTCCAGCCCCCCTGGTATAGAATTACCGGTACTTTTTCACACAGTTGCAAACCCACAGAAGTTCCTATCTTCTGCTTCATGCAGCCTCTCTGGATTTTCCAACTCTCCCTCTCCCTGTGTCACCTTGTAAATGAGCCTTCTTCAGCTTCATTGGGAAAAAGCTCAAGGCTGCCTAACAACAAAGGGAAACAGTAAAGGGACGGTATCCGCAATATACAAAATACTACTCCAAAATCCCGCAAATCCCCTAGACGCAATAAAAAAACAATGGGAGAATGACATAGGCTATGAGATTAACCCCACTCAATGGACCAGAATGTGGTCTAACCCCCCCCTTAAATCCATATCAACGAAAAGAAAAGAACTCACTCTGAAACTCACCTACAGGTGGTACCTAACACCAAGAAAACTAGCGCTAATACACCCAGGAACCTCACCAAAATGCTGGAGAGGGTGCACCTCCACAGGCACATACCTCCACATGTGGTGGGAGTGTCCCAAAATCCAACTATTCTGGACAACAGCCATACGAGAAATATGTAAAATAGCTGAGCAATAATTAGACTTCACCCCAGAATTGGCCCTACTAAACATATTCCAAGACAACAATGCCCATTTACACCACAAAGAACTCATAACCCACCTGCTCTCAGCAGCCAGAAACATCATAACCAGACACTGGAGAGACCTGTCAGGAGTAAGCATGGACCAATGGTACCAAATAGTATGGGAAACAGCCCTACTAGAAAAATTAACTAATAAACTGAAACTGACACGGGGACAAACAGAAGAAGACGCCTTCACCCCGGTATGGCTCCCCTTTATCACATACACAGCCCAACAGGACAACAACAATAATCCACCAACAGCATACAAATCAATATGGCTAACCTGATCCAAAACACCCACCCACCCCACTCACACACGAAAACAAAGATCACCACAGCCAATCACAAGCAAACAATCACACCCTAAGCCAACCCCAACCTCTCTCACCACCAAAGGAACACAAGTGAACAACACAAGCAACGCTGACACCAAACTCTACATACATTAAGCATAATAGAAACATCGCCACCCGACCCCACCCCCATCCATCTTCCCTCTCCCCACCCCCCTTTCTTTTTTCTTTCTGTTTTCTTCTCCCCCTAATGCCTCAACAAATGAAACGGATTTGTAAAAATGTTACATGGAAAAAAAATACGAGGCATTACACTTACCTCTGTAAAACAAGAAAATCCTTATTAATTATTTTTTTTAAAAGGCTGCCATTCACTTTTTCATATTTCTCTACTACAACAACGAAGTCCTGTTTATACTGGGGACAAAATACCTGCCTCAAATGAAGGAAATGGTAAAGCTGATGTAAGAAGCACTTTGTATTTATCCCTTCCTACAATCTTTAATAATAATAATAATAATAATAATAATAATAATAATAATAATAATAATTTTATTTATACCCTGCCCTCCCCAACCAAGACCGGGCTCAGGGCGGCTAACAACCAATAATAAAAACAAGTTGATTAAAATACAATTTAAAAAAGATTAAAATACAACATTAAAACATTAGGATGCAGCCTCTTCTCAGGAGGAGAAAGCAAAAAGAAAGAGGGGGAGGGAATAAAACTGATTCTAAGCCAAAGGCCAGATGGAAGAACTCTGTCTTACAGGCCCTGTGGAAAGAAGTCAGATCCCACAGGGCCCTGGTCTCATGAGGAAGAGCGTTCCACCAGCCGGGGCCAGTGTTGAAAAGGCCCTGGCTCTGGTTGAGGCTAATCTGACTTCCTTAGGGCCTGGGACCACTAGGGTGTTGCTATTTATGGACCTTGAGGCTCTCCGTGGGGCATATCGGGAGAGGCGGTCCTATAGCTACAAGGGTCCTAGGCCGTGAAGGGCTTTAAAGGTCAAAAGCAGCACCTTAAATCTGACCCTGTACTCCACCGGTAGCCAGTGCAGCTGGAAAAGCACTGGGTGAATATGCTCCCATGTCAGAGACCCTGTGAGGAGCCTCGCTGCAGCATTTTGCACCCGCTGGAGTTTCTGAGACAGCTTCAGGGGCAGCTCCGCATAGAGCGAATTACAGTAGTCAAGCCTGGAGATGACCGTCGCATGGATCACTGTGGCCAGGTCGGGGCGGGAAAGGTAAGGGACCAACTGCTTGATGCGGTGAAGGTGGAAAAATGTCGCCTTGGCTGTTGCTGTAACTTGCGCCTCCATGGAAAGGGAGGCGTCAAGGATTACACCCAAACGCTTAACAGAAGGCAATGGCACTAATTGGGCCCCTGCAAGAGAAGGGAGTTGGTCCCTCATCCCAACCCAGCCAGAGGACCTCTGTCTTCGAAGGATTTAGTTTCAATCGGCTCCCATGAAACCATCCAGCCACAGCTTCCAAGCATCTGGTCAATGTGTGTTCGGGGCAGAGTCGGTGTGGCCATCCATCAGCAGATAGAGCTGAGTGTCATCAGTATATTGGTAACAACCCAGCCCAAAGCTCCGGATAATCTGGGCAAGGGGGCGCATAAAGATGTTAAAAAGCATCGGGGAGAGGATTGTGCCCTGCGGCACTCCACACACCAAGGAGTGGCGCGACAACATTTCCCTCCCTAGTGCCACCCTCTGTCCCTGACCAGAGATAAAAGAGCACAGCCAGTTACAGGCTATGCCCTATATCCCCATGTCTGCAAGGCGGTGGTCCAGAAGATCATGTTTGACGATGTCAAAGGCTGTTGAGAAATCTAAGAGAATTAGCAGGGAAATGTAACTTTAAATTATTTAATTGCAAAGGTTAATCAACCAACAATTGTTTAGGAAACCTGTGCGGGTGTTTATTCCTTTATTGTATGTAAGTTAAGCCTCATAGGACTGCTCAGAAGTAAGTCCCACTGAATGCCATGAAGCTTACTCCCAGGTAACTGGGTAAGGAGTGTGCGGTCTCACACTGCAATCCTAAGCATTTTTACTCAGAAGTAAGTCCCACTGAGTTCAATAGGACTTACTCCCTGGTATGTGCCTGTCATTCTCACAGATTGGTTGGTTGGTTGGTTTCCCACCCTTTCCCTTGACAAGGCAACTTAGTCCACTGAGTCCAGCATCCTGTTCTTGCCTTCTCTGTGAATCTGCATAATTCAGGCACCTGGTATTTATTACTTCCTGCAGGTCTCACCAGAATGGCTTGCGAAGCTTGAGTTAGAAAAAAACACATTAATCCAGCAGAATGCCAGAATCACTTCTCCTCCCATTGACCCTGGATGTAGGATTTGCTGTGTTCTGCTAGTCTTGGATTTCCCCCTTCTGGTTTCATGCTAAAACTGCAATAAATGAAGTTTGGGGAGAAGGGAGAAAATAAATAACTGAGTGCATGCATCACAAGTGGCAGTTCAAGGCAAATTTACTTGTGTGCATATATGAGAGACCTGTGCAAACTAATTTACACAAACTTTTGTATAAGCCACACTAAATGAAGACTTGATTCTGAATAGGATTGGCCTCCAGCATTTCTTCAATCCTGTACTCACTAGAAGTAAATCTGCAATCAATGCACATTTACTATGGAGTGAACAAAAATGTTTAAATCTACCTATTCCATCTTTTAAAATGGTTGTTTCTATTTATACACAAATAAACTGAAATACTAGTTCCTTAGGTTGTGACCCTAAACACAGAAGGGACCCAACCCTGTTGAACTCAATGAAACATACTTCTGGGTAAACACTCATAGATTTGTAAATGTGATTCCACACCTTGAGGAAACTGGGGTCTCTTTTTAAGTTTACTGTTTCCTAACTTGAGACAGGGGGCACAGGTGGGGTTAAACCACAGAGCCTAGGACTTCGGCAGTTCGAATCCCTGTGACGGGGTGAGCTCCCGTTGCTCGGTCCCTGCTCCTGCCCACCTAGCAGTTCGAAAGCAAGCCAAAGCGCAAGTAGATAAATAGGTACCACTCTGGCAGGAAGGTAAACGGTGTTTCCGTGCGCTGCTCTGGTTCGGCAGAAGTGACTTAGTCCTGCTGGCCACATGACCCGGAAGCTGTATGCCGGCTCCCACGGCCAATAAAGCGAGATGAGTGCCACAACCCCAGAGTCGGTCACGACTGGACCTAATGGTCAGGGGTCCCTTTAACTTTACCTTTAACTTGAGACAACTTGGTCCAGTCAAGTCTATGTTTGCAAAGCTGGCTCTATTTGTTTGCAAACAGCACTGAAAATACTCGTTTTTTTTCATTGCTCAAATCATGGCATTATTTCCCTACAGCTGTCACTAAGCCAAAGGAGCTCTATCTCACTGCCCCATACCCAGTTTGATTGTTAGCTTCTCTCCTAACTTTGGAGGCACATAGGTACAGCTCTGCTAGCTGCTGTTTGGAAAAGCACATGAATCTGACCATTGAAGAGTTTGTGAGTAAACCATGTTTAACTTACCAAATGTGGTCTCTTTCTATGCTAAGGGAAGTGGGAAGCTTTGGAAATAACTTAGAAGGGAATATTTTAAATGCCTAACGGCCTATATTTTCATGCTTTACTTTTCTGCATGTTTTGTGATTTTAAATTTTAGCTGGGGCTCTCTCATCAAAGAGTACTTGTCCCAAACTTGGATCTAGGCATACACAAAATTCTCCTTTCATTCTTCAACCAAATTACCAAAACCGAGCACAATTATGTGCACACTTACCTGGAAGCCCCATTTAATTTATTGGGAATTATTTCTCAGCTGATGCATTGCAGATGTTCTTAAAATACTGCATTTGCCAATTCCATTACTTACAGGTTTCTGCCTGCCATTTACTACATTTGTTTCACCTTCCCCCATGGATCTTATGGAAGCAGCAGACTTTTAAAGGAAAGAGAAAGCCCCTCCCTCACCCAAAAAGCTGTAGGCTCCCTACCCCAGCATCCCACAGCAACTAGGGGTGGGAACACTCACCCTTTTATTCACCGCCTCCCAGGGGCAACAGCAGGGAGTGCATAGGAAAGCCGGCAAAGCATGGGCCTAGCCAGGATTTTTGTTGAGTGGGGGGAACAGGCTTTTGTTGGGGGGGGGAGAACCTCAAATTTGTATTGATTTTGGCTGAGAGTGGCCTGCCCCCCCCCCCGTTATGCCCATGCTGCAAAGCCTGCCCCACACTCATCTTTCCAACCTCACACATCAGAGGATGTTGAAAGGATCAGCAAGAGGTGGCTTAGCCCTTCGCCTCTCCACAGTCCCCTGCAGATCTAAAGGCCAAGTGGCCACCATTTCTGGGCCCTTTCTTCCTTCATGCCAATCAGTGGCAACAGAGGTGGATTCCATGGCCAGGCGCAGAGAAGGAAGGAGGTCAGTAGTGGTGCGAGCTGGGCATTTGTATCCAGTGGACAGGGGTTTAAAGCGCTTGCTGACTGGCCTGGGATATCCTCCTCCATCTCTGGCACTGCTGTGATGGCCCAGCAGCTCTGAGAGCCCAGTTGGTCACTATGCTGTAGTTTGCAGCAGCACCTGTCAGTGACCACATGAACTGCACCATGATGACATCCTTACAATTTTATCATATAGCAAGTGCTATTTTTCTTGAACACGAGGTGCCAGAACAGCGGAACTCACCATGAATACCTCTCTTCTTCTCTTATATTTGCAATGGCGCCCACCTGAAAGGTGCCAGAACTGAGTTCTAGCAAATTCTGGCTGAAAAAAAGCCCTGCATATACATATAAGATTATTTCATTTTTGGGTTACAGGAATGGTTGGGGATGCTGCATAGCACAGGGCCAGTGAGTCCTCATCCACCCACCATCTTAATTTGCTGAAACCTAGATATGAATATGCTAATTTCCTGTGAATTTCCTGTGTCCTTTTACATACCTAGGAATGCCCTGGACTGGGACATGCTTGGCAGCTTCCCAAGGGCGATTAGTGTTGAATTATGATTATTATTATTAGTAGTAGTAGTAGCAGTAGTAGTCTTTTTATTATTGTTTCCATCTATAGACCACTTACTCTCCAGAAAGCTTGAAGAATTTCACAGTAAATAAAAGTAAGCAGTGAACCCAAACATTTATTAAACAATATAAAATCAAAATATACAATACATTTATTTCTCAAATTCACATGCCACCACAAGGTGGGTTACAACATATAACACAATAAACCCTCTCTAATATCACATAACATAATATGCACCAAATACAAAAAAGTTATGCAAACACAATTATAAGCAATACATACTATTATATAATATGTATGAGTGCGCGATACATAGTAAATACATACTAAAAAGTCATTTCACATTTTATATAATGTCATCTCTGCGGCAAATATAAGACAAAAAAGGTACTGTATCTAACAACAAAAAACCCCTGAAAAGGGGGGGGCAGGAATCAGCAGCAGTGTTATCTGAAGTTCAGAGACACAGTGGGAGAAGGGGGGCAGAGGCTCCAGGGCTCACCTCCAGGCTCCCAAAATTGTGGGCTCTCTTCACCTAGGCTTTTCTTGTTTAATATTGTTAATTTGATCACAGCCAGAACTGTATTTTGAATATCATTCCTTTATTATATTTTTATCATTTATTTGCTGCATTTAGTTTCTGTATATCCCTTTGATTTCTGGATGTTTAGTGGTCTATTTTTTTAAAAGATAATATTTATTCAGAATTTCATAAAAACACATTTAAAAAGAAAAAAAACACAAAAAGAAAAAAAGTACAAATCTCAAATTACATCTTTTCAATTACTTATTTCTTGGACCTCCTCACACCTCCCTTTTTGTATTCCACTTTAATTTGTTATTCCAGCAAATTCTTCCCATATTTTTCAATTTTAATTTAAGTAATTTAACTTAACAAAGATTTAACAATCTTTTTGATTAAATCCACATATCCTTTCAATCTTTTACACATAAAATACCTTAAAATTTCAAAGTTTAAACCATATTTGTACATTACTCCTTAAATCCTTTCTACTAAAGCCAATTGGTTCCTTTTCAGCATGTTCCTAATATTCCATTAATGTTGTAGAAATTCCAAAGAATAATTCCCCCCCCCCTTATTATAAACTTTTCTAGTCCAACGTCCCTTTTTCCTGGTCACGGGTTATGTCAGTCCCTTCAACCCACTACATCCAGTCCATCAATCTGGTGATCTTATGTCCGAGGCCCTTAAGTCTCTTCTATGCCCCTTCTGCAGATTTTCTTGTTCTTGTTGGTATTTATACCCTTCTTTGTCTTTTGTTGGTTTCTTTCGTGGTATCTTGTCATCAACTTTATAATCCAAAAAATAAATATCCAAAGAGTAGTTGTCAACCTGCTTCCTAGCCCCACCAGAGTTAAGAGCTTCCTTGCCTCCAGTCACTTCCAGATAAACTCCAAGCTCCATCTTCCACTGCAACAACTTTATCTCCTGTGGGACTTTGGGTCTCTCCGTTTGTGTTGTTTGGGTTGTAATCCCAACCTCTTCCATCTTCTTCTGCCCTTGGACTTGACTTGTCAAACCAGATTTTTGAGTTGGTCGCTGTATAACTTCTTTATCCTTATTTCTTGTTGAATCATATTCGCTGATTACAGCAGCCATCAAATCCAGCTTTTCATTCTTCACATCCGTTTTCTCACACAGCTCCTCCAGCATAACACTTATCTTGCCAAGGGCAGGCACCAAAACTTCCTTCCAAGTCATTTCTGTTCAAGGTTAAACGTCTGGTCCCACGGTCACAATGAAACAGATGTAAGTTCTCAAGTAGACTGCAACAACAGACTGTCAGGCTCCCTCTAGGGGACACAGTTTCTATTTGTATCCATCTTAAAAATGTATCCAACAAAGAAGATTACTTTCAATTTCTGTTTCCTCAAAATGCAGAAAAGCAGAAAGCGGCGTTGAAGTTGATTTGTTTCTCCTTTTTTTTTGCTATCTGTCAAAAACGCTCCCCTTTCAATCAATGGACGTCTCAATTTAATTTCTGTCCTGACACCCCATTCCCCAGGTTTGGGACGATGGAAGCTTAGTTTCCTTTACTCTCCTCCTGCAGGATTAAACAGTCAGATTCCCCCCCCCCTTTCTCCTGCTTCCCAGGGGGGTTTGTTAGTTATGGATGCAAGAAATTTCCAACTTTTAAACGATTTCCAGGCTATTAGGTTGTAAGGTCTTTGCTTCAGACTGTTTACAAAAAGCGGAAGGCGGACTTCCTGTTTAAACCTTCCCACTCGTTGCCTAATTCACAAATTTAGCAGGTTTTTTTGATCCAATTTTCTGTTTTTTACTCACGGGTACTTGTTTTAGAGTCCAATTGTCATCAGGAAAAAGTCAGCGCTCTCCGGCGATGGATGTGCGGCTTCCCTCTGTGAAAGTAGCAATCGGTTCGCAGCACCGCGCTGCTCACCCCACTTCACTTCGGCGCCCCGAAAAGGGGGTTTCCTCGTGAGTAGGGGAGGCGCTCTTGGTGCTCAGCTGAACCCCACGTTCCCAGGCTTCTCCACCTGGGATTTCTAGCGGGTCCCCGTCTTCGCCGCGACGGGAGGACCCAGTTTCCACAGAGCCCATTCCTCCGGTCGGAGGAACTCCGCCATTCGCCGATGGCGCTGACCCGGAAGTGGTGGTCTAAAACTCATAAGAAATGTTTTGTTGCTCAATTGTAAATAATAATAATAATAATAATAATAATAATAATAATAATAATAATCCTGTGAAATAAATTGAAAGAAATAGGCTTTGTTTCAGGAGTAGATGAACTATTTGATGCAATGTAGGATTCCCCCATACTTCTGATTGGCATAGGTAAAGGTAAAGGGACCCCTGACCATTGGGTCCAGTCGTGACCGACTCTGGGGTTGCGGCGCTCATCTTGCTTTACTGGCCGAGGGAGCCAGGGTACAGCTTCCGGGTCATGTGGCCAGCATGACGAAGCTGCTTCTAGCGAACCAGAGCAGCACACGGAAACACCATTTACCTTCCCGCTGGAGCGGTACCTATTTATCTACTTTCACTTTGATGTGCTTTCAAACTGCTGGCTTGGCAGGAGCAGGGACCGAGCAACGGGAGCTCACCACATTGCAGGGATTCGAACTTCCAACCTTCTGATCGGCAAGTCCTAGGCTCTGTGGTTTAACCCACAGTGCCACCTTCGTCCCTTTCTGAGTGGCATACACACATATAAATACATGCTTTTAATTCAACTAAGAACTGAAATCCTGTTCCCACGACAGAGTGCAAAACATAACATTTTATTACTGTTTGTCTACCCTCCTTAAGTCAGATCAATTACTCCTCCTCGCACCTCTGATGGAATCTAAATTCAGTGAACCCTACACAAAGGCTAACCCCAAAAGGCAATGCACTCCAATAGAGCGCATAAAATTAAATCAAGGACAACGCAACCCTCCTACCACAGAAGTAAAGGCATATAAAACCTTCTCTTCTTACCCCGGGCCCCTGCATCACCAGACATGGAGGCTTTCTGCCTAGAATGGTTCTCTTCTTGTCAGCCTTGATTTGCCATTTGTAAAATGGGAACAGCAGTGACCTCAGTTCACAGAGTTATATATTTACTTATTTCTTAAAAAGTTTCCACTGCTTGGCTGTAGAAACAAAACAAAACAAAGCTCAAATCAGCTTTCAATAAGAAAAAATAACAACAATACAGTAATTTTAGATTTTTTAAAAGATAAAATAGCAGTAGACTAAAATAGATTTAAACTCACATCAACTTTGTAACTAAAATGTTTTATCAGATACTGTAAAGCATATGGTGACTGCGCCTACCTGATCTCAAGAGGCAGGGAGTTCCACAGTGTAGGTGCTGCCACACTAAAAGGCTGAATTCTTATAAATGTAGAATGGGTACTTTGTGTCACCTGTAACTCTGCCAGTTAAAATACAATTGCAAATTAAAAATCCCAGGCCACAAGCATGCTTGCTGCTTACTGAGCAGAAGCAGTGATGAATTAACATGCAAATAAAAAATGGAATTGCCTTCCACCCTCCAGTGCGGATCTGACCCTGCAAAGCAGGAACCAGTCAATCTCAGTAAAGTACAGGTAACTGCATTCCCCTCTCCACCCCACCAGGGGGCAACTCCACAGTGCAGAGCCTGACTACTCTCAGCCGAATGTGTGGGTGTTACTCAGCCTTTCTCTCCAGAGTTGGTGGAGATCAGGCGGGGGAAGGGACAGGGAAAGTGACAGGGCGCAACAGACAGGACCCCAAAAACCCAAATATCTTTCTTAATTACCTGGTACCCCTTAATTGTTCCTATTAATAAACAAGATGATAGCTTGCATCCTCTGATTTCACAAAAGGCCCTTGTCTTCCAAGCATTTCTGACCACTGGTTTGACAACAGCATAACCTATGTCTGCTCTGTTTTACCTCACATTGCACTGGATTCTAAGAGCTGGGTGTCCTATCTGTACCAAGTGTTAAAACAGTAGTAATTAATTAAGTTTGAAAGAAATGAAATGTGTTTCAGTTTACTCTGGGCACCATGGAAGCTTCATCTTTGACTGCCCATCATGACCCACACATGCAACAATTTGATGGGGCAGTCCAGGAACAACTAGACACCCTGCAGGAGCAGGTTGTGACTCCTGCAATGCATGTCACTTCTTGCATCCATGATTCTCAGCCAAGCAAAAATGTATATTTGCACAGGGCACCATGTCCCTCCTGCCACGTAGCTGACAGCCAGGGGGTCTCAGATCGAAGTTGCTCCAAATGCACAATATCTCTGACAGCAGGAAGGGGGAGCAGCCAGATGTTGGTGAGCTCCCAGCTCCCCTCATCCCTGGCCACTGGTCCTGCTGGCTGCTAGGAGCCCAACATCTGGAAGACCACAGGATTTCCCTTCTCTGAGTCACCTTCCTCTTCCATTCAGTCCTGGCTTTTATCCCTTGCCCCTGACACCATATGGCACATCCAGCACACATCTATAGCACATGATTTCCCCCAGAGAACATGGTGGACTGTAGTTTGGTAAGGGTGTGGGAACTGTAGCTTTGTAGGACGAACTACAGTTTCCAGGACTATTTGGGTAAAGTCACGCACTTTGAATGTTATTTCAATGTTTGGTGCAACACATACACCATACAACCAGAGCAAAAAAAATATGTTTTGTGTGTTGGATGTGATTTAAATGGATGGCACACATCTGCCCCAGAGGCAGAAAAGAGAAAGGTAGCATTAACACTCAATCAGGACTGCTCTCCACTTTGGACCCACAAGGCACAGGCCCTTTGCTCTCTCCCGGGACTCCCCCAGCAAAGGAGTGGTCCATTCTGTGCAGAAGGAAGGAATAAAATATCAGAGATTCCCCGACCAGCTCCCTCTCCCGAAAGCTGCCCTCCAGAGCAGAACACCCCCTGGCCAGAATGATTCAACCCAAGAGAGCCTTTGGTCAGCCTTCCTGCACGCCCTGCCACGCACATAATCGCCTTGTTTTTATTAACTTTTATTTATACAGTACAGTGCTGTACAATGCACAAGGCTCCGCACTCATTTAAAATAAGCCACACAGTAAAAAGGGCTTTGGTCTGAAGGGCTAAGCTCACAAGTCCTGACATCTTAAAATGAAAACGGAACATCCGGACTCAACTTACCCTTCCCTGAGACAAGAACGCGATGCAATTCACCCCCACTTCGCATTTTTCGGGGGGGGGAATACCCCCCCCCCACATTTATTGGGATGGTTGAGGTGAGCGTGTGCTATTTTAACGTTTTCCTCTTCAAAAACAACCGCACTGAGTATCGCAGGCGCGCGCGCAGAACTGCCTCCACGGCTCCCCGCCCGCGATCCATAATGCAATGGAAGAAGAAGAAGGAGAATAAGAGAATGACAGCATCTGTTGCATAAACTCAGCCTTTCGCGTCCCCAATAAATGAGAAGCTATTACCTCTCCAAGGGCGCAGCAAGGCGAAGAGGTTCGGGCAGTGCCCCCGAGAGCCCCTCCCTTCCTCGCTCTCACGCGCCCCCCACCCCAGTCCGTTCATCCGTCCGAATAAAAAAACACAAGAGCAGCCTCCGCGCGAAACTTCCCACGCGCCCTGACTTGCGCGCGCCAAGAGCAAGGAGCTCCGCAAGGCTCCACGGGCGCAGGGAGATGGGGAGGGAGAGAGGGCGCCCCCCGCCCCGCTCAGCTCAGCTCAGCCAAGCCCGGCCTCGCCCTGGCCGATGCCCCCCCCAAGCTCTGGGCGGTGCCTGCTCCCCGTCTCCCCCCGCTCCCAGCAGCCTTTGCACTCTCGCTACAATGAAATTTGCAAAGTTTTTTCGGTTTCGGCGCCATTTTCGAGTGGACTCGGAGGTGAGGAGGGAGGGCGGGGAAAAGGAGGGCGCCTGAGGCAGGGGGGGCAAGCGGGGGGCGCCCCAAAAATCACCAAAAAATCCCTAAAAATCCCCTGTGGGCGGGGAGGCCCCGTGGAGGCCGGCGGAGGGCCGGGAAAGGACCGGACGGGCCGGGAGAAGAGGAGGCGTCGCGGGGGAGGAGGAGAAGGGGGGCGCACCGGCCACTGCCCCCCAGCAGTGGGATAATTTTTTAAAACAAATGATGTATCATTAAAATAGTACCCTCTCCCCCCCCCCATGTGGGGAAACTTTTAAATTTGGGACCCCGGAGAGGGCAATTGGTTAAGGTAGGTTCCCTTTCCAAATTTATTTTTAAGGGAGGGGGGAGGGAAAAGTGGGGAGGGGGCAAAAAGAACAGAAAGTAGCACGGGGTTTTTATCTCCCCAGCAGCTGGAGAGGAGGAAGAAGGGCGACCCCCCCCCCCAATTCCAGCATAGGGAAATTTGGCTCTGAGGACCTAAATGACGCTCCCTTTTGAAGCCTGGAGATAATTTTGGTTTAAAAGTGGAGAAACGGGGATGTGGGGGGGGGGCAATTTAAAAGGAGCTGGCCCGTTTCCCACCCGCTCTCTTTTCCTTTCTTCTTCTTCCTCCTGCTACTTTTTAACTAAAAGCGGATACAAGCGAACGAAGCTACAAAAAATGGCTTATTTGTGTGTGTGTGTGTGTTGAGAAGACGGCAAACCATTTATTTCGTTTTAGATCTGCAAGTAGCTTCCTCTACAGTTAAGTTTCGTGGGGATTTCTTTTCTTTAAAGAAACTTCTTTCTTTAACTTCAAAATCCCTCCCCGCTCCCTGCCTCTTTTGTATTTCATATCCCTCTGTTCTTCCCCCAGTCTTCTTCTTCTTCTTTTTCTTCTCCTCCTCCTCCTAAAAACAACAACCTAGGTTGACTCTGAGTCTCCCGTTCAGCCGCTCCCTTAATTTCCCCACTTTTTCTCCAATGCAATTTTGCGCCCCCCTCTCAACACACACCGGAGCTGGGCGGGAGGGGGGTTGCCTCTGAGAGCGCAAATGACGCAGTTCTGAAATGGCCAGGGGGACACTTTGGACCTGGGGGAAAGCCTAGGGATGCTCCTTCCCCACTTTTTTGGTTGACTTCTGTCTCCCCTTCTCTCCCCACCCCCGCCATTCCTCCACCCTCTGCAAAAGGAGGGTACTTCCAGAGTTACAGACCGTTACAACACTGGCCAGCAGAGAAAGGGTTAAAAGGTGCAAGATTCGTTCCCAAGAGAAATGCGATTGTACCAAAAAGATTTCCCAAACACACATCTCCCCGCATCTCCCCGCCCGCCCTTCCACAAAAGTGAATTGGAAAGAAAATAAGTTTGAGCTGCCTTCGGACTCTTGTCACTTTAGCTGCTGTGTCATATTTAGGATTTGGAAGAAAGCATAAACTTAACGGCTGACCCTCCTAGGCTGGGGGGGGGCAGAAACTTTAATTTGGTGCTGTGTTGTTGTTTCTCAACATATCTTAAATTTATTTCTATTTTTTACTACATATTGTTCTCTTTCTGTTGGCCCAATGTTTAATTAATATCATTATATCATCATTTTTTAAACACAAAAGACACTTTGAAATTGAAACATAAAACTGGATGTTTTTAAAATTACAGTGAAGAACATAAAAACTAAATACACAAGAAAAAAACCCTTTACCAACATTCTTACAATTTTCCACCAAAACTTCAAATACTCGCCTTTTGAGAAATACTTTATTTTAATATATGTATGTGTTTTAATATGCATTAATTCTACAGGTGTTGTGAAAATAAGTTCTTAAATTATATTTTTAATATAAAAATATGCTATTCTGCTTTGGAGAGTCAACACTTAATATGTTTAGAAAATTTAATTTTAATTACTAAAACTACTAGCCAATTTCTATATTATGGCTTAAAAAAATTACTTTACTTAATATGATTTAAACTATTTGTACTGATGGTTATTTGTAAAACACTATATGTCATGGTTTTTTAAAAATTCATATAGAATTTAATATTTTGTAATGCTGCTTAAAATTGTCATGGCTTTAATCTTACATTTTAAATGAACTCCATTGATGCACTTTGCTCAAATATTCATCCCTTCAACAACAAACACTGAAATAATAATGTGTGTGAATGAAATGTATAAAAGCTCAGCAAAACCCAAAAACTTTCATACTTTTGCGGGTAGGAGGCAGGAATAACAATGTATGTTTTTCTATATATTTTCTGCTGTGTTTTGCACAGGAAATTTGAGTGACTGACATACAATCTTTTGCATTGTCTTGAATACCGTACATGACTATAGTACTTTTTCTTTTTTATAGCAGAGAATACTGTCTTATAATGCACTCTATTTACCATGTGTAAACAGCAGTTAAAACTATCTTGGGGGGTTGCCTAGGAAGACAGTTCCTCCTCCACTCTTGTTTCAAACTCTGCAAATGCTGTTAAGTGAGGGGGGGCATTCCCTTTCATGACTGGCGGGGCGGGCGGGGGGTTACAGCAAGAAGGCTCAGTTGTGTGCAAGTTAGCATTTGCCTGCTTTAGTTGTGCAGTGGTGTCTGAAGGGGGGGGGGCAGGAGAAATCTGGAGAAAGCCCTTGAAATTTTAAGTGTATACAGTACACAATTTTTAAAAGAGACCGTTTTTTAGTTATAAGGTTTCTTGTAGGCTTCGGAAAGCTGGTTGCAGAACTTAATGAAAACTGTTCTAGTCTTGTGCATGCATCTGACTGATGCAGGACAGATTTCAACCCCCGCCTCTTGTACATAATGAATTCATGTTTTTTAGAAATTCCATTTTCAGGTCTGCCGTGTAGCTTTTAAATCTGAAGGAGGCGACAGTACCCAAACTGAAACACCTCCCCCTAGTAAGATACAGTTCATTGTCAGCAGTTTTGAGAGAAAACTTTAGCATTCTAACTTCCAGTGAGCTCAGCCCTGATTTTCTCTGCGTTATTATTTTTTCTTTGAAAAAAGCTTCTTAACATGGAATAATATAGCATAAGACTTCCCCACCCCTCTTTAAGCTGTGTATATGTAGCAGGACCATACATTAAAGTGTAAGTGTAAATGTGCAAATGTTAACCCAGTATTGACTTGTAGATAACTTTTTCTGCATTTTTTGTTTCTCTCTCTCTCTCTCTCTCTGTGTGTGTGTGCTTTTGCGTTGAGTGGATGAGAAAAACTGAAAAACGTGTCAGTTGTCTATCAGATTGGGAGTGCTTTTGCTAATAAACTGACAGTTTTAATATTTATGACAATTTGGTGTTTTGGTTCTGTTGTTTAAGCTAATACTACAGTGGAAACAAATTTTTGCTGCCATTTATTTAGATTTATTTTTGAAAAATGTTTACCCTGCTTTCCCCTAAATTGAAACAATAAAAGTAGAAAGATTGCTTAAAGTTGCATTCTGAGGAGTTTGGGGTGGACAGGAATCAGGCAAGGCACATCTAGATAGTGTATTTTCCAGCTGCAAGTGGAAGGAGGAAAGTTATTTCAAAAGGTTGTTGTTGTTTTTTAAAGGATAATGTTTTTGGTATTTCTTCACAAATCAATAGTATTTTACCCCACTCCACTCAAAATATGATTACGACTTTCTGCAGTGCATTATTGAGGTAGGTGCTAAAGTGAACATTCCATGTACACACATAAATGGGAAATATTAAATGTAGCTGCAATGTTTAGATATAGGACACCTTTGCTCAACCTGGTGTCTGCCAGACAATTTGGTCTACAGCACCTATCATCTCCAGTATGGAGATTGCCACTAATGGAGAATGATGAAAGTTGCTGTCCAAAACCTCTA
Source organism: Podarcis melisellensis (assembly GCF_964234715.1). Classification (NCBI taxonomy): domain Eukaryota; kingdom Metazoa; phylum Chordata; class Lepidosauria; order Squamata; family Lacertidae; genus Podarcis; species Podarcis melisellensis. The sequence continues at coordinate 49,446,552 of NC_138547.1, read as the reverse complement.
GAGGCTCCAGGCTGGGGACAGGCAAGTCAATGGGAAGTTCTCCCGCACAATCTCCATTTAGAGGAGAATTGCACAAGAACCTTACTCTGTTCTTGTGCAACGTCCACAGGAGACTTTCCTGGTGGATTGTGCCCAGTTGATAGTCTAGCTAGGATGTGTCTTGTATTTCTGTAGATTGTGGTTTCTGTATTATGTAATTATTTAAGTTCCCTACAGCTGGCATGCAATGGTATAGGTGTGTGTGTGTGTTCACTTATATAATAAACGGGTAGATTGACAAAACCATTAAAATATAGGGTTCAACTGCTGGACATGTGTAGATGGGTTCATACAACTCTTTTTACCTTCCACTAATGAATCTTTACAGCCATTTTTTTGTGCTGGAGATCCAGTCTAGTGGAAGCTCAAATTTATGTGGTTTTGGTGCATGAAGTTATCAGAGTTGTATCAGGTCTGGGTTGTCCCGCAGCCTCACCAGCTGAACCATTCACAGGACCAAGCTTCTCAACACGAGTTAGGAGAGCGCTGTTGTGAATTGACCCTGTAATATCCTGTGATCGTGAAAGTATTTTTGGTAACAAAAACCCTTGTCAAAAGTGCAGCTGTGTCATCCCGTGTTGAAATGCAGGCTTTGTTGCTTCCAGCTGATTTATATAACCTTATGGTTCATCCTTTCACTAATGCAAATAAAGTTATAGGCAAGCCATTAACTTTGCAAAACTAAAGTATCGGTCTGTTAAAAAGGAATTATTAAAACACTTCAATGACCATGGCCATTAGTTTTCTCTGATAACTTCTAAGGTCTTTTGTGCCTTCTGAAGTGAGGGGAAAGGGAGCCTCTGTGGGCCCACGCACACACTTCTCTCTTTCTATATCATTATGGTGTATTTTCTGCTGTGGAGTCTGCGGAGGAGGGAAAGTTGGAAGATGCCACAAACACCAGCCTTTGTTTGCTTGGTGGGGGCTGGTCAGCAGCCAGAGCGTATAACTAACAGCCTCTTCTCTGCCCTTTCCTTGGGCAAAGGGTTGAGTGAGGTACCAGCTCCTGTTCCACATCTGTAAACACAATCTGCATTTAACCCTATTTAATTTTAACGGAGCCCCACCAGCAACAATTAAGTCTGCTTCCTCTTTCTAAACTTTCAGGCAGCAGTTCTACTCAGTGGCTGCATCTCCATCGCAACAGCGAGAGTACCATGCAGAATTTGGGGGGGGGGCAAGCAGGCATCGTGTCTGAAGTGTGTTCTCTTTTGCCTCTTGCTGAATTCACAGGGTGAGCTGTATTCCACTCTCTTCGGGCGGCTCTTAGGTGAATGTTTGTTGCTGCTAGGGGAAGCTTCCCACGCCTTTTCAAAACATGTTTCTCCAATTCACAATGGACAGTCATTTTATTATTTGCGTGGCAAAAAGGTTGTGCCCCGTTGTGTGTGAGTGAGCTCTCTGGATTCTTAAGAAACTGGCAGGTAGATGCCCCTGCATCTGGCAGATCTAGCTCATGTTGAGTATTCTTTGGAGGTTACTTTGCAGGGGTTGGGAAACGGTATGGCAGCCTTTGCCAACTAGGTACCCTCCCATCGGTGCTGGGGGCATAGGGAGTTGAAGTACAAAACATCTGGAGGGCACCAGGTTGACAAAGGCAGCTGTACACAGTCCTACTGCTAATCAGTGCCCCAGGTGTGCTGGGTGCATCTCAGCTAAAGTTAAGCACTTCTAGGTCCCATTGCTAAATCATTTTCATTTATTTCATGGAAGACCATCAAGCCTAAGTATAACTCTCCCATTGGCAACAACAGGACTTAAATGGTGCTTAAATTGCACTGGATTACACCCCAGTTCCAATTGCCTGTTTTTGTGTTTTGACAGATTAATTTTTATTTAAATAAAATAAAAGTGGATGGGTGTGATGAACTGTCTGCATTTCTTGCTTTTTGTACTACACTTACATCTGGGAGAATGGGGTTTTCCCCAAGTAAGAAATTAGCACATGCAACTTCCTCTAACAGCCTTTGTTGTTTAATTGTGAAGATCGGTCTAAAGGGTAGGAGCACTCCTTGGTTGTCCTCTGTACTCACCACTTATATCTAAAATATGTATTGCAACCATTTGTAAGAATGTGTGTGTGTTGTGTATTGGTTCCTTTTGCAACTGTTCTACTGTAATTACAAATTCTATTTATAGTTCCAACACTCTTCCCATAGATATGGGGGGGGGCAGAAAGAAGAGGAGAGGAGAGGAGGACCAGTAACTTGTGTAACTCTGCTCCATAGCTTGACTTTGCAGCCAGGGTCTCCTTCTGGAACTGTTGCCCAAATAATTCTCCTTGAGGAGGTGTAGCAGCACGACATGGTTTGTAGGGACAAGGAGATACAGACCGTTCTGGGCTGCCTCATGACCTCAAGGGCTAAGACAAGAAAACCAGCCACACATTTATCAGCACAGCTGGAGCCAAGATGCTCCCAGTCTAACTGAACTCGTAGATTGCACAGCCAGGTATGTTTAGAAATAGTTGTTTTTTGAGTTGCATGTTTTCCCCACAAATAATGATTTTTACTATAAGCATGTTAGGTTTATTTTTGCCTAAAAGCGTTCTAGCATTCACAAAGGTTGAATAAATCTTGGGGAAATTGTTGCATGTTATTCCCTAATCCTCTAGAGGATGCTCACGTAGACACAGAGCCAGCCTTCTTTTTCAAAGTTTAGAATGTTGGTGGGGGGCAGGAAATGGGAGGAGCCTTTGGAGATAAAAAGGGGCGTTTGGAATTGGTGAAAGCCATTTCAAAATCTGCTTTAATTGTCCCATGGAATTCAGTCTGAAGACTGCCCACAGCTGTTTCTGTGCTAAAGGAAATAAGAGGCCACCTGTAACATTTCTTTTGCACAACTACCTGCTCAGACAGATGGGGAACATCATGCCATCCTTGAGCCTCACAGAGATGACTGAAGAAGGGGAACATCTGTCTGCTGTGCTCTAGCAGCACGTAAATACTGGAGTTTAAAATTGCCTCCAGTATTGCTTTGCTGCTTTAGCGCAGCTAGACATTGGCACAAGCTCCACAGAGAACACCTCTCAAAACGAAGGAAAAGAAGCTCTTTTGGGTTGTTTGTTTGTTGCGCCAGTATCAGCATGTTGGGGATACTGGGTGAAAGTTTCAGAGGTTGAGTTCTGAACATTCCCCCTCCAATATGGTAAGTTTGGGTTTTTTTGGTGGGTAGATGGGCTTGTGCTAAAAAGATTTGTTGGCTACAACTTTTCAAAATTATCATCAGATGCGCTCTTGAGGCTACAAGATCTGAGAAATTATGGGCAAAAAAACAAAACAAAAAAAACCCACCCCGCAACAACCTATTAATCAGTTTTCCCCAAATTGTTCAATATTGACCCTCTGAGGGTCAGTGGAGCTGAGCAAGAGGTGAACGAACACCTTAGTGTAGAAAGGGGATTGAAAGGGGACTGGGGCGAAAAAGAAGTTTATGAGGTATGCTGTGAATCATTTAATTATTAACTATAAGCCTCAAAAATAATGGGCATGTGCAGAGGGCAGCCCCATGCCAATGAGGAACCTCTGTATTGAATAAAATGATTTCTCAGTATAACAGTTAAAACCCATCCTGTCTCATTATAGGATATTAAAAGTGTAGTGTTATTTTCACTTGTATTACTTTGTTATTTTTTTACGTTTTATGATTCCTTGTAATGGTGATTGCTGATCAATAAATATGGGTTCTATACTGAGATTCCTTTGCTTTGCTTCATTAGGACTCCTTGGGCTGGGCTTGGTGACAACTTTATAAGCTCATCAAGGGGTCAATTAACTCAGAAGTTTGGGGAAACCCCTCTATAAATACATGTAGAACAACAGAAGTATTTGTTACAGGATCCTGAGATCAGAGATGAGCTCAGGACTACTAGGCAGCTGCCTGCAGCACAGACCTCAGCAGGGCACAGGACCAAACTTTGATGGGCACAGTTTTTCACAAATTATTTTTTGTTATATCTCTTTTATCATCTTTGAAGTAATTTTTGAAGTAATTCATACATTAGAATATACATAAAATAGACTAACCATAGAGTTGATTGGAGATATATATATCACATAACAAGTAAAAATTCACAACTTTGTGACAGCTTACAATACAACATGGACCACAGCAGGTTGTATCACACGAATTCCACAAACACTCAAAAACCATAAGTTTCCCCTATACACTATGAGGAGACTAGCAAATGGTGAAGTAGTGTGCTATCAATGGTTGACATGTTCAGCTTCAAAAGATGAGTTTTTTGCTGTCTATTGTTCAGCAAAAAAAATATGGTGCATTAATCCTACACAGAACAGGTTCAAAAGACTGTAAGAACGTTGAAGTAATTCTGTCTTCACATGAGAGGAAAATATCAGATCTGGAGAGAACTTGAATTACACTTACATAAAGGAAAAATAATTGATGATACTAACCAGCAGAAAATTAGGCAAGAAAAACAATATTGGTGACAAATCTTGGACCACTTGATCGCTTTGCTCAGAGTTCATGGTATGCAAAACTTTGCATTCTGTGGTACAGCTGAAAAGTTGTGCTGTGCTAGCTATTCAACTTTTTTGAATTTTGTAGAATATCTGGCCCTTTTTGATCTATCATGAATAAACATTTATTTGCACAGAGTGAAATATCAAGAAACGATGGTTCACTACCAAGAAAAAGATATCCAAAATGAAATTATATATCTTCTAGTCAGTGCTATAAAGCATAACATTTTAGCACATGCAAATAGCCCTGCTATTTACACTCTTTAAGTAGTCAATGATTGTGCTAAGTGTTATCTGGAAGCAGTTTGGTTCAGCAGACCAAGTGACCAAGAATTACCTTATAGGCTGCAGGTGTGGTGAAGATTTTCAACAATTTTCCATAGATGCTACTGAGATTGCAAAAGAGCCAGGAATACTACTATCATCCAGGAGTGTTGAACCCATCAGGGACTAAATGACCAATTTCATGTACTGCCTCCGAGTGCTGGTTTTAGATATTGTTCTGATCTAGCAAGCTCCCTGGAAGAATGTGGAGAGGCAATGCGGAGGACATCTTCTATTTTAGGGGTTGTTATGAGGGACTGGGAACGGGTGGTGCTGTGGTCTGAACCGCATGGGCTTGCCGATTGGGAGGTTGGCGGTTAAAATCTGCAGAACAGGACTAGTTCCTGTTGCTTTTTCCAAGTCCCTGTTATCTAGCAGTTCAAAAGCAAACCAGTGCAAGTAGATAAATAGGTACTGGTATGGCGGGAAGGTAAATGGCATTTCCGTGCACTCTGGCACTTGTCACAGTGTCCTGTTGCGCCAGAAGCGCATTTTCAACGAAAGTGACATGAATGCACTGATAAGCCCCACTGTGCTATGTGGGTCTCACTTGGGTGGGCAGGAGAAAACTAACTGGTGGGGTGTGACATGATTAGAGTTTTGCAAAATTATTAATAGTATGGTAGAATCTCCAGCACAGCGTTTCCCCAACTTGGTGACTTCCAGATTCCCCTGATGACATCCCTTTACACCATCTGGTATGGCCTAAGGGCCCTGGAGTATTTGGATCTGTAAGAGGATGTCTGGTTTGATCCAGCAGGGCTCTCCTTGCCATCTTACAGTGCAAGTCTGATCTTGTCTACTCAGAAGTAAGCCCTATTGAGTCCATTGAGGTTACCTTTAAAAATTTATATATTTTTTTAAGCTTTAACAAGTCATTTTGAGCGTAGGCTAAAAGGTGAAAGCCTTCTAATCTCCGCCCCATCTTAATTTCGGTCTGCCCTCTTCTTGTTCTGTGGGGTCCCATCCTCTCTTGGTCTGTTCCATGTTCCGTAATTGGAGTGAAGTCATATATACTCAAGTATACGCGGCAATTTCCAGCAAGAAATTGCTGTGCAGTTGAATGACCCCCACCTCACCCCGCCCCTGTACAGTACTTAGAAATACAAATTTAAATAAGCGTTTTTAAACTTCGCCTAGATGGTGTGTAACGAACGTTATGTCATGAACATGGTGGATGCTGTGTGTGCAAATCCAAGCGCAGAAGGCAGACTTCTGAGCCAGGGCTTACAGAGCTTGGTAGTGATTAAAACAATTTTTTATAAACCCGCTAGCAAGAACCAAACACCCCCCTGCAAGCCGTGCTTAGGCGCGGAGGAAGCCGTCTTTCCCAGAGTCAGACCTTCGGTCAATTTCGCTCTGCATTGCCGACTACATTGAGTGGCGGCGGCGGCGGCTGGTCTCGGAGACCCTCCTCTCCAGGGGTCTTTCCCGGCTTTCCCTGGGGTGCCCGGTACACTAACCCTGGGGCTACCTGCGCGCAAGATACGCACAGCAACCACGAGCCCATCCTCTGGCTTAACGGGCTTGCACGAAGCACATTCGCGGGGCGCGGGGCGCATCTTCTAACCTAACCTAGATCCCCGTGGGCGTGATGTTTCTTTGCATTAATAGATCTGCACGTGTTTAGGTTGGGGCGAGAAGGATTCCTGGTGCTTCCCCTCGTGAAGTTAGTCTACCGGCCCCACGCCCAAGAGAGCGACCTGGTGGCTTAAGGCCAGTGCAGTCCTGGGCACTGCCAGGATGGGACGCAGCTCTTGGGTCTCCCCTGGGGTTTAGAGGAATGACTGCGCATGCACCTGCCGGTTCGGAGGCTGCTTAGCGGCTCCCGGGCACATTGCATGCTGCCAGCCCGGGCTGGGACTCAGCGCCGCGTTCAGGATCCCTGCCCGCCTGGCACCTTAGCCAGTAAAACCCCGCAAAGCAAGCTCCGCGTGTCGGCTCCCTGGACCCAAGCGGTGGCGGCTGTTCCTCATGGCCCAAGGCTCTTTGCGTTCCAGCCCAGTTTTATACTTTCTGTGTAAATCCAAAGTACCGTCACAGCGCCTTTCCGCGCCTTAACTTGGAAGCCCGGGGTGGGCGGCCTCGGCTGGGGACCCTGAAAAAGCGCGTGGCTTTGGGCGCTTTCCCCCTACCGTGGGAAAAACCGCGGGTGCTCAAAGCGCGCGCGGAGCCAGTTCCTTAATGTGCTGCTAGCAAGCATCTCCTTGGCCCGCCGGGAGCAAAGCTAAATCACAGAGGGATTTGTGCTGTTTTACTGCTCCTTTCTCCAAAACATGAGTTTGGAATTAATTAATACTGAGGAATATCCCCTGCCTCGCCGTCCGCGAGCGCGCAGCAAATGCACGCCTTTCTTTTCCCCAACACTGGCCCTCCAGTCTTGCGGCTCTTGCCGCAGGTCGCTTCGTTGGAGATGTTGTGTGTGTATGTGCTTTGTGTTAGAGACAGTTCCAGTTTAGGGGTCGCGGAAGTGGGGGACATTTCTCTTCGCTCCGCAGGCTGCCCAATTCTCGCCGACGAGCCACCGCAGAAGTTGCGTCGAGGTCTTGGATCCCGTCGGATCTCTGGGGAATGCCCAGAAAGGCGCAGAGGACTCAATCCACGCCCCCACGGTACTCAGAAGGAAAGGACTTTCGAGCCAGTCGACAAGACCAGGTGTTCGCTCGAGTCCTGCCGCCCTCGTTCTTTCATCTGCTCGCCAGTACCTGGTGCAGTGTGGTGGGGGACTGGGTCCCGCGAGCCCAACTTTTCCGACTTCTCTGTCAGGAGAAAGAAGTCCTGGCTTCTGCTCCCTGGCCGTGATCCCTCCTCCTACACCCCGGACGAGAGCTGGCGAGCGAGCAGGTAGAGCCCCGCCTCCCGCCCAGAAACAGGGCAAGCAAAGAACCCGAAACGCCAGCGCAGCCTTTCGCCTCGCGGCATAGCAGCAAGGATCAGGGCGATTGACGGTTGCAAGGAGTCGCCACTGGCCTACCGCCCTTTCTCTGAGAGGCTCCATCCACGTTCTTAGCCTCCCCTTTTGGGTGGTGCACCGGTGGGCTTCCTCACTCCTCTCTCTGAGCAAGAGTTTCAGGATTGTGAACAGTTGCTCCTTGCAATTAACCCTCCCTGCCAGCTTTCAAGGCATATGGAAGGCAGCACCTCCCCTTGAGCCCAAGGTGGTGTTGCTGTGAACAGCAGAGCACCCCTTGGCCTTTACATCCATATTTTAATATATCTCCATCCCTTCCCCCAAGGGTGAGCAAACACTTACCGGTAAGTCACTGCTTGGCCAAGTTGGAAGAAGCAATTTCTGATGGCGGTGGGGGGGGGGGGGGACCCTCAAAGCAGTAAATTGTACCAATTATCAAGGAGCACAGAAGCACACTTTGGAACTTCCTTTTGTGTCAAGTTGCTGTGGGCTTCTCATTTGTAAGGAAATTATACTCAAGCACCACAAAAAAGGGTTCTAAGCTGAAGAATTCTGCTGAATTCTTATTTGCTGGGTGTTTTTGTTCCAAAGACAACATAGCATCCAAAAACATGGTTTTTACATTTGTGGATTGAAGTGGCACAAGACACTCTTCCCCCTCTTTCTACCATTATATGTGGGCCTGTCATGCATAAATGCAACTTACATGCCCATTGGCCCAGTTGTGTGCAGCCATCAGATGTGTTTCAGACCTTGTGGTGTGCTTTGCTAGGATGGCCAGGTGGACCTTACTGCAGTGTCCTTACTGGAAAAAAACTTGTGGTTACAACCTTGGAAATATGCCTTCTTGGTCCCCCCACTAGAGTGTCTTGAACAAAATAAGCAGTTCAATCTTTGATTCCATTAGTAACAATATAAGGCCAACATCTCATCTAGACCAGCAAGCTGCTCTCATGGTAGTCAGCCAGATTCCTCCGGGAAGTTCAAAAGCAGGACCCAAGTGCAACAGCAGAACAATCTCCAAGGTTCTAGTTTCAGGTAAAGCCAGGAAAACTAGCATTTGTGGGAGTCCTAATAATTTCCCCTGAACATCAGTAGCTGGGCAAACTTCTATTTCCTACCATTAACATATTCATTTTAATTCCAGGGAATTGTATTAGCACAAAATGCACATGGTAAATCATCTTTATTTGTCTTCCAGATTGCATCTTTGCCAAGTTGATTTGGTTTTTTATATTTTTCTATGCATTTACAAGCAGCACTGGTTGTGAGGATGAAAGTGGACACCACCTTGGGCTCTTCAGAGGAAATGGGGAGATAGAAATGAAATGGAAAAAATGTGTCTTGTTATTATGAATGTGTCTTGTTATTATGAATTTTTGTACCTTGAAAATTTCAATAAAAATTGTATTTAAAAGAAAAAGAATGCATATGGCAGGAAAATGGGGGGGAGGAGGGTTACTCAAGTTTCAATATACAGATGCCATGGAAATGAGAGTACACAGAGGGGGCTGAAAGAAGCACAAGTAGAGAACTATTAACAACTCTCCTCTTGTTCAAATAATTACACCCAATGGCTCTTCATCTTTGCTTTTTCATACCAGCTCTTATCCCATCATAGGCTTCTTTGCAGATGTTAAGAGGAGGGAACTGGATGCTGCATTTATCAACAATACTCTGGGCACTTAATTTGGTCTAGGCAGGAAGAAGCAGCCATTTCAAATTTAATTGGTCCCTTAAATGTTTAACACTTCATTTATTATTTATTTCTAGAATGTATACATATTTTCCTGTGAGATGCTTAAAGCAGTGTGCATTTAATCCCCACAGCAACCCTGTGAGGTGGGTTCGGCTGAGAGACAAAGACAGGTCCAAGGTCACCCAGTGTGCTTCGTGGCCGATTGGGATTTGAACCCTGTTTCCCAGGTCACAGTCCAACACTCTGCCACACCACACTGCCACAAGTTGTGCTTGTGGTACATGAAGGGTCTCAACACTGACCTGATGAGCAGCTATGATGGGCACAGATTGTTCAACAACTTAAAAATTGCTCAGGTAAAATCCATAGGTATATTTCGCAGTCCAGCTTCTACTGAGGCTGGGATTTGATCTTCATACAGCCTGAGGAAATAGCTTCATAAGTCTAGTTGCAGACTGTGGAGAGACAATAAAGTTCAAAGGAAAAGTGCAGAATAGGCAATTTATTATTTTGGAAGAGGGATGCGCAAAAGAGCACAGAAGCTAGGTAACTGAGACTCTGAGGGCCCTCTGAAGAAATCCACAGTGCTGAAGGCCAAAATGCAAATGTAAAGAAACAAGACCAATGGGCCATGACCCAAAAGACAGGGTGACTAGGTTGAAAAACAGTGACCCAAACTGACAACCAAATGGATGAAGACATACAGTTTGCCAAATAGAGGAGCAATTTTGCTTTAAATTAACCAAACAATTATTTTGGTGAAGATTTTTAACCTTTCTGACCTGTCCAATTTGGCTGCAATGAGATGTAGATTGTAAATGTAGATTTACTAAGTTTACACTGAAGTTTGATGCTCAGCCAACATCTTAATCTCTTCCCACTGAGGCTTTACTGCCAGCTGAGGCAAGAGCAACGTTCAAATGCATCAACATATCAGCTTAAAATCTGCTTTTGCAAGGTTCAACAGAAGGCGGAGGTCTCTGTAAAATACAGGGGGGTCAGAGGTGGGGCAACCCTGAACTGCAGTTTCAAAGCACCACCTCTACTCTTTTGAAGCAATGGCCTGGCAAGAGCAAAACAGGACACTTTAAATCTTCATTGCACAGCAGTAAATGAATGACTTAAAAAGACACAGAACCATGACCTTACCTGTGAGAGGGGAGAAGTAAACTAAAAGATAGTTGTGGTTGCCCAGCACTTCAATGCATTTCTGATGTGGCTCAATAAAATTCCTACCTGGAAAGAGCAATAGAGAACCAACCACCCATTTGAAAAAGCCCACAAAGAAACAAGCTAAGGGGAAAAAGAATAGAAGGATAACTTGCAAAGCATCCTCTGATGGCCCACACATGGGTGCTTTGTGAACAACTGATCTTTGCCAGGGCACTGGTTGCACTGGTTTCATCTAGTGCAGAGTGCTGTGCCCCCTGCCTGGGGCCCACAGACCTTGCTTCCTTCAGCAGAGAGGGAAGGTGTAGCGAACCCTGAGGAGGCATATGTACCGCAGATGTTTTGGCAGATGGAAGAGGCCAGCGCAGTCGTCAAGGTGCTACCTTTGGAGAAACAGCCTTTATTTAAAAGTATGTTGGTTGTGCATACAGTCAACATTACAATCATTTTTCATTGAGGTGAAATACAGGAAGATAGTTCTGAAAGGCAGTTTTGCTCAACTGATGGAGAAGGGAAAGGAAAATTAAGACAGAATCCACCTGGAGCTGGGAGGGGACAATCCTGATGTGAATCAATTCCCATTTTCTTCTCCCCTTGGGTTTGTGTAAGAGAAGTTCCAGGTGGACTATACAATTAATTTTATAGGAGGTGAAAAGCCTGGTAGCTGCTTCATCATTCTATATGTCACTTGCTCTCTTTTCAGGCTGAAATGGCATTATTTTTTGTGCAGAGCTCCTGTAAGAGGCAAGTAAGGCAACTACAGAGAAAGCAGTTTAGCATAACATTATCCATACTCCTTCAAGAGCATCATGCCTCTGTTGTAGGGTGGTGGCACACCCTGGATATCCAATAATCACCTTAATTTCTGCTTTCATTACTATATAAAACTTAAATTACTTGGTTTTTTTTAAAAAAATATTACTAATATAATTTCCCATCTTAAAATGCCTTATACATTTACAGTACTTAAAACTATTTGAGTTCTGAAGTTTAAAAGCGGGGAGGGAGGAATATGTTTGGGGGTCAAACACACAGCAAATCCCACTAGGAAAGGAGCTAGAATCAGTAGATTCATAGTGCAATTTTCTTAAAAAAGGAAAGAGAAAGAGAGAACACACAACGGCACCCCCTTTTTGTTTCTCAAATGTAAATGAACAAGACGAGGTTATTATACTGTACATGCAATAAGTTATAGCAAGCAAATGACAACAAAGTTGGAGAACTCTACAATTTTAAGCTGGTGACCAGAGCCAAAGGCAGAGGAAAATGGACACTGTGGATGCACATTTCAAAGTCCCGTAACTGTGGTGCTGGAGCAACTGCTGTCATGCCTTGTATTTCTGTTTCCCAGTCTCACTTATGACACAAATGTGCTGAAAGAGAGAGGGTAAAAGCACTGTGTGGATTAGGAGTTTAACAGCTAGGAGATGAACAAACACTCTGCAGAGCCTGTTACCACTGAGTGTGACCAAGAAATAGGACCCAGGGGAGAAGCTCATCCCGTTCTTCATAAATACCCTGGGGGCGTGAGGAACTGCCCCAGTAGATGCCCCAAGCAGAGCACCCTCTTTTTTGGAAGGAGAAAAGGAAGTGAGTGGAGGCATTGCTGCAGTCCTGGCATAGCTCCTTCCCTGCCCCAGCACGTCTGCGCCTCTCTCTCCTCTCCAACACTGCATTTCTAGGGGGTCCTTCAAATAAGGGCATATCCTTCCCACTATAAAGCCCTGTCACCATACACTTTCCTTTCTATGTTAGATTTGCCTTAGAATTCTTGGGATGCATTCAACGTAGGGCTATGTAGCCTGCAGGTACAGAGCAGTATACAAATTTAATAAATAATAAGAGTAACAGTAAGTTCAATCAGCACAAAGATTTATTCTTCTGCAACACAACTTCCCCTCCTCCCTTCCCCCATGAGTCCCCTAAATCAGTTCTAGGGGTTTTCCCAACCCTCTGGAGAAGATCTGGGGAGGAGTGGGGGAGAAGCCCCATTTTGCTAGGGTAATCCTTTTGCTGACAGGAAGAGTTCACAGAATAACCACCATCTTATCAGCCACTAATGACTCTCAGGGTAAGTAGCTCTATTCCCTGCAATGACAAATTATTTGGTGAATTTATTTCCAAATAACTAATCCTTCAGTTTTTAAAAGAATCCAACATTTCCAACTCTTGAAACTTGTATTCAGGAGCAACTGAGCGCTTCACAAGTCCTTGATTCTGAATTACTCTCTTCCAAATCAACTGCAACATTTCACATTCTTTTAGAATTGTATCCGTGACTAATTAATGTGTATAAATTTACCCCTCAAGCACTGACTATCCTTCTGTAAAATAATAAAAAAAGGTAATGGAAAAGACCCCTGACAGCTCATGATAAAAAGAAATAGTGGAGAGTGAAGCAGTTAGTCTGAGAGACAGCAGCTGCAAACTCTGGACAAGCTGACACAGGAGGGGTGAAAAGGACAGTACATTTTTTTTGTAATCTTCTGTTCTTATTTCTAGTTTAGGGGAAAAAATCACTGTGGTGTTGGTGGGGAAACACAACATTGTGAGAGAGGTTCATAAAATTAAGCTTGGAGTACAGAAAATCTCCCCATAGCTCATAATACTTGAATTTCGGATCCCCTAATAAAACTGACAATAAATTCAGGACCGAAAAAGAAGTAAAAGACTTCTTTACAAAACACACAATTAACTTTCCAAATACACAGCAACAGGATATGGGGGTGGCAAGTAGCTCAAACAGCTTTAGAAGGGGGTTAGGCAAAGTCCATGGCAGTTCACCATCATAACCAGGTTCAGAGGCAGCGCATCTCTGAGTTACAGCTGCCTGGGGTGGTGAGAGGGGTGGTGCCACAGCAGAAAAGGCCTAGTGCCTGGTGGGCTTTGCAGAAGGAAGCCTAGAGACAGATCACTGTGTGAAACAGGGTGATGGAGAAATGGACCTTTCACTGACGAAGCTGCAGGGCTCCTTCTACCTCATTATCATCAGGAACGGAACCTGAAGGGGTAGCTATTCAGTCTAATTACAGCAAGCCACAAAATTATGATATTCTGTAACACTAGCATCAGCTTGGCTGCATGGATATTTAAAACAACAGAAGCTATGTCAGCTGTCTCACCTGCCTACCTCAGTAGATTCTAAAATGGCCATTTATTTATTATTATTATTCATTTATTATATATATATATATATATTATTTATTATATTATATATATATATATATATATATATATATATATATATATATATACACACACACACATACACACACACACACACACACACACACATACACACACACACATTCCACTTTCATAAAGTATACCAAGGAAGCTTACAACATACAAACTATAATAAAATATAAATATATATAAGAAAATAATTAAAAACATAAATAGAAATTCAGTAAATACTAGTTAGCCTTTCTTGCAAAAACTGCTTTGAGACAGGCTCTCTGCCCATCTCTCCTGCGAAATGTCACACTTGACCAATAAGGCTTAAGGATATAGAATTGAGGTTGGAGGAGAACCTAAACTGCTGTCAGGTTAATGGGGTTGTTTGGCAGCCCAACGGATCTGGGTGGGAAATAAAGGAAACAGCCCTTCTGCGTGGGGAGTGTGCGTAAGCCCCCTCCACCCCATTATGTGCCTGTAAAGTTTATGGCCAGCAGAGCCTGGGGTTCCCCAAGAGCAGAATATGCGTCTGCCGAAAACCTCATTCTGGCATTTCTCTACCCACCGGTAAAAGAAGCAAAGGAAATGTTGCACCAAGGGGAAGGGGGGCTGTGGCTCAGTGGCAGAGCATCTGTTTTGCATGCAGAAGGCCCCAGGCTCAATTCCCAGTATCCCCAGTTATGAATGGAAAAGACCTTCTGCCTTGAACCCAGGGAAGTTCTGTCAGTCAGCACTGAAAATACTGGACCAGTGGTTTGACTCTGCATAAGCCAGTTTCCTACATTCCTACTTGACAGTAAAGATCAGGCAGAAGGGGAGCGGGGGGGGGGGATACTCTTCCTCAATTTATACAGAAGACAATCTTTGTTCATTACTTACATTTAGATCTCTGAAGTATTCATTGTAATCTAGAGCATATCCCACCACAAACTTATCTGGTACTTCAAACCCAACAACTGAAAAAGAGCCAGAATTCATCAGTATGTTAAATTTGGGCAGTGTTTAGATAATCATATTACATTATTTGGATTATTCATAACCAGTTTCTTATTTGATAATGCTGCCTATTGGCATTGTTTAAAAAATGTAACAAGGATAAAACAGGGAGACATAAAACTGACGGTACATTTTGATACAGGGAAAAGCTACACCATGTCCAAAGGAGTGAGACAGTAGGGACTAGGTGGTAAAAGGTAAAGGGTAAAGGGACCCCTGACCTAATGGTCCAGTCGTGGCCGACTCTGGGGTTGCGGCGCTCATCTCGCTTTATTGGCCGGGGGAGCCGGCGTACAGCTTCCAGGTCATGTGGCCAGCATGACTGAGCCGCTTCTGGCGAACCAGAGCAGCGCACGGAAACGCTGTTTACCTTCCTGCCGGAGCAGTTCCTATTTATCTACTTGCACTTTGACATGCTTTTGAACTGCTAGGTTGGCAGGAGAAGGGACCGAGCAACGGGAGCTCACCCGGTCATGGGGTTTCGAACTGCCGACCTTCCGATTGGCAAGTCCTAGGCTCTGGGGTTTAACCCACAGCGCCACCCACGTCACGATAGGGACTAGGTGACAAGGCCCCAAATGAGTGGAAAAACACATACCACTGAAAGGAGTTAAATTATTGCAAAAGCTGCAATTTAAGCTGCAATCCTAGACACATTTAATAGGGAGAAAGCTCCACTGAACACAGTTTGGAGTAAATATGCCCAGGATTGCACCGTTACCCATTTCACAAGTCCTTCAGGTATCTCTACTTAAACACACTGCAAACCAAGTACAGTACATATCCACAGAGGCCAGGTCACTCTCCTTAATTCTGCTCCAGCTCCTATAATTCTTTTCTGTCCTCATTTATCCCTCCCTCCCCATTTTGTAACATTACAGTTGTTCTTTAGGCCAGTGACTCCCTGCAGTCAAATTTCATCTACTTTCAATCTGAATATAGAGATTTTTACATTGCTTTAAAAATGTATATATTTTAAGGTGCACTGAACACTTCACTTACAGTCAGGACGGTATCCTACACTTCGAGGTGTTCTTTTGACCAACAAGCTGTTAAAAAGACCCCAAAGCAAAAAAAGTAAATTGTGGGTAGAAATTAACTCATGAAATGCACTCCATGCTCCCTGCATGCCAAGCCATTAAGTTCTGTACTCCCCCACTGCTATATCACAGTGGAAACACTGAATCTGGATTACAGTGGCAGTTAGAGGGTTCTTTCTATTGCCAAGTTTTAAGTGAGCATAAAGGCTGCTCTCTCCTTCATGGATCACTGCCTTGCCATGGCGAAGGGGCTTGAATAACTTAGAGAAGCTATGAGCTATGCCGTGCAGGGCCACCCAAGATGGACAGGTCATAGTGGAGAGTTTTGACCAAACATGATCCACCTGGAGCAGGAACCGGCAAGCCACTCCAGTATCCCTGCCAAGAAAACTCCATGGACAAAGACAACAGGCATATAAAAATTATGATGCTGGAAGATGAGCCCCTCAGGTCAGAAGGTGTCCAACATGCTACTGAGGAAGAGCGGAGGACAAGTACAAGTAGATTCAGAGCTGAGGAAGCGGGTGGGCTAAAGCCGAAAGGTCGCTCAGTTGTGGATATGCCTGGAAGCGAAAGGAAAGTCCAATGCTGTAAAGAAAAATATTGCATAGTGTCAGGGTTTCTGGGAGAGAGGAGGAGATGACAGAGGAGACGGAGAGCGAGTGGGAGGAGGGGCAGAAGGATGAGGAAGAAGATGACGGAATTCTGAGGGAATCCACGAGTCTGAGCAGCGAGTCAGAGGATTCTCAAAAGGGGGTTACCTTAATCAAGCAAAGGGGAGGAGAAGGGAGAAGCGGAGAGGAGCCCAGTGGAAGACAGACGGAGCAAGAGGCGTCTCAGCCGGAACGGAGTAAAGGGGGTGGAGTCGTCAGCCTCTCGGAGGGAGCAGGATTAGGAGAGAACAGAGAAAGGGGGTTGGAGCAAGGTGTTCAGCCGGAAAGGGTGGAGAGCAGAACAAGGGGTGGTGCAGCGGTCTAACGTGACAGACGTACGGCCACGATGCTGAACTGTACGAGAAGCAGAAATCTTCAATAAACTTTTCCTGTAAATAAACTGCAACGGAGTGAGGTCTCTTGTGAGCTGGGACCCGTCCTGGGTGGCCGTGACAGTAAGTCCCCTCTCAGAAAGCAAAAAATTTTTTTTGCGAAGCTCACGAACGGGAGCAGCCATGAGCGCTGAGGAGCAGCTGGTTGCACTGCGGGATCAGGTTACCGCTCTCACATCGGCAGTCATTGCTTCGCAGAAGAAGAATGACGACTTGGAGAAGACGTGCCAGGATTTGCAGGCAAGGTGGGAACACGCGGACAGGGCGGGGGCCCCAGGTTCCAGAGCGGAGGGCATTGCGCTTGGACGGAGGGGGGGTGCCCTGGTTCCGCATTTTAATGGCAACTTGCAAGACTATCCCAATTTCAGAGCGGACGTCGTATATGCACTGCATTTACTCCGTCACGATTTTAAAGATGAGGAGGAGAAAGTGGGGTTCATTGTTTCGCACCTGCATGGGGAGGCCAGGGCTTGGCTACGCAATCTGTGGCGCGAAGATGGACCGGCCCGTCGCAATTCAACTGCGTTCATCAAAGCGATGGATTCTTGTTTTCAATCCTCTGTGGATGTGGACATTGCGCGCCGTCAAATGCACGGGCTGAGGCAGGGGAAAGCGACTGTGCGCCAATACCACTCTAAATTTTTTGCATTGCTCACCGCCTTAGATTGGCCAAAGGACAGTAAGCCGGTCAGAGATCTTTTTTGGGAGGGATTGAGCCCCCCCATCAAGGATGAGATCGCTAGGGGGGACAGACCCCAGACCCTAGAAGACGTGGTGCAACGGGCTTTAGCTATTGGAATTCGACATGAGGGACGTCCGTGGCACGAGGAGGACGGGCCCCAAGCGCGTGCGCAAGCGAGGACTCTCCCTTTTGTGCACAGGGATTTCAGCCGTGCGCACCCCTCGCCAATGGGGAAGGACAGCGAGGAGCCAATGGAGATTGGTGGTGCTAGGGCTCAGAAGCCATCCCAGAGCCCTGTCCCTGGTGCAGCCAAAGCGAAGCCTCCTAGAGGAACCAGGAAGTGTTACATCTGTGACAGTGCGCACCATATGGCGAAAGAGTGCCCCCAGAGGCTCCAGAAGCACACTGCAGCACTGGCAACTGTAACAGCAGAGGTGCAACCAGGGGAGCAGCTTCAGGGAAACGACAGTGCCTGGCTGGAAGCAGAGCTACTGGGGCTCAGCCAGGCGGATCTGTAGACAAGCCCCCAGCATCACTGCAGAGCGTGGACCCTTTGCCTCCCAGACCGGCAGTTCTGCTCACAGCAACACTCCAGTTGCCTGATGGGAGACTCCTCGAGGTTCCAATAACGATCGATTCGGGAAGCAACGCCGACTTCGTGGGACTGCAGTTCGTTAAGCAGCACAACATGGCGCTCCTGCCTGCAACGACGCCTCTAAACGTGGTCACGGTAGACGGCAGGAGGTTGCTGGGGGGGCAAGTGGTGCAGCAAACCCCTCCCATGATGATGCAGATTGGCAACCATCGAGAACTTATTAGTTTCAATGTCACCCACTTATCGGACACACCCATCGTGTTAGGCATGAGTTGGCTGGAGAGGCACAGTCCCGCGGTTGCGTGGTACCAGCGGCAGATCACCTTTTGTTCATCGTATTGTGCTCAGCATTGCTTTCAGACCGATCAGGGAGGAGAAGCCGAGCAGCAGTTGCATCTGGGTATGGTGCAAACAGTGCCTCACAAGTACCAGGACTTCTTGGAGGTTTTCTGTGAGAAGGAAGCTGACAAGTTGCCGCCTCACAGACCTTACGACTGCGCGATTGATTTAGTGCCAGGGGCGCAACTGCCTGCTGCCAAGCTGTACTCCATGTCGGAAGACGAGATGCAAGAGCTTCGGGAGTTCATAGACCATAACCTCAAGCGAGGTTTCATCCAGGAATCTAAAGCAGCGGGTGGCAGCCCTGTGTTCTTTGTGAAGAAGAAAAACACGCCCCAAAAAAGGCTTATAGTGGATTACAGGTTCATAAACAGCTTGACTAAGCCCAAAGCTTTCCCCATGCCCAAGATTGACGACCTTTTAGCGACCGTCAGGAGGGGCAAGATTTTCACCAAGCTGGACCTACGTGGAGCTTACAATCTCATCCGCATCCGGAAAGGAGATGAGTGGAAGACCGCCATGTTCACCCCTCTGGGCACATACGAATACAGAGTCATGCCTTTCGGTCTCCAAAATGGCAGCCACGTTTTTCAAGCATTTATGCACCACGTGCTAGCAGGTCTCCTCTACAAGAAGTGTGTCTGCTTTCTCGACGATATCCTGATTTTCTCGGAATCGCCGGAGGATCACGATAAGGACGTGAGGGAGGTCCTGCAGAGGCTGAAGGACCACAGGCTGTACGCCAAGTTGGAAAAATGCCAGTTTGATGTCAGAGAGGTTGATTTCCTTGGCTACAAGTTGTCCGACGAGGGACTGGCCATGGACAGGGCTAAGGTTCAAGCGCTGTTGGACTGGAAAAGCCCTCGAAATCGGAAAGAGGTCCAGAGGTTCATCGGCTTTGCCAATTTTTACCGCAAGTTTATTAAAGGTTTTGCGAACGCGACGGCGGCTATCACTGACACCCTCAGTTCCAAGAAGAAGAAGTTCGTCTGGACCGAACAAGCGGAGCGGTCCTTCCGGACGCTTAAAGGTCTTTTCGCCTCCGAAGAGCAGCTGCTCCACGTGAATCCCGGCAGACCCATGCGGGTAGAGACCGATGCGTCAGACAGAGCGGTTGGGGCCGTTCTTTTGCAAGAGGATTCACAAGGCAACTGGAGACCGGGTGCGTTCTACTCCCGGAAGCTCAGCAAGACGGAGCGCAATTATACCATATGGGACAGGGAGTTGTTGGCCATTCATGCAGCTTTCAAAGCGTGGCGACACTTCTTAATAGGAGCCAAGCACACGGTGCAAGTCCGCACGGATCACAAGAACTTAAGAGTATTGGCGGACGGCTAAGTTACAGACCCAGCGACACATGCGCTGGGCGGAGTTCTTTGCGGATTTCGACTTCAAAATAGAATACATCCCAGGAGACTCCAATGTTATTGCAGACGCGCTGTCCCGAAAGCCGCAATACTTGGAGGAAGCAGCTCCAATCGCAGCAAAGCACATTTTCGCACCGCAGGCGTGGACGTGCGCTACCATCGCAGTCGACCTGGACGCGGTGCGACGCGCGTTGCAAAGGGATCAGTTTGCACAGTCCAAGATGGAGGAGCTACGCGGAGGGTCGCGAGACAACGATGAGTTCCAATTGCAAGATGGACTTTTGACTCGTAAGGGTGCCCTTTACGTGCCCACCGACGATCTTCGAGCCAAGGTTCTGCAACAATTGCATGACGCCCCTAGTGCAGGCCATTTCGGCAAAGAGAAGACGATGGAGTTGGTGGCTAGAGACTTTTGGTGGCCCCAGATGAGAGGAGAGGTGGCGGACTACGTCGCCAGGTGTGATATCTGCCAGAGGTCCAAACCAGTGCACCAGAAGCAGGCGGGATTGCTAGAACCGCTGGAGACACCGCAGCAACCGTGGGAGAGGGTAGCGTTGGACTTTGTTACGGACCTGCCCAGCTCCAGAGGTAAGACGGCGGTGTTAGTGGTGGTGGACTTGTTCACCAAGATGGCGCATTTCATCCCTTGTGCCAAGGTGGCGACGGCAGAACAGACCGCAAAGCTCTTCATCGATCACGTCTTCAGAGTGCATGGACTTCCGCAGTCCGTCTTGTCCGACAGGGGGCGCCAGTTTGTTTCCACTTTCTGGCGAAAGCTTCTGGGCATCTTGCACGTCAAAATCAACCTGACATCGGCGAGACATCCACAAACCAACGGTCAAGCGGAGAGGGTCAACGCGATCATGCAGCAGTACCTGCGGTGCTACGCCAACCAGCGACCTGCGGCGTGGGTGGACTATCTGCCGATGGCTGAATTCGCCTACAACAACACGAAACACGCATCCACCGGGGTGACGCCTTTCTTCGCGAACAATGGCCGTCATCCCAGAACCTTCCCGAGATTTGCGGCACCAGGAGGGGGGGGGCCTCAAGATGCCGACCAGTTTGCAGCGGAGTTGCAAGAGGTGCACGAGGAGCTGCGGAGACATTTGGAGCTGGCAAAACAGGCGTATAAGGTGCAGGCCGATAAGCACAGGAGGGCGGGAGAGGACATCCAGATTGGGGACTGGGTGTGGTTAGCAGCCCACGCGATGCCGGCCAGGTCATTGGCCAAGAAGAAGTTAGGACACAGGCAGCTAGGGCCATATCAAGTTGAGGCTAAGATCAATCCGGTGGCTTTTCGTCTAGCCCTTCCGGAGGGTTCCAGGGTGCACCCGGTCTTTCATAGGTCGGTGCTCACTCCCTACAAAACCCCACACAGGTTTCAAGAGTCAGGAGCACTCCCAGAGCCACGTAGGAGGGCGCCTGAGGGGGGGGAATCGCCAAGACCAGAACCTCTTAACGAGGTCACAGAGATACTGGACTCGAGATGGGGGGAGGAGGGAGTTGAATATTTTCTAGCCAGGGAAGGCACTCCGGCCTCTGCCAATAGCTGGGTGCCGGGTTACGCGTTGGACGAACCCCTGTTGAAGGAGGAGTTCCATGCACTTTTTCCGCACAAGCCCATGCCCGAGGAGTATTTTGATGATTGGCTTTTCACGCCCACTTTGTCAGACAGCACGTTCGAGGGTTTCTCCTCACCCGAGGGCCATACGCCCGAAACAAGCCCGACCAGGGATCCGAGACTGGGGGGGGAGGAGACAGGCCCTTGTTGGTGGGTGGATCAGCCAAGGGAGGCATGGAGTCAGAGATGGATGGTAGGTCCTTGGCAGGCAGCGCCAGGAGAAGCAGTGATGGAGGAAGAGACTGTGAGGTCTGTGGGTGGGGAACCCGAGTTCGAACACACATATACGGAGATGACAGAGGAGAACGTTGAAGTGGACAACTTGTATCCTGAACCGACCCCGGAAGAACCACGTTTTCCTCAACCTGCACCCGGCGAGCGGGAGGGGGGAAGGGGGGGCTTCGAGGGGGGGATGGATGTCAGGGTTTCTGGGAGAGAGGAGGAGATGACAGAGGAGACGGAGAGCGAGTGGGAGGAGGGGCAGAAGGATGAGGAAGAAGATGACGGAATTCTGAGGGAATCCACGAGTCTGAGCAGCGAGTCAGAGGATTCTCAAAAGGGGGTTACCTTAATCAAGCAAAGGGGAGGAGAAGGGAGAAGCGGAGAGGAGCCCAGTGGAAGACAGACGGAGCAAGAGGCGTCTCAGCCGGAACGGAGTAAAGGGGGTGGAGTCGTCAGCCTCTCGGAGGGAGCAGGATTAGGAGAGAACAGAGAAAGGGGGTTGGAGCAAGGTGTTCAGCCGGAAAGGGTGGAGAGCAGAACAAGGGGTGGTGCAGCGGTCTAACGTGACAGACGTACGGCCACGATGCTGAACTGTACGAGAAGCAGAAATCTTCAATAAACTTTTCCTGTAAATAAACTGCAACGGAGTGAGGTCTCTTGTGAGCTGGGACCCGTCCTGGGTGGCCGTGACACATAGGAACCTGGAATGTAAGAACCATGAACCTGGGTAAATTGGATGTGGTCAAAAATGAGATGGCAAGAATAAATATTGACATCCCGGGCTTCTTGTCCCACATAGAGATTTCTCAGGAGACAGATGAGGTGATCAGGCACTCCCATTTCTTTAAGAACTTGCCATAGTTTGCTGTGGTCAACACAGTCAAAGGCTTTTGCATAGTCAATGAAGCAGAAATAGATGTCTTTCTGGAACTCTCTAACTTTCTCCATAATCCAGTGCATGTTTGCAATTTGGTCTCTGGTTCCTCTGCCGCTTTGAAATCCAGCTTGCACTTCTGGGAGTTCTCAGCCCACATACTGCTTAAGCCTGCCTTGTAGAATTTTAAGCATAACATTGCTAGGGTGTGAAATGAGTGCGATTGTGCGGTTGTTGGAAAAGACCCTGATGCTGGGAAAGATTGAAGACACAAGGAGAAGGGGACGACGGAGGACGAGATGGTTGGACAGTGTTCTCGAAGCTACCAGCATGAGTTTGACCAAACTGCGGGAGGCAGTGGAAGACAGGAGTGCCTGGCGTGCTCTGGTCCATGGGGTCACGAAGAGTCGGACACGACTAAACAACAACAACAAAGGCTGCTCTTTGACCAATTGTGTTTGAGGAGGAGCAGGCACTGAAAAGTATTCTCTTCCTCCTTCAGTGGTGGCAGAAGGGGAAATTCAGCACATCACCGTTCTGTGCCAGAAGCATCTCCCCCCTGCCTAGGCCCCTGCACTGCCATGGAACTTGTGCAGCAGAAAAGTGACTTTACCTATGCTCAAAATATACTGTGGACAGTGGGAGACTTTCCTCAAAATATACAGAATAAATAAAGAAGTTTGTTTAGGAAGGCAGAGTTACTCTGATAATTAAAGTTAAAAATTAGTATTTAAGCTAGCTACTGGATGAGATGCAAGAGTCATTGTACTAAGAACGCAGAAGGTCTACTAAGAGTAAGTATAATATGTGGGTGTTTAAGAGAGAAGTGATCCAAGATGACACTCATTTTTAGACCAAAAACTAAACTGTTAAAACCTTTTAATAAAGCAATTTCCCTTAG
Organism: Podarcis melisellensis; assembly: GCF_964234715.1. Taxonomy (NCBI): domain Eukaryota; kingdom Metazoa; phylum Chordata; class Lepidosauria; order Squamata; family Lacertidae; genus Podarcis; species Podarcis melisellensis. The sequence continues at coordinate 49,423,063 of NC_138547.1, read as the reverse complement.
ACTAGTTCTCTTTGTTAACAGCATTCAGTCTTGGGCAGCTGAAGCATAGAGGTGGATTGAGAGCCCACTGCTTTTAACTATGGGCACCTTCATCACAAAGGTAATGATCAATATCCAGCACAAGCAATGGAGAAAAATTAACACCCCCAACCTTGCACTTATTAACTCCTAAACGTAACTGACCTCAAAAGGATACAAAAAGATGTCTAACTGTACCACCTTTTTTCATCATTCTGCAAAAGTTCATGAGAAAGCAAATTGTAGCAAATGCAGGAATTAAACATACCTGGCTACTTTCACCATCTTTGGGTTGTACTGCTTAAGCAGAGACAGAAGAGTCTTCATTGTCTTACCAGTGTCAATTATATCCTGACATTTAAAACAAAAAGAGCCTTGTGAAGTGAAGCTGCAGCCAAGCACCTCTTACAGGTTCATAATTAACTAAATCATACATACGAGGAGGAAAAAAATTCAGGGTCATTTGGTGCTCATTTGTGTCTGTCAGTAATTATAAAGGGGGGGGGGGATGAAGGGAACATATCTGCAAATGGATATGGTCCCAGAATTTGAAGTGCACACCAAAACTTGATCAGCTCTTTACATGGTCTCCACAAGAACAAGAGCATTTTTGTGTAAAATATTAACAAGCTCCAGCTGAATTAAGTCACAATGCAATTAAGCAGAATCAGTTCAACAATGCATTCTTGGCTATCCATCTTAGTAGTAAAAAAAACTGCATGCGAATTAAGTGTCCCCCTGATGGCAGCTGCTCGCACAAGAGAAGTTGCTTTTTCTTTTGAGAGAGCTTCAATCCATACTTTAGCTTAGGGATAGTTATTGTACTGGAGTAAAATGGTGCTACATTATTTGTACTGGTTTCACAGCATTACCTCAAATCATACCTATTAAAAAAGGAAAATGTAAACTGTTGTACTTACTTCTACAATCAAGACATTCTAGGAGAAAGAGAAAAATAGAAACTCATTAGTAATTGCTCATGAGTTTAATTAAGTCAACACTTGGTTTCCAATTTATATTTATCCAAACCTTTTCAGGATGCCTGTTTTTCATTTCCCTGATTAACCAGCACAGAAATATAGGTGGATACTTCAACTATGAAGCAAACCAGCAGAAAATGGCTACAAAATTATGCCCTGTGGTTAAATGACTCAGGTTTCTACTGCTCATTAGCACAAACTCAAAATCGAAAGTTTATCATAGTTCGGAAATAAAGTACCAATTTCAATGCAACAAGTTTCAGAACCAACTGAGGGGGCGGGGAAGCATTAGTACCAGAGGAAATACAACATGTGCCACATCCTATTCTTTCTAATGCACTGATATTGCTTAGCTAGTTTAGGCACCTTCTCAAGGGCAAGCTGACAACAACAAAAATATTGAACATTCATCATCAGAACAGCTTTGTAAAAATTAGGACAGCCCTGGATCAGTAGCAGAAGGTTCCAATTTCAATGCCTGGCTATCCAGGAGGGGCTGGAAATGTTCCATCTGAAACCCTGCTGAGAAATTGCCAGTCAGGGAAGACCATCCTGAGCTTGATGGGTCAATGGCCTGACTATGTATAAGGCAGTTTATAACTAGTGCCACATTAGAATTCAGAACAGGGAGTACTCATTCATATTTTCATGAGTTGTCTTCATATTTAAAGTAGAGAGTGATTTAGAACTGAATAATGTACCTAAATGTGAATGTGCTATCTATCCATGAAGAAGCTGAGTAGGGGGTGAACCCCCCAACCCCCACATAAAAAAGCCTAGAGGTTGCAGAGTGCAAGTAAGGGAGCACCCAAGGGCCCTAGAGGCATCATTGGTATGGTCACTTGCAGACAGAACCTCAAGACGTCCTGTGCAATCCTGCATCTCTATACCTACTGGGAGGCACAATCGGAAGCCTTCTGTGAAAGCTTAGAGAATAACTGATAGCAGGGGAGGGGATAAGGTTTTCAAAAATTTTGTATGATCCTTATAGCATTACTTGCTACTGTCATTAATATTTACTGTTAGAAGTGAAACGTTTCACACCTTACATGACAAATGAAAGTTGAATGTCTTGACAAGCAGCTCTGTTTGTACGGCAGAACCAGGAGAGGGGAGATGTAACAGAATATTGCAACAGCCTTTGGGGGACATTTCTTGCTCTATACAGCAGTAGGCACAAAATAGAGGATGAGATGAATGCTGCTATTAGACAGAAGCAGCACTACAAAGAAGACAAGATGCACTTCAGAAGATGTTCGAGTGCAGGAGTGGGGGAACCTGTGGCCCTCCAGAGACTGTTGGAATCCAACCCACATCAGCCACTGCCAGCACGGCCAACCGTCAAGGATGATCACAAGGAGTTGTAATCCAGCAGCATCTGGAGGGGCACAAGCTCCCCACCCCAGAATTATATTTTAAGAATATACTGTATTCTTCTCAATACTGTAAAGATAAGGGGAAGGGCTCAGTGGTAGGGCAGCTGCATTGCATGCAAAAGGCCCAAAGTTCAACACCCTCCAAGCCCCTCCAGGGTCAGGTTGGTAGGTGATCAGGTGAAACTCTTTGCTGCCAGATATCCATTGCTAACTGGAGCAAACAATGCTGGGTTAGGGGGACAAAAATACATACCACATTGGAGATACAGTGGTACCTTGGCTTACATACGCTTCAGGTTACATACGCTTCAGGTTACAGATTCCGTTAACCCAGAAATAGTACCTTGGGTTAAGAACTTTGCTTCAGGATGAGAACAGAAATCGTGCTCTGGAGGTGCGGCAGCAGCTGGAGGCCCCATTAGCTAAAGTGGTGCTTCAGGTTAAGAACAGTTTCAGGTTAAGAACGGACCTCCAGAACAAATTAAGTACTTAACCTGAGGTACCACTGTATTGCAGGCTCGGTTCCATGCCACCACAATAAAGCTTGTATTGCAATAAAGCAAGTCACACTTTTTGTTGTTGTTGTTTCCATTTGGATATAAAAGCTATGTTTACACTATGCTGTAGTCTAGGCAAGGGGCCCCTGCAACCAAGGGCAGGAGGAGAAAAACCCAGCCCCAGCCCTGGCCAGCTCCACTGCTGTGGCCAGAAGAGGGGGGTGGCTTTCTTCCACTGGAAGTGAGTGGGCTGCCTGCAGCTGCACCCTGGTCCTCGTAAAGAGCAGTATCTGCGAAGTGCAACAAAGTGAGGCGCGATGAAAGGAAAAATGCCTGCAGTCTGACCTGCAGCTTCCTGTGTTCATTTGAAGATGTATCAGACTGCAAGAGCTAATCCTAGAAACAAAAGTGTCAGGGGAAATAAAAAAAACTTGAAACCTGAACCAACAAAATGCCACAAATAAACATAATATGCCTACATCTGTGCCAGGCATATTCTTTTCACAGGTTGCACTTCACTGATTCAGATTTCAAGTCTTATACTTTGGTTTTAAAAATTGTTTCCTTGACTTGATTACTGTAGCATTATGTTTCTTTGGTCACAGTTGTATCCTTTTATACTTCTTTTATACTCCTTTTTTACTTCTAAAGTAACAAGACTCCCGAAGAGTATTTGCAGTTTATTTTATTCAAATTTAGATTGCCTTCCACAAACAGACTTTGCAGCATGGAACACTGGAACAAAAATGAGGGAAATTGCTCCTAAGGTGTTGCATGCAGTTGATATTGCCATGTTCTATTATAATGTTTCTTAGTAGCAAGTGCTACCATTTACAAAAGACAACATAAGCCACATCCGTCAGTGGCTACTTGATCAAAACAATAGTCTTGCCTAGTCCTCATTCCAGCAGTGACTCTCAGGTGCCTCTGGGGACTTACAAATTGGCCATGAGGATAATAACCTTCCCCAGATTTTGTCCCCAGCATCTGGTATAGAGAGCTCTGCTGCTTCTGTATAATGAAGTTCTACTTCACTATAACAGCTAATAGGAATTGATGTGTTTTTTCTCTATGATTTTTTTAAGCCCCTAAGGAAGGGGCGACAAAAACATACACAGCAATTGTGCTGTTGCAAAATACAGCCAGCGAGAGAAGAGGACCTTGCAACCTGGTGCATGTGCACTCTCACCTTTATTTGCATCTCACAGAATGGATTCAATTGTGCTCTGTCTTTAAGTGTAACTAATAGGTGATGGAAAATTAGTAGCATACAAAAGTGCTTCACAGAAATTTCCGTATCTATCTATCTATCTATCTATCTATCTATCTATCTATCTATCATCTATCTCTATCTATATATCGCCATTTATTACATACCTTGCCAGTCAAGGTTGAGAGGTCATCCCCACCAATTACCTTTATATCACCAGTGGACTGGTCATTCTGATTTTAGAGAGAAAAGAAAAAGAAAGGGTTTGGAGGAGAATAATAATAAAGTGAATCTTCACTAAACACAAAAACAAACAAATCAACCAACCAACCAACCACCAACCAAAAGCCCTACTCGAAAAATGAAGCTTTTAAAAAGTTTGTAAATCCTGGCTGGCAACATTCACCATACAACAGAGGAAGAGGAAAATTTTCCCAATCCTGCACAGAATAAGGCTCCCTCTTTCTTCTTCTTCTTCTTCTTCTTCTTCTTCTTCTTCTTCTTCTTCTTCTTCTTCTTCTTCTTCTTCTTCTTCTTCTTCTTCTCCTCCTCCTCCTCCTCCTCCTCCCATCAGGTTTTTTTCAGAAATGTGAACTCAAAGCGACTTACAAAGACAGGAGTGCTTCTCCTCCACCTTGACTAAGCCTCTTAAAAATGAACATAAAACATCACTCCCACCCACAGTGGAACACAAAGCTGTCTGTCTAGAAGAGACAGTCAAGGACTAAAAAGGACTAAAAAGGCGATTGACAGAATGGATAATGTACATCTACATTATTTTTAAATATGAGGACATACCAAAGTGTAAAGGTACAAAACATCTAGAAAAGAAGGCACTTAATGTTTCCATTTGTAGTTTTAAGAAGAAGGAAGCTATCATACTTGTATCTGTGCTTTTGACAGCAAACAAGAATTGCCTTTAAAAATTGATGTCTAAAAAGAAATATACTATCACTCATGTGATGTCAATACCCTACTTTGTAAACTTGCCTAATCCCAACCCTCAAAACTCTGTAAACAATTTAATTTCTAATTTCACAGACAACTCAAGCAAATTATAAATTTATGTTTCCAATTAGGTTGTTTCTACTTATCTCCCCTCCTTTTTGTGTACTTTAATCAGGTCCTTAGTTAAGGGGAATGGGATCACAGAAGTATAGTGCCCTGATCACAGAAATAATATACTCCATATGTGCTTTTCAAATTCTTAGTTTAAGTTTTTCTTATATGACTTTAAACTCCCAAGTATTTTCTGTTTCCTCAATGATAAATGTTACACTGAACAATCACCTACCTTCTTAAAGTAAAAGAAAAACCTTTAATAATCAAAAAATAAAACCAAGCACATAATTTCCAAAAGCAAGTTGTTATCCTCCTTGGACCTAAGCCTCAGCTAAATGTTAACATCAATGGTATTCCTCATAGAATGACAGAACTGTAGAGTTGGAAGGTGTGGGATGTAAAAATGTATTGCAGTCAAATACAACATTCCCACAATGCACATATGCAATGTATCACTCAGGAGAAAACTTGCTAGTTCCTCCTGAGCTGGGACAGACTTCCTTTGCCTGTGACTTAGTGTGGGTGTGGTCTGTTCTTGGACAGATGAGCACACGGCCTCCATGTTCCGCCTTTTTTGTTTTCCATTTTTTGTGTTCCTAAGAGTTAGGAGAAGTAACTGCTGAATCGCAGCCACTTGACACTATTTCCCTTATGGGATAGTTCACATTGTTATAGGCTGTTCTGTAAATTAAGTCTGCCTTCAGGGATCTTATTGTGAACTGCATGATTGTAAGTAAACTAGTTTTATGTTAACTTTAATCATATGGTTGTGTCTATTCTTTTAGGAGGGATATAAAAGGGAAACCAGGAATCCTAAATAGTGAGGCTCAGACAAGCAACTAGCTAACTGCTGTGTAATTTAAAAGGGAGATTGTTTAACAACTCTGCTAAGTTATGGAACTTGCTGATGCAAGTTAGGAAGGATATCATAAAATAATATATCCCCTCAAACATCCCCACAGAAGGGACCTCCAAGAGTCATGTAGCCCAACCCCCCACAATGGAGGAATCACAACTAAAGAATCCCTGTCAGATCCAACCTCTGCTTTAAAACCTCCAGCGCCATTTGAATAGGACATGGAAGATGCAACAGGCTTGTTTGCTCCTATTCCAGAAGGCAGAACCAGAACCAGCAGGTTTAGATTACAAGAAAGGGGATCCTGACACAACATTAGGAAGAACATTGTGACAGTAAGAGCCGTTCAACAGTAGAACAGGCAGCCTTGGAAGGTGGCAGACTCTCCTTCATTGGTGCTTTTAAACAGTGGTTGGATAGCCCTCTGCATGAGCGACTGCAGACACACTTACGCAATAGCTCTTCAGCCTGATGAAGTCAACGGTCATAGGGATAGACTTGTCACTGTTTCGATTCAGGGCTTTGATATAATCCAGCAAGTCAGCAAAGAACTTGTAGCCCCCTTTAAGTACACAGAGAGCCACGATGTGATGCCCTCCCATACTCTGCATGATTTCTCGTGCCAGTCTTTCTGTTCTGTGTAAAGAGAAACAAACTAATTTGCCACACCAAGCCCAGTGCCAGGTGTCTCTCTCTCTCTCTCTCTCTCTCTCTCTCTCTCTCTCTCTCTCTCTCTCTCTCTCTCTTTCTCTCTCTCTCTCTCACACACACACTTATTTGTACCATTTCTAAACCAGCCTTCCTCCAAGGAGATTCCAGGGCATATACAAATCTATATCATAAGAATAATAAATTACAACATAAAAATATAAAACTATTCCAAAAGACCAACAGTCAGAACATGAGTTAAAATCAAACTGCTACTCTAAGGCCTGCCCAAAAAGATGTGTCTTCACACCACATGGAAAACTCAGTAAGAAAGAAGTCAGCCATAGTTCTGGAGAGAGGAGAAAAAATATATGCAGATGGGGCCTTAAGACTATTAAGACTCTTCCCCACACAACTGCTCACTGAGTAGAAATCACCAGTGGGATTGCAAGAAGGGTGTCCCAATAAGATTTCAACACCCAGACTGACAAGTAACAGGAGAGGCCCTCCTTCAAGGACTTGAGACTGAAAATCATTCTCATTATATCATGTTATTATTCACCCCCACTGGCTTGGACAAACCATGGTAAGCATTCATGCAAAGACAAAGCTAACAGAGCATCTTTCCCTGATATTGTATTTATCTCCCATCTGACAAAATAGGGCTATTTACTGGTCAGTGACATTTCTGCTTTTTCTCACTTGTCAAGGTTAATCTAATAGCAGTACTGCCAAACTCCCTTGATTTTACAGGGCAGCATGTGCCAAAGTAAATCTCAGTCTCTGCCTAGTTACTGGACAACTTTCAAAAGATATGAAGCATACAGGTCTTCAGAAGGTAAATTAATTCACTTTTTAAAGCATATTGCAGCTTGGATTAGTAAGGCACCAACAATACACTCCGGAAATTCAGAAACAAGGAAACAGAAAGCTGTTCAAATTTTTAAAGTTCTGTGCTTTCAAGATTTATACACCAGTGTGTCAGTGAGGAAACTTGTTACCTAATATATACACATGCACACACTTAATTTACAGTATGTCCTTATATCCCTTTTCTCATTAACATATGAATTATGGGCATATTACCTGTCTTTTTATGGGCCAGGAACTGGTAACAATTTGCTAGAGGTGCAGGAAATTAGAGCAATGGTTCCCAAGCTTCACCACCCCCTTAGACCACCTCAAAATTGCTGATGGACCACATAAGGATTTTTGTTTACTGTAGCAGTGGTAATGTACTCCACTAGAAGCCATTTGATTTGCAATTGCATTTTTACTTCTTATATATTGTACTTTTTGTATTACAAATTAAAACCCAATATAAGAATTAAAAGACACAATAAAAATACTATTACGAATTAGTATCAATATTTAATGTGATGGATGTGCCATCTCCTGTCTTCAGCCACAATCTACATAAATGCTGTAGACAGGCGGAATGGAGCAGTCATCCGCAGACCACAATTTGGGTTCCACTGAACTAGAAAGTCCAACCCAGGAGGAGCTGTGTGCTCCTCAGAGCATTGTGTTGCTGGCATAGGAGATGTTCCCTTCCACAGCAACTGCCTTTACTGTGTACAGGGGCAATTTATCTACACTCCAGTAAACCAGACTCTGCTTCCAAGCAAGCTGCAAGAGCCACCATAAAGTAAAACCTCCTTAGAACAAACATGCAGAGGCTTGCATGCAAATAATCATTTTTGAATATTGCTGAGAGTAAAACAAACCTGTCCATAATAAGCCCATGAGGAATATATACTTTTTCCAAATCTTCTGCATAATGTTTTGGTATGCAAAACAAGTCTAGGTCATATCCTTGTTCATCATCTCCAATCTAAAAGGAAAACAGAAAAGGTGAGGTCAGGTACAATGTGTTACATATCCTCCCAGAGAACAAAAATATATAAAAAAGCCTCATAATCTGGGATTACTCAAAAATTCAAAGCTATAATCTATTGGCAGAGTGTATGTTTTGCCTGTGTGAGGCTCCAGGGGGCTTCAACTATGGTATTTCCAGTGAAAAAGATATCGGAGAATGGATTTTATTCTGTTAATTAGCTTTGAGATGCAGGAAAAATATTTTGATGCAAAGATAGTTTGTGCAGTTGGGGGTGGGTTATCATTTATAATGGAAAAATGGGAAAAGTTAAATAAAAATAATATTGAGAAAATATCATCTAAGGACTAGGCAAGGCAATGAGAACTTTCAGAGCTATAGAAGAGTCAGTGGGATCAACAGAGGACAATGGCGCACCATTTCTGACTTGAATCCTCAAAATACATGACAGCAAAGCTCCACAGCAGAGCATGCAAGTACAGTTTTCTCCTCCCCACCCTCCAGCAAAGAGGGCTCCTCCAGGAAGGCAAGCTGAATGATGTATATTTGCTACTACTCATGGGTTTATCTGCCACCACAGCCTTCACATCCTACTCAGAGACTCATTGACTCTGGGAGGAATGCACCAGTTGAAAACTGCAGACAACTACAATCTCCTCCCATCTTTGAACTGGGAATCGTGATTCTGCTACAGGCATACTTTAGCACCAAGAGAATGCTGGGCACTGCACAGAACGCACAGCAACCAGGGACCAGGGAGAGAAAGTGGGGAAGGATTGAGGGGAATTAAGTGGCAGGGGAGGAAGTAGTTTGGGAGAGGCTTTGGGGAAGAAGTAGACCCTGAGGAGGACAATACAGTATTTGTGATTAGGTATTATGCTGAGGTGGCAAGAATACACAGAGGAACTATACCAGAAAGAAATGGATGTCCCGTACACCCCAGGTAGTGTGGTTGCTGACCTTGTTTTCCCTGTAGTGATGTATGGAAGTGAGAGCTGGACCATAAAGAAGGCTGATCGCCGAAGAATTGATGCTTTTGAATTATGGTGCTGGAGGAGACTCTTGAGAGTCCCATGGACTGCAAGAAGATCAAACGTATCCATTCTTAAGGAAATCAGCCCTGAGTGCTCACTGGAAGGACAGATCGTGAAGCTGAGGCTCCAATACTTTGGCCACCTTATGAGAAGAGAAGACTCCCTGGAAAAGACCCTGATGTTGGGAAAGATGGAGGGCACAAGGAGAAGGGGACGACAGAGGACGAGATGGTTGGACAATGTTCTCGAAGCTACAAAGAGTCTGACCAAACTGCGGGAAGCAGTGGAAGACAGGAGTGCCTGGCGTGCTCTGGTCCATGGGGTCACAAAGAGTAGGACACAACTAAACGACTCAACAACATTATGCTGACCCTTTCAGTTCCCACATTTCTGAGGCTTTTTTGAAAACAGCAACAGCAGAAGTTTTTTTTTGGGGGGGGGAGTGGAATTTGATTTAAAAAACCTAAAAGTTTGAGAAAAACCCAGGATACTCCACTACAAGCAGCTCCTAAAATAATATAACCCCAAGATATCAAAAACAAAACACTGTTCGGAATGTTTAAAATATGTTAGAGAATACTGAAAACCTCAGTTTCAAACAGCAGTAAGTGACCAGACCTTATTAGTCCTAGAGATACATTTGGCGACTTTTAAAAGCATGGAGAGGTGCATGTTCCCCTTATCAAAGCTAAGATCAACATACTGATTATGTGTGTGTGGTTTTTTTAATTGCTTCTGCTACAAACCACACTTGGCTGTCCTGTATGCTACTGAGCAGCAATACAGCTAAAGAATCCCTCGTTGTGAATTATAGTCTCGTGAGAAACATTCTGCAGGTTGAAACAACTAATTTGATTGCAGCAGCAAGCCAGACGCACTTTTATGCAATGGCCTTGGGAGGAATACCATGCTCCTTTGCCTCTTCATAAACCAATTGGTTAACACCCACATGGCAGAAAGAAACTGAACCCGGCTTGTGATAAATAGATGCTGAAAATGTGTCTTAATGTTCCACGGAGACTGTAGCACTTGGAACAGAACAGCCTTCCCCAAACTGGTACCCTCTAGTCAAAAACACCTGAAGGGCCAGTGGCGTAGCGTGGGGGGTGCAGGGGGGGCTGGCCGCACCGGGCACAACATCTGGAGGTTAGGGTTAGGGGGCGCAAATCCATGGGTTAGGGGGCGCAAATTACTTGCCTTGCCCCTGGTGCTGACAACCCACGCTACGCCACTGTGAAGGGCTAGAATAAAATATGCTGCAGCAATCCATAAACAGCAAATGTTTAGATTTATCAGAAGGCTTGTGCAGAACCCTAGTGGCTCTGCATTTATTATTAGGTTCCTCAAATAACATTTTCTCATCTTTCCACTGAACTGAGCATTTCAGTTCATCTGCCAGAGATAGTGGTTCTATCAGTGGGCATTACTGGTGTCTGGAAGACCCCAGATTGGGTTCCACTACTTGCAGTGCCTACTATGAGAGAATTTATTTATTTATTAAAATTTCTATACTGCACTTCAGCAGAGGATCACAGGTGAAGGGCCAAATACATAACATAGTAAAGAACAAAAACAATTCAAAAGGCTGTAGATTGCTAAACTAGCCAAGGCCTTGGGAGGAGAGGAATGTTTTTGCCTGGCACCTAAAGATATATAATGAAGGTGCCAGGTGAGCCTCCCTTAAATGCCACAAACAAGGAGCCACCACAGAAAAGGCATTCTCATGTTGTGGCTTTCTGGACCTCTCATGAAGGAGGCACACAAAGAAGGGTCTGGTAGGCTCATATGGGGAGAGGTGGTCCTTGAGGTATTGTAGTTCTGAGTCAAAACGCAGCACTTTTAACTGAGCCTGGAAAATACCGTATTTTTCGCTCTATAACACGCACCTGACCATAACACGCACATAGTTTTTAGAGGAGGAAAACAAGAAAAAAAAAATTCTGAATGAAACAGTGGATGTATCATTTTGGTGCTTCGTGCTGTGGCCACAGACATGTGATTTGACGGTGAGTTTGGGGTAAGCCAATGCAAAAATCCTGAGAATCCATGTGGATCTGGGCTTTGTAACCACAGCAACCGAAAACAGCTTTTACAACTTTGTAAACAAAGCAACTGAAAACGGGGGGGGGGCAATAAGACCCTGAGGCAGAATGCAGGAAAGCAGCAGCCTCCTCTCTGCAGCGTGCAATCTGATTTTTGCCTGATTTTTGCTCCTGCACTCGGGCCAGTCGGCTCTAGGGACCACACATTCGCTCAATAACACGCACAGACATTTCCCCTTACTTTTTAGGAGAAAAAAATGTGAGTGTTATAGAAAGAAAAATACGGTAATTGGCAACTGGTGCAGTCGGGTCAGGATTGGTGTAATATGCTCAAACTGGCTTGCCCTGGTGAGCAACCTGGCCACTGAATTCTGCACCAAGTTTCCAAACTGTCTTCAGAGGAAGCCTCACATATAATGCATTACAGCAATCAAACCTAGAGGTTACCAGAGCATAGACAACAGAAGTAATGTTCTGAATCCAGGGAGGATTTCTTGGCTGAGTGGTTTCACCACTGCCTCCTTGAAGCGGGCAGGGACCACCTCCTCCTCTCGCAAGATGGTATTAACCACTTCCCTGGCCCAGCCAGCTGTCCCTCCCCTGCTAGTTTCTATCAGCCAGGAGGAGCAAGGGTCCAGAGCGAAAGTGAGTGCCCTGACCGATCCTAGCACCTTGTCCATGTCTTTGAGCCTTACTAACGGAAACTCATCCAACACAACAGGACTAGACTGTGCTCTGGACACCCCTCGAGATTCATCTGCTGTTAACAGTGGCGTCAAGATCCTGGCAGATGTAATCAGTTTTATCCAATGCTTTGCAACCAAATCACAGTGAGCTACTGTCTGTTCTCCCACCTCCTTTGCTCCCAACTGTAAAAGGTCCGGTACTACCCAGAAAAGCTCTGTACTGGACAGCACAACGAGGAGGCATACTTTGCTATCATTCACTGCCACTAAGTAAGCTTGATGATGATCGCTCGCCAGTGTTCAATTGCATTCCACTGGAGTTTTCATTCATTTGCGTTCAAGCCACATCCAAGCTTGTCTATGCCCTAAGCTCTGCAGTATATCAGGGAGCCAAGCTCCTTGCATAGAACTTGACCAGCGTTAAACAGCAACTGATCAATCCAGACTTTTGTACCCCTTCAATTCAAGAAGTAGGAGTCAGGCAGTGGTAGCGGTTCCTCTATGAACATCAGTTTAGAAAGCCTGGGTTCAAATGATAACATAAAAGATGCCATGTTGCTGACATTTCAAAGTATTTCACCAGAGGAAACTTTTGAGGTTCCCTGACTTGTGGTGATGCCTCTCTCTCTCCCTACTAAATCTGGCTTTTGACACCCCACCTTAATTCTACCCCTCAAGTTATAATTATAATATAATATAATATAGGTATAAGTATTGTATACAGTTGTATACTGTATACTTATGTATTGCAGAAAGAAAGAATAACTATCCTGAGATGAGGAAAACTGAAATTCAAAATCCACTTTCATAGTAAGTAAGGCATTGGGTTAATTTAATGAAAAATGTTCAAACTTATGGTGTAAACTCTTATCCAACTAAACATGCTGACATGTTCAGTTACAGAAATCAGTTGAAGTCCTTTTTATTTGCATCAAACCCAAATATGGCTAGCTCAAGCTCAAGCTAAGTCAAGGACACACAAGAAACATATTTCAGAACTAGACTCCTTGAACAGGAAATTACTCATCTTCACATGTGCTTGGTGAGCACAGTCCTATGCACATTTACTAGGAAGTAAGCACCACTGAGTTTAATAGGTTACACAGCACAATCCTAACCATGTAAATGCAGAAGTAAGTCCTACTGAATTCAGTGGGGCTTACTCCCAGGCAAGTGGGTTTAGGATTGCAGCCCAAATGTGTCTAAGGCTGCAACATTAAACCACTTACCTAGAAATAAGCTGATTGACCTCAGTAGGCCTAATTTTTTTTTAAGAACACAAAAAATAGTTGCATACTTTTGTAGATATTAACTCTGGCAATATCCATATACAAACAGATAAATTATTGTAATGGTTTGATGCAAAAGGCATAACTTGAGATGAAGGCATTCTGAATATGCCCATAAACCTGATTCTTTATTTATACCTCAAAAAATCAACCCTAGTATATTAGAAATACAGATTATGGTCAGGGTCATGAGTGCTTGTACAAGTTAAGCCTTCTATCCCTTATCAGTAACACTACTGAAAAACGTCGTTTCCCCCTTTAAAAACCTCTTTTTCCTTGAGACACGAAATGAATATCCCCCCTCCACTTAAACTCTTCAACCCTCCCCAGATTAACCTCCAGTTTAAAGCCATTCACCTTCTCCTTCCTTCCTCTTTGAACCCTATTAGCTGGGGGTACATATTAATTCCCCCAACTCTCTGAATGTAACAAAATCTTTTTTCCTTCTGTTCCAGGTTATCATTCTCCTCTCCAGAGTTTCCTGAGGAGGCGCTAACCCTGCCCTCCCCCAGCACCCCTTCGAAAAGTAGGGATGTGGGGAGGACGGCTGACCCTGATCCAAATCAGCCTCCTTCGCCTGCCCTGCCTGCAACAAAACATGCCTCTCCCCTTTTGGGCTCTGCAGCCACAGCTGAAACCCTCCAAGGCTTCACTCCCAAAGGCAGCACACTCTTCCTATGTCAACCAACTGTCCCTTAACAAAACCTGGAATTACGGTATATAGCCAGATTCTTAGAAATGCTGGTGGTGTGCCTCTTTATCTGTTTGGGTGTTTTAAACTTCTTGTACATTATAATGCATTGCAATCATCCCCTTCCCTGATTTTAGAGTTTTATCACATTTTGTAAACCGATCTGAGGCTTTTAAATGTGTTTTTCTCTTTTGGGGGGCCATCAATTGGTGTATGAATTTTATGAAATAATATATGCACACCATCACAATCATTTTGGGGGTGGCGTGTGGAGGGGATAACTGCGGGGGAGGTGGAGGTCCACAAGGGCCTCTCCCCCCTACCTCCTTTTAAGCGGACCCCACATCTCCAGACACCCTCAGGGCCCCCACCGCAGGCTCCAGGCCCCCTGCCCTTGGCCTTCCAGCACCTTCCCACATTATGGGTCCCCCACCCCAGCTACCCATTTGGCGGGGGGGGGGAGAAAGCCCCGATGCCCCCGTGCCTTGCAGGGCGGGGGTTTGAGGGTCGCCCCCCGCCTCATGTGGGGTTATGTCCGCAGCCCCCCCCAGCCCCTCCCTCTCGGCCCCTCACCACGATGCAGGCGGCGCTGGCGCGGGGGTGACCGCTGTGGCCGGCCATGGCGGCGTGGGAGGGAGCGGCCGGCCGGCCGGCGAGGCTCTCCTCGGTCGCGGGGCTCCGGCAGCCAGGAAGGGCTGCTGGGCGGCTGCCGGCGCGGCGTGTGGAGAGACGTCCCGGAGAGAAGAGAGGGAAGAAGGAGCGGCGCGCTGGCAGCAACCGCCTCAGCCCAGCCCAGCGCTGCTCGTGAGGAGGACGCCTCCCGCGACGCCCGCCGCGCGCAACATGGCCGCCGCCGCCGCCACCAAGGGAGGGGGTGCGGGGGCGTCGTCGCCGCCGCCTCAAGGCCTCACGAGAAACAAGCCCTGGGGGATGTCACCCCCATAGGTCTCCACATAAGGTGAGGGGAAACAACGCCCCCCTTCCCCGCCACACATAAATAGATATAAAAGAACAACAGCGCCCATAGATGAAGCACACACGTGTGTGTGTGTGTGTGTGTGTATTCATAGAGGAGGGCAAGGGAAACTCAACACCCCCGTATAAAAACGAGGGCGGTCCCCACCCCAAATAAATAATACTAAACGAACAATCAAATAAATCGAAAGTAAGTACTCGCAAAGGAGGGTACTGACACACACACTTGCACTTAACGGTGCTGAGATTATCTGTCTATCTATCTCTATCTGTATCTGTATATCTCAGCACCCTCCTTTTTTACGAGTACTTATTTTCGATTTATTTATTCATTTATTATATATATACATAATATGAGACTTGTCCCTCCCTTAATAACAATGGGAAGGACCTCAGCACTCTGCCCCTTATTGACAGCCTGCTTGCTTTGAGTTCAGCTGACCATTTTATATGTGGCTACTCCAAAGTAACCCTCGCCGAGATCAACAGGGCGGGGTGGGGTAGTGTTTTTTGTTGTTAAGAACCCCTATTTTTCGCACACACACCCCCAGGACAGCGTTTTTTCATCGCCCCCCCCCCTCCACAGAAGGCTCCTGGGGTCGCCCAACCCGCAACTCCCTCTTCCTCCCCACAAGAGCCCGGGCGGTCCTTTCCCTCCTCCGCCTATTTGCTTTGATAAGAAACCCTCCCAGTTTGCTCATGAGTAAGCCTGAAAGGGCCCAAGGGGCAGGTCTGCTCCAGATACGTATGCCTCATGCAGGCAAGGGGTTGATTTTCTTCTGTTTCTGCAACATCTTCACAGTGTGGTTGCCATCAGAATGCCACCCTGTACCCGCTCTCCCTCAATTCCACCCCAATTTACACTTTCTTGGTGGAAAGCTATAAAATAATTAAAAAATTGTCCAGTAGCATCTTAGTTCTGTGTATAAGCTTTTGTGTGCATGTTTCAGTGTATCTGAAAAAGTGTTCATGCACACTAAAGCTTATATCCAGAACAAACCAACTGTCTCTAAAGTGCTACTGGACAATTTTTAAATTTATTTTGACTGCGTCAGACCAACACAGCTACCTACCTGAATCTAGAATTGGGGGAAAGTTGATAAACTAAAAAGAACAAAGGTACATGTTGCCAACAACTGCTTTGTGACATCTCAGCCACTTATTTACAATTTCTGGAAGCACCATTATATGTATTTTAGCTGTTAACCAGGAGGTTGGTGGTTCAAGCTCACTCAGGGACAGCTGTGGCCAGGATTGCTGCACTACAGCAGGTCAGACTGGATGATCCCTTCCAGCTCTATAGTTCTGTGATTCTGCTCCAGTCCAATACTAGGCTTCTTTATTCTTTAGAAAACATATTTATAATTGGAGCCTCAATAACTATATGCAGCGCTTTATTTTTTGGTCAAAAAAGAAAAAAGAGGTGCCCATATGGCAGCAGGTGCCAGTGCTCTTTTATCTCTGGTTGGGTACAGAGGGTGGCACTAGGAAGGGAGATGTCGTCGCGCCACCCCTTGGTGTGTGGAGTGCCGCAGGGCACAATCCTCTCCCCGATGCTTTTTAACATCTTTATGCGCCCCCTTGCCCAGATTACCCGGAGCTTTGGGCTGGGTTGTCACCAATATACTGATGACACTCAGCTCTATCTGCTGATGGATGGCCACACCGACTCGGCCCCGAACACACTGACCAGATGCTTGGAAGTTGTGGCTGGATGGTTTCATGGGAGCCGATTGAAACTAAATCCTTCGAAGACAGAGGTCCTATGGATAGGTCGGGATGGCATGGGGATGAGGGACCAACTCCCTTCTCTTGCGGGGGCCCAATTAGTGCCATTGCCTTCCGTTAAGAGTTTGGGTGTAATCCTTGACGCCTCCCTTTCCATGGATGCGCAAGTTACAGCAACAGTCAAGGCGACATTTTTCCACCTTCGCCGCATCAAGCAGTTGGTCCCTTACCTTTCCTGCCCCGACCTGGCCACAGTGATCCATGCGACAGTCATCTCCAGGCTTGACTACTGTAATTCGCTCTACGCGGGGCTGCCCTTGAAGCTGTCCCATAAACTCCAGTGGGTGCAGAATGCTGCAGCGAGGCTCCTCACAGGGTCTCTGCTATGGGAGCATATCCACCCAGTGCTTTTCTAGCTACATTGGCTCCCGGTGGAGTACAGGGTCAGATTTACGGTTCTGCTTTTGACCTTTAAAGCCCTTCACGGCCTAGGACCCTTGTACCTACGGGACCGCCTCTCCCGGTATGCCCTACGGAGGACCCTAATGTCCATATAGAGCAACACCCTAGTGGTCCCGGGCCCTAAGGAAGTCAGATTAGCCTCAACCAAAGCCAGGGCCTTCTCAACACTGGCCAGTGCCAGGACTGGTACTTGTTAATTTCAGAAAAGCAAATGAAATGAAATGAAAATGTAGGTGTCAAAGGACAAACTGGATACCCCACAGGTAGAACACCTTGAGGAGCAGGCAGGGCCCCCTGAGTCCAATGCTGAGGATACCCTTGAGGGGTTTGCTGGACTGGTACCCAAAGAACAACCTCAGGACACAACATGTCAGAAGAGGAGGTGGACTCCCAGGCCTTGACAGCTCCAGTGCCTGAAGCTTTAAGTTCTGGCTGGAGAGTGACAGCAACACATGCATCTATGGACCCTCGAGTCAGTGGGCTATTTGTAACATAAGGGAGCATATTCAATATTAAGCGGCATATTTTCAAGCAACCCCTATTCTTCTTTGCTGTCAGCAGCAGTGGTTTAGGAGGCGAGAGTATAATGTCTCTTTCTTGAGTCTTCTGCTTGCCGGAAACAACACAAGACTCTGACTCCTTCTTGGCAGCTCACTTCCAATATTGCTTTTCCCGTTGTTTTTGCTTTTGATTGTAGTGATTTTATAATCACTGCACCCTGCCCTGAACCCATCCACAAAGAAATTTTAACCATTGTCCTTTGCCTCAGGCATCAAAAGGTCTTGGAGTGGTCTGAAAGGAATGGGAAGAAGTAAACATGCATGCAAGCACTTTGATGCCAAAAACTCCAGACTGCGCATACAGGACCAGTAGTTTCAGCCCCTGTGTTTGCCAAGAAGACATGTTTTAATTGGTGCCATCCTGTGATGGGCCAAAAGGAAATGTTTGTGGCATCCTTGTATGGACAGCTATATCCTCCTCCTCCTCCTCCTCCTCCTCCTCTTCTTCTTCTTCTTCTTCTTCTTCTTCTTCTTCTTCTTCTTCTTCTTCTTCTTCTTCTTCTTCTTCTGCAATCCCTCGTAGCCAAGTAAGATTGTCTTCCATAAACACGGTTTTAACAGTGAGTCCTTAAGTGACTGTGGAGGCCAATTTCGGATCCACACATCCTTTCACAGTGGGGACATAGGTTTCCAGGCAAGAGTTGATCACAGTGAGGGTTTGCCAAGCATGCCTTCCTCTTAGCGCATTTCTCCCTTTCGTCCTGAGTTTGAGTGTCTTCAAAGCTCATGACACCTTTGGTCAAGGCTGTTCTCCAATTGGAGGCCAGTGTTTCCCAGTTGTTGGTGTTTATACTACATTCTTAAAGATTTGCCTTGAGAGAGTCTTTAAACCTCTTTTGTTGACTACCAGAATTACGCTTTCCATTTTTAAGTTCAGAATAGAGTAGTTGCGTTGGAAGATGATAATCAGGCATCCGCACAACATTACCAGTCCAACGAAGTTGATGTCGAAGAATCATTGCTTCGACACTGGTGATCTTTGCTTCTTTCAGTACACTGGCATTAGTTCGCCTGTCTTCCTAAGTGATGTGTAAAAATTTTTGGAGACACCGTTGATGGAATCTTTTGAGGAGACAGCTATATAATATATTGTTAAATGCCGTCCCATTCTCTTCTAAGCAGTAGCAAAATTTCAAGGGTTCCAGATGCTCAACCAGGGGCATTCTGAATTCAGGGCATAGTGGAAGCTGTAGTGTTTTAAGGTATATGATTTGTTTTACACCTATATACACCAGGAGCTACATGAAGAAGAGAGTTCACAGCATTTACATATTCAGAGTGTTTTTACTTGCTTTTCTCACAGCTTGAGGCAGCTTGGGTCCAGTCTCTGGATTGCAGCCTCTGTAGTCAGGCAGCCAAGATCCTTCTGGCCTTTGTTCTCTTTTCTTGTTCCCACTCTTTCTGTCAACACACACACCACCATCACCTTGGTAACCTGCCAATTCTCTTGTCTCTGTTCCTCATAGCTGGAAGTGGGGAGGACAGTTCTTTTGTATTGCCAATAGCCCTTAATGGCCTATGATTGTTTCTTAAGGGCTCTGTACTTCACTAGCCTATCTAGGCTGGTTTGCATGAGCCAGCCCAGGGATTTCTTGTGTGGCACAGTTCTGTAGCTTGCATTTTCTCTTCCTATTCCAAATATTAGCTGGATTCTGACATTCATTAATTTCTTGGGTTGGTGGGGGTCTCCCCTTCAATTTATATCAGCATATTGCATGCAATTTAGTATTTGATGAAGAGTCATATACCATGTAGAGATTACCTCTAATTCTGCTGGGTTGGTGAAGCCAGCAAAACTGTCTTGGGCAAGACACAGCTCTGTAGGCTCTGTGGCAAAAATGCAGTTGGATCAAAAAGATGTGGCAGGGACCACCAACTAGCTGGTTGGCAGTGCATTGCAAGCCCCAACTACCAGCTTATTGTCAGGAATTGCATAGCTCTGTACATTGTTATGCAAGAAATGCCTGGTGATCAGCAGGATTGTTAATGAAGGGGGGAAAAGGATTGTCAGGTGATTGTGATGTCAAGTGATTGACAGGTAGGCAGTCCCACTCACTGGTCAAACTTGGCCTGTAGGGCGGGTAGGGAAGATAAGGCTACAATCCGCTGCTTGGATCTTGTTTCCCAGTCCTGCAGTAGAAGGTAGATTCAGATGGTAGAAGTACCGTAGTTGTCCTGCCTCACCAAAGTTCAACTGGGAGGTGAATGGGCAATCAGGAAAGATCAGAACAATCATCCTTCTGAGCTGTGCTGGTCATTCTTCTGCCATCGTTCTGTACTGAACTATTGAGAACATTGTGTTACAGCATTTTATTTTTTAAAGGAGAAGGTGCACCTATGAGTGGAGGAAACTGGTCTGCTGCCAGCACAACCTTCTGTAGCTTGAGTCCCATGGGAACTAGTGGCGTGAGTTGTACACAATGCTACTATTTTCTTTGTATGTGCTCTTTTGGACTTCTTTTGGCAGAGCAAATATAGATTGCAAGGTCTCCTTGGGTGGAGAGAGCATGCAGTTTGTCTCCTCTGTGTTGCGTCTTCCTTGCTCAAGCGTTTGCATCTATAATGACCAAAGTCACAGAACTGAATCAACCCAAGGAGAGGTTGCCCCAGATTATAATCTACACACCCTACCAGCAAACATTGTTTTCCTATAGAAAGTAAAACGTTCCGGACACTCAGATTAAGGAAGCCTTATAGTGGTCTGTTTACTGCATGCCTTAAAGCAGCCTTCCCCAGCCAGGTGCTCTCCTGTAGTTTTGGACAGTTGCAACCAGCACAGTGGGATGATGCTGGGGCTGATGGGAGTGCAGCTGTACTAGCTGGGGCTGATAGGCAACATGTGGAGAGCAGCAAACTGAAGAAAGTTGCCCTAAGCCACAGGTTTCATTGTCACTGCATGCAGGAGGAGTTCATGGTCACCTTGGAGGATAGATGGGCCAGCTAAAAATCAGGGCTATGCACCCTCTCCAGCTATTCAGGCTACTAACTGGTTGTATTTTATTATTACATGTCATAAAGCCACTCAAGGTTGGGGAAAATTGAAGACTGGAACACAAATTCCTTAGTTATAATTAAAACATTGCAAAAGGACAGGAAAACCTTTAACATCTTGTCCTTTCCCCATCCTCTTATTCTATTTCCTGCTAGTAGATTCAGCTCCCTGCTCTGCAGCATGCCAGATGCAATTTAAAATTTTATACTGCTCTCCTCCAGATTCCTGTTGAGTGTGTTTTCAACTGATATGCAAGTAGAGTACAGCTGCTATATCAATATTGCCCTAGAAAAAATAGCACAGGCTTCCTCCTTTCTTGAACGGTTGCTAAGGGGATCTTTAGTTACAAGGTTGCACTGACATCGCTGGTATTGATAAGGGCTTGTTTTTAATACTAAAGAATGCAAAACACAATTAAAAGCTGCTTTTGCCTAACCACTGTAGTAATTAGATAAGCAGGCAATCAGGACGTGGAGAGGGAGGGAGGAAGAGCTTATCTAGTAATGAACTGAGCATTCCTCTTGTGTTCCAATGAGGGGGAGCAGCTCTCTAAGATGAGATGCTTCTATGGCTTGAACTGGAACAAAAACATGAAAGCCTGTAGGTTGTTTGAAGAACCAAAAACATGTTTCCAAAAGATACAAAGCCCTGTGCAAGAGTAGCGGTGGGGGAGTATCCTGTATAGTTATTCCAGCAGAACTATACATTTAAAAATAAAACAATTTTTAAAAGCAGACTTTGGGGCGGGTGGAACACATTTTGAATGCACAGCATTTCCTGGTAGGGCTAGGGAAGATCTGGTGAGGCACGCCTTGTCAGAGTATAGTCACTATTGAGCTAGATAGTGACTTGGGCTGGCTGGTCTGACAGGGTAAAGCAGCTCCCAACTGAAACCTGATCGTTATTGAGAATCATGGAAGAGCTGGAAGAGACTCTGAAGGCAATGGAGTCTGCTCCACCAATCTCAGTCTGCCCTCATCTAGGCCACAGCTGTCTGTCAGCTAGCCTGAGGGATGAGTGTCCTAGCAGTCAGCTTCGCCCCCTCCCCCTTAGACTGTGTACACACTGTACCTTTAAAGTACCGTATATTCATAGCCCTCAAATAATTCTGGGCTACTGAAGTGTATTAAAGGTTGCTGGATATTGCAACTCTCTGAGGGGTAAGGGGGGTAAGGTACAGTGACCATGCAGGGGACATATGTGATTTAGAGGTTTGGTGAGTATTCAGCCTGCTTTGCCCTTGTAGAGCTCAGCAGGGAGGAGATGGACAAAACGAGAGCTAGTTGGCTAAGCCTGTTTTGGCTCTGGCTCCACTGAGTGCTGGGCTCCCTGCCTTCTGCCTGACCAGTGCTAATGTGCACCAGCTACCGTTGCTTGAAGGCTTGACCGATGCAGCAGCCACCTGCTCAGTGCAGCATCCCAAGCAGACCACCACCCAGCAAAGAAGAACCCACTGCCTCCAAGGCATTCTGTATCTGTCAGACCCCGTGACCTTTAGGAAGCTTTTCCTTTTGTGTTGCTGGCATTTGCTTCCTTGCACTTTCAATCCATTCAACATATAACTTCAGAGGGCAGTTAAGGAAGCACAATTTTGAAAGGTGCCCTATGGAAACATGCCCTATGGAAACACATGCAGAACAGAACACATGTACAGCAGGGAGTGTGCATACAGGGATTTCTTTTTTAAAAAATGTGGGTGAGCATTAAAGCTCAGGAATAGAGAATGGTGACCCTCCAGATGTTGTTGGACTACAACTCCCATCACTGTCAGCTAGCACAGTGAATGCCCAGGGATGATGGGAGTCACAAGTTCCCCATCCATGCTCCAGCTGCAGTCTGAAGGAGTGCAGTCCAGGTTCCTACCACCTTGTTTTTCTGCTGTAGGGGTAGCCTTAGTCTAAGAATCCGCAGCACAAGCAAGAAAACTGCTGGGTGTCAGGGACTGGTTGGATGCATTAAATTGACAGCAGGAACCATCTGGGGAGGCCCCAAGGGAAGAATGGTCAGAGCCCAGGGATTGGTGGTGGGATGACAATGAGTGGTCAGAGGGAGAAGACTGGGAAAAGGTTTCAGAAGCTGAAGAGGTTAGAAGGCTTAGTGAGCAGGGGGAGCCTGTAGCAGAGAAAAGTCCAGAAGCAGAGGCAGAAGCAGGAGAGAGGGAGGAGGAAGGCCAAGAGGCAGAGATGAGTCAGGCTGGTGAAGATGCACTGGGGTCTATCCTTCCTGCTGTGACAAGCTCCCCCCCCCCCCGGCCTGGTCTCCCAGAACCAGTAGAGGCATGAATATGGCAGAGGAGAAATTAGCATCATGCAAGCAGTCTCAGATTGCTTGGGGAAAACCCTGGGGACTTAGGCAGTTGTGGGAAGGCAGTCCCAGCAACTGCTTAATGGGGGCAAGACCTGTCGGAGATGAGTTGCTGTGCTCATTTAGCCAGGCACTCCTGTTCAGAACACTTTTTTGCTAATAAAGAGTTAACTCCACTTACTTTGTGTGATTTACTGCTGGCTCGCTCCTGTCACTCTGTCTGTTATTATTAGAAGACCTCCACAACTCATACTATGGGTTGTGTTCCTGGATCAGGGTCCCAGATTTTCACAAGCTTTGTATTGAGCACGTTTGTTTGTTTGTTTGTTTGTTTCAAGGCAAAAGATCAGTGATTAATATTCATATGTTGATTCCAGTGTGGGAAGTTTCAGGTAAAGAACAGAAGCAGGCCTTTTGAAAATCCGACTTCATGAAGTTCACATGATGGAAAGTTACTGCAGGCTGAAATGGGGATGGGAAGATAATTTCCTACTGAAATTGCATGGATAACATCACCCTATTTTTAACCTAGTCCACAATAAGCTGTTTCCATTGCTGTCAGCTTCTCTCGTACATGAGCACTAATTAAACAGGAAGCTGAATTACAGTGAAGATGTGAGGCCTTCAGGTCCACAGGACCTAGAATGTCAGTGTTCTAACAAGTCTTTTTCTTCAAAAACTAATAAAAATGGGAGCTGACAACATCAATCAATTGTTGAATATTGTGGCTTTAAGAGATACAGAAACTGAGCATATCATTCCCCCCTTTTGAAAACAATACTCAAGGGAACCAGTACAATTAATAAAGGTAAAAGGTAAAGGTACCCCTGCCCGTACGGGCCAGTCTTGACAGACTCTGGGGTTGTGCGCCCATCTCACTTAAGAGGCCAGGGGCCAGCGCTGTCCGGAGACACTTCCGGGTCACGTGGCCAGTGTGACAAAGCTGCATCTGGCGAGCCAGCGCAGCACACGGAACGCCGTTTACCTTCCCGCTGGTAAGCGGTCCCTATTTATCTACTTGCACCCGGGGGTGCTTTCGAACTGCTAGGTTGGCAGGCGCTGGGACCAAGCAGCGGGAGCGCACCCCGCCGCGGGGATTCGAACCACTGACCTTTTGACCGGCAAGCCCTAGGCGCTGAGGCTTTTACCCACAGCGCCACCCGCGTCCCTCGTACAATTAATACACAAGAACAAAACCTGCTTCTTGCAGAAAATGTTGAAGCACTCCCCCTCTTGATGTAGTTCTTCTTTTCACTGACAAATGCCAAAGTTTTTGAAGTAAAAGTCATTAAGCGCAGGCATAACTTTGATGTTTCTTCAACTCTATTATCACAGAGAAACTCTTTGCAAACTTTTTTGAAGTAAAAGTCATTAAGTGGAGGCATAACTTTGATGTTTCTTCAATTCTGCTGCCTATTTTTCTGTCACAGAGAAACTCTGCAAACTGGTTGAAAAAAGAAGTCAGAATTGCCAGTGTCTAATTAGGATTGCTATCACCTTTCTCATTAGCTATTTCCATACGGAACAAAACACATTCTGGAGGGCCCTCGGGAGAAAGTTTTGTAAGGTGGCAACAAACACCTTTTTGTTTGTGACCCTCTGACCTCCACCCCCCCACCAGAGACTGACCGTGGAGGTCCAACAAGCACAACACTATCACCCTGTTGGTGAAAAGCATTTGATGGGATGCCAGCCAGGTACTATATTTTTCTGAATGGGTGGTGGTCGGGGGCGGTGTTTGTAAACTGGCGAGTTGGTGGCGAGTTTTATTTCTGAGCAAAAGGACAGTTTTGCATTTTGACTTGGTTTTTTTGTCTCCTGCATTTTTTGTTTTCATTCCTGTTGGGTTCAACACTGTTGTGAGTAGCACTGAGATTGCTTTGCAGAAGGCCTCTAGTCATGGCGTAGCCAGGTTTTTTGTTTGGGGGGAGAGCAGGAGTTTTGTTAGGTGGGGGACAGAACTGACATGATTGGTCAGTTAGTTTAGTATTTATATTGTTTTGCTTGATGTAGGGGAGCTGCTGCCCCCTCGCCCATGCCTCTAGCAAATCAAAAATAAAAATGGACCTCATGGGAAGGATTCTGTCACTGTTCTAGTGACCCCCTCAAACATCAAAGGGATTTTGCCTTAGTAAAGTCTTCTAGGGGCTGGCTCCAGATGTTATGGGCTGCAACACCCAGAAGCCCCAAACAGCAGCTTTTTAAAAAAATATATATATTAAAGATTTTCTTGTTTTACAGAAGTGTTTGCAATGTCTCTTTCGTATTTTTCCCCCCATGTAACATTTTTACAAATCCGTTTCATTTGTTGAGACATTGGGAAGAAAAGGGGGAAAGGTTGGGGTTGGCCTAGGATGTGGTTGTTCATTTGTGGTTGGCTGTGGTGGTCTTTGTTTTCATGTGTGAGTGTGGTGGCTGGGTGTTTTGGATCAGGTTAGCCATATTGATTTGTATGCTGTTGGTGGGTTTTTGTCATTGTCTTGTTGGGCTGTGTATGTGATAAAGGGGAGCCATACCGGGGTGAAGGTGTCTTCTTCTATTTGTTTCTGTGTCATTAAAGAAAGAGGGGGGTTTGCCCTGCCAGACATGAAGTTATATTATGAATCAGCAGCTTTCTGCTGGATAAAGGACTGGCTACTTCTTGAAAACACCGACATTCTGGATTTGGAAGGGTTCAACAATGCATTTGGGTGGCATGCATATTTGTGGTATGACAAGGTTAGAGCTCATAAAGCATTTAAGAACCATATTGTCAGGAAAGCAGTTTTTAATGTCTGGACAAGATATAAAGATTTATTAAAAACAAGACCCCAAGGTGGTTGTCACCTATGGAAGCTAAGGCTCTGAAAAGACTCAATATGGAGGCCAAATGGCCGAAATATTGGGAGATATTAGAACATGATGGAGATACATAGAGATTGCAGAGTTTTGAGAAATTAAAAGATAAAGTGCGAGACTGGCTACACTATTACCAAATCAGAGAGGTCTTTAATATGGACAAGAAAATAGGTTTCCAGGTGGAAAAATCGAAATTAGAAACGGAATTGTTAGAACCTAAAACTAAGGTACTGTCAAGAATGTACAACTTGCTGTTAAAATGGAATATTCAGGATGAAACCATCAAATCAGCTATGATTAAGTGGGCACAAGACATTGGTTATAACATTATGTTTGCTGACTGGGAACGGTTATGGACCACTGGTATGAAATTTACGGCATGTAATGCCTTGAAAGAAAATATTATGAAAATGATTTACAGGTGGTACATGACACCAGTCAAGCTTGCAAAGATATATCATTTGCCTGACAATAAGTGTTGGAAATGTAAGGAAACTGAGGGAACTTTCTTTCACCTCTGGTGGACGTGCCCAAAGATAAAGGCTTTCTGGGAAATGATCTATAATGAACTGAAAAAGGTATTTAAGTATACCTTCCTTAAGAAACCAGAGGCCTTTCTCTTGGGCATTGTTGGCCAGAAGGTGTTAAAGAAGGATAGAACCTTTTTTATGTATGCAGCAACAGCAGCAAGAATACTTATCGCAAAGTATTGGAAGACACAAGATTTGCCCACCTTGGAAGAATGGCAGATGCAATTGATAGACTACATGGAACTGGCAGAAATGACTGGCAGAATCCGAGACATGGGAGAAGAACAAACAGAAGAAGAATGGAAGAAATTTAAAGATTATCTGCAAAAACATTGTAAATTATTTGAATGTTAAAGTGATGCAGGATAGTGAGACAATGTGGCATTAGTGACAAAGCTGAAAGGAATGTGCAAAGATGTTTTATGAGTAACAAATAAAAAAACACAGTTAAATTAATCAAATGATGGGGGATTAGAAGATAAGTGGACAGCAGTGGGAATGGTTAATTTATAAGAAATTAAGAAATATTAAAATTAGTCAAAATAGAGGAAGAATTTGCTGAAACTAAATTGGAAATTTGAATACAGAAAAGGGAGATGTGAGGAAGTCAGGAAAGTAAGTTATATGAAATTAAGAGTTGAACTTACATATTTTTGTTTGGTTTTTGTGTTTTTTATCGTTTATTGTTTGTTGTTGTGTTATTTTGTCTTGTTTGTTATTATAAATCTGTTGAAACCTTAATAAAAATCTTTTTTAAAAAAAATTGTTTCTGTGTCAGTTTCAGTTTATTGGTTATTTTTTCTAGTAGGGCTGTTTCCCATACTATTTGGTACCATTGGCCCATGCTTACTCCTGACAGGTCTCTCCAGTGTCTGGCTATGCTGCTTCTGGTTGCTGAAAGTAGGTGGGCGATGAGTTCATTGTGATGTGAGTGGGCATTATTGTCTTGGAAGATGTTTAGTAAGGCCAATTCTGGGGTGATTTCTAATATTTACTTGGTTATTTTACTTATTGTATGGTTGTTGTCCAGAATAGTTGGATTTTGGGGCACTCCCACCAAATGTGGAGGTATGTGCCTGTGGAGGTGCACCCTCTTCAGCATTTTGGTGAGGTTCCTGGGCGTATTAACACTAGTTTTCTTGGTGTTAGGTATCACCTGTAGATGAGTTTTAGAGAGAGTTATTTTCTTTTCGTTGATATGGATTTAAAGGGGGGTTTAGACCATATTTTGGTCCATTGAGTGGGGTTAGTCTCATAGCCTATGTCATCCTCCCATTGTTTTTTGATTGCAAACAGCAGCTATTGAGCCAGTGTCCTGCAGAGCGATTCTCAAGAGGCCTTGGTCCTTATCAGCTTTGCAATCTTCCCTTTCATCTCACCTTTTCTTTGGGTCTGGCTAATATAGGCTTCATCCTGAACTTTCCTCCTCTCCCCACAAAAAAACTGTTGAGCAGGAAATGCTCAGTGGGCGTCACCCACAGAGCTGGGTCTGGGCATAGCATTGTTGACTTCTGTTTAGCCTGGTTCACACATCAGGTTGGTCAGCTGGTGCATCCAGCCAGGATCTAGAGTATCTCTTGAAATGGGGACAGGTTTCTTTCCACATTCTCTCCTATCCATGAAGAATGCTGTGTCCTCCTGCTGGACTAGGAGGTGTGCCCCTTGGCTGTTGCCTCAGTGCCTGCTCCTGGGCTTCTCCTTACAGACCACAAGGAAGCCTTTGCTTGCACCGCATCCTATGAGAACCAGACCCCCATATGCCCAAAGGATCCCTGCCTCCCTTGTTCTGTACATGCTACTACTTGGCCATGGCGCCACTTCTACCTCCAGGAGCTCTCCTTACTTTTACAGCTAGAAAGGCAGGCTTCAGAGGTGTGTGTGCATTTGGGACCCAAATCCCACCAACTGTGCCTCAAAGGCTGCAGCTTCCCATTTCCCCATGCCATTTTTAAAAATTTTGCCCACAGTGGGACTTGCCTCCGAGGAAACCTTCCTACGATTGGGCCATGCAGCCCACTACCCTTTCCATTTCATTGTTGCAAGGTCTTAACTCTGCAGACCCCTTCATGGATCACTGCCTTGCAGTGGTGAAGGGGCTTGAATAACTCAGAGAAGCTATGAACTATGCCGAGCAGGGCACCCAAGATGGACAGGTCATAGTGGAGAGTTTTGACCAAATGTGATCCACCTGGAGGAGGAACCGGCAAGCCACTCCAGTATCCCTGCCAAGAAAACTTCGTGGACAAAGACAACAGGCATATAAAAGTTATGACGCTGGAAGATGAGCCCCTCAGGTCGGAAGGCGTCCAACATGCTACTGAGGAAGAGCGGAGGACAAGTACAAGTAGATTCAGAGCTGATGAAGCAGCTGGGCTAAAGCCGAAAGGTCGCTCAGTTGTGGATATCTCTGGAAGTGAAAGGAAAGTCCAATGCTGTAAAGAAAAATATTGCATAGGAACCTGGAATGTAAGAACCATGAACCTGGGTAAGTTGGATGTGGTCAAAAATGAGATGGCAAGAATAAATATTGACATCCTGGGCATCAGTGAACTAAAATGGACGGGAATGGGCGAATTCAGTTCGGATGACTATCATATCTACTACTATGGGCAAGAATCCCGTAAAAGAAATGGAGTGGCCCTCATAGTCAACAAAAGAGTGGCGAAAGCTGTACTGGGATGCAATCTCAAAAATGAAAGAATGATCTCGATACGAATCCAAGGCAGACCTTTTAACATCACAGTAATCCAAGTTTATGCACCAATTACTGGTACTGAAGAAACTGATCAATTCTATGAAGACTTACAACACCTTATAGAAGTGACACAAAAGAAGGATGTTCTTCTCATTATAGTGGATTGGAATGCTAAAGTAGGGAATCAAGAGATAAAAGGAACAACTGGCAAGTTTGGCCTTGGAGATCAAAGTGAAGCAGGGCAAAGGCTAATAGAGTTCTATCAAGAGAACAAGCTGGTCATCACAAACACGCTTTTCCAACAACACAAGAGACGACTCCACACATGGACATCACCAGATGGGCAGCATCGAAATCAGATTGATTATATTCCCTGCAGCCAAAGATGGAGAAGCTGTATACAGTCAGCAAAAACAAGACCTGGAGCTGACTGTGGCTCAGATCATCAGCTTCTTATAGCAAAATTCAAGCTTAGACCGAAGAAAGTACGAAAAACCACTGGGCCAGTAAGATACAATCTAAATCAAATTCCACACAGTGGAAGTGAGGAACAGGTTTAAGGATTTAGATTTCGTGGACAGAGTGCCTGAAGAACTATGGATGGAGGCTCGTAACATTATACAGGAGGCAGAAACGAAAACCATCCCAATGAAAAGGAAATGCAAGAAAGCAAAGTGGCTGTCCAATGAGGCCTTACAAATAGCGGGGGAGAGAAGGCAAGCAAAATGCGAGGGAGACAGTGAAAGATACAGGAAATTGAATGCAGATTTCCAAAAAATAGCAAGGAGAGACAAGAAGGCCTTTTCAAACGAGCAATGCAAAGAAATAGAGGGAAACAATAGAATGGGAAAAACCAGAGATCTGTTCAAGAAAATTGGAGATATGAAAGGAACATTTCGTACAAAGATTATCATAATAAAGGACAAAAGTGGTAAGGACCTAACAGAAGCAGAAGACATCAAGAAGAGGTGGCAAGAATACACAGAGGAATTATACCAGAAAGATATGGATGTCTCGTACACCCCAGGTAGTGTGGTTGCTAACATTGAGCCAGACATCTTGGAGAGTGAAGTCCAATGGGCCTTAGAAAGCACTGCTAATAACAAGGCCAGTGGAAGTGATGGTATTCCAGCTGAACTATTTAAAATTTTAAAAGATGATGCTGTTAAGGTGCTACACTCAATATGCCAGCAAGTTTGGAAAATTCAGCAGTGGCCAGAGGATTGGAGAAGATCAGTCTACTTCCCAATCCCAAAGAAGGGCAGTGCCAAAGAATGCTCCAAATACCGCACAGTTGCACTCATTTCACACGCTAGCAAGGTTATGCTTAAAATTCTACAAGGAAGGCTCAAGCAGTATGTGGACTGAGAACTCCCAGAAGTGCAGGCTGGATTTCGAAGGGGCAGAGGAATCAGAGACCAAACTGCAAACATGCGCTGGATTACGGAGAAAGCTAGAGAGTTCCAGAAAGACATCTACTTCTGCTTCATTAACTATGCAAAAGCCTTTGACTGTGTTGACCACAGCAAACTATGGCAAGTTCTTAAAGAAATGGGAGTGCCTGTTCACCTCATCTGTCTCCTGAGAAATCTCTATGTGGGACAAGAAGCTAATGTTAGAACTGGATATGGAACAACTGATTGGCTCAAAATTGGGAAAGGAATTTAACTTATTTAACTTATATGCAGAATTCATCATGCGAAAGGCTGGGCTGGATGAATCCCTAGCCAGAATTAAGATCGCCGGAATAAATAACAACCTCAGATATGCAGATGATACAACATTGATGGCAGAAAGTGAGGAGGAATTAAAGAACCTTTTAATGAGGGTGATAGAGGAGAGCACAAAATATGGTTTGAAGCTCAACATCAAAAAAAACGAAGATCATGGCCACTGGGCCCATCACCTCCTGGCAAATAGAAGGGGAAGAAATGGAGGCAGTGAGAGATTTTACTTTCTTGGGCTCCATGATCACTGCAGATGGTGACAGCAGCCACGAAATTAAAAGACGCCTGCTCCTTGGGAGAAAAGCAATGACAAACCTAGAGAGCATCTTAAAAAGCAGAGACATCACCTTGCCAACAAAGGTCCATATAGTTAAAGCCGTGGTTTTCCCAGTAGTGATGTATGGAAGTGAGAGCTGGACCATAAAGAAGGCTGATCGCCGAAGAATGGATGCTTTTGAATTCTGGTGCTGGAGGAGACTCTTGAGAGTCCCATGGTCTGCAAGAAGAACAAACTGATCCATTCTTAAGGAAATCAGCCCTGAGTGCTCACTGGAAGGACAGATCGTGAAGCTGAGGCTCCAATACTTTGGCCACCTTGTGAGAAGAGAAGACTCCCTGGAAAAGACCCTGGTTTTGGGAAAGATGGAGGGCGCAAGGAGAAGGGGACGACAGAGGACGAGATGGTGGAACAGTGTTTTGGAAGCTACCAGCATGAGTTTGATCAAACTGTGGGAGGCAGTGGAAGACAGGAGTGCCTGGCGTGCTCTGGTCCATGGGGTCACGAAGAGTTGGACACGACTAAACAACAACAACTCTGCAGAGGAAGAAATGTCCCTGTAAGCGACAGCACAGGCCATCTACACATAGGCAGGCCACACAGCTTTTTGGAGTGAACAAGAGGAGGATGAGATTTTCATCCAGAAAATAAATACATTTTAAATAACTTTCTAAACACTGTCTCACGGCATGTTAGTGTGTCGGCTGCAATGTGTAATTATGCTGTGCAAATGCTTCCTGCGCTCCTCCTGGGGCTGGAAAGGGGTTAGTTTAACCTCTGGTTTGCTAGTGAACCTGAATTACTATGTCGTAATATGATGTATGTCTAAAAGTGTGTCGCTAACATGAAAAGTTTGGAAAGCTCTGACTCAGCTAAATAACAGCTACAGCTAGAACCATCATTCCTTGGTGCCCTTCAGTTTCAATTGAGCTGCTTTGCTTAAAAGGCCACACATGCAGCAATTCTGGACAATCCTCATTTCCAAAACAGCAGTGCATCACTTGTCACTATGAAGAATGCAGAAGTAGGGATTGAGGGAAAAAGTAAAACCACCTCAATTATCCTAGTTTAAATACTGCATATCAACATTTGCTAATGACTTGTCCTTTACAAATGGTTTTACTGTGATATTATGGTGGTATTACATGTTACATATTATATATTACATGTTACATATTACATGTGGTAAAATGTAAAAAACCTCTACACCACATAAAGCCTAGAGCAATTGCTTAGAAGTAGCTTTCCTCTGAACCCACCTATGCGGGAATAGGGAACATATTTGATATCCAGGCATGCTAGTTTGGAGAAAACGGTTCCCACCTTTTATTTGCTGGTAGTCTCCAAACTTCCAAATTAATCATTATTGCTAATTTTAACTTTTAAGGAACTTTTGAACTTCCTAGCACCATCTATTTCTTCATCAGCTTAGACCAGGCTTCCTCAAACGCGGCCCTCCAGATGTTTTTTTGCCCTACAACTCCCATGATCCCTAGCTAGCAGGAACAGTGGTCAGGGATGATGGGAATTGTAGTCTCAAAACATCTGGAGGGCGGAGGCTGAGTAAGCCTGGCTTAGACCAACCCTTGCTGGCTGGGTGACACCCACCTGCTTAAGAACTTCCATCATCTCCAGCAAAAACATCTGGAAGACACCAAGCTGGGGAAACATGGATTCTGAAATGTCTTTTCAGAATGCTGCTGGCAAGACAGCATTATCAGGTACCAGTTACTTGGAATATAATTGGGCTCCAATTGCTTTCAAAGCCCAACTGAAAATGCTGATTATAAGCTCTAAAGGCTTGAGAAAATAGTGTGCTTGAAGAACTGCCTACCAATTAAAATCTACAGAGGATTAAGAACATAAATCAGAAGAACCTTGCTGGATGAGGTCAGTGGCCATCTAGTCCAACATCCTGCTCTCAGAGTGGCTGGACAGTTGCCTTTGGGAAAACAGCAAGCGGCCCCCTCCCCTCCCCAGGCTTCCAGCAACTGTTTTTCAGAAGCACTGCTGCCTCCTAGCCCTTATTTGATAGTGATAAGCACAGACCAGTTAACACTGACATGAGAAATAGCTTTCTCCACAGTACCACCTAGGCCTTGGCACTGCCTTCCACTCCACATTGCACAGTAATGGCATTTTTATTTTGATTTGCACTCCCCTCTACAAGGTCACCGATACAGCCTCCCACTTTGGTTTTCATATGCTATCTTGATTGCTATACTTTATTGCCTACCTCTATTTTTTAAAAAGGTATAGTCAGTGCTCTCCTGGTCCCGACTAGAGACAGGGAACCTACACCCCTCCAGTTCCAACTCCCAATACCTTGGAGTGCTTGTGCAAATGAGAGTCCACACAGGGGACACCAGGTTTCTCACCCTTGGCCTATAGCTTGTGCATAAAGGAGTTACTGAATTATAGACGTAAATAAAATTTCTACAGTAACAGCAGCCTATTTCACCCCATATAACATTGTGCTAAATTGTTAGATGCTGTGTTTTTAAAGCTAAACTGTGTGGCGTGCTTGTTAAAGGAGGCAGGAGAGAGAAAGCTGTACCCCAAGGTGTAAAAGGTAAAGGTACCCCTGCCCGTATGGGCCAGTCGTGTCAGACTTTAGGGTTGTGCGCCCATCTCACTTAAGAGGCCGGGGGCCAGCACTGTCCGGAGACACTTCCGGGTCACGTGGCCAGCGTGACGAAGCTGCTCTGGCAAGCCAGCACCAGCGCAGCACACGGAAACACCGTTTACCTTCCCGCTAGAAAGTGGTACCTATTTACCTACTTGCACATAGGGGTGCTTTCGAACTGTTAGGTGGGCAGGAGCTGGGACCGAACTACGGGAGCTCACCCCGCCGCGGGGATTCGAACCGCCGACCATGCGATCGGCAAGCCCTAGGCACTAAGATTTTACCCACAGCGCCACCTGCGTCCCTACACCCCAAGGGGTAGAGTTACGATATACAGGCAGCCCTAAAGCCACACATACTTTTAATGAAATGGATCTGCTTTTTTGGATATGAGACAAACTCTGCTCAAGAACATCTAAATATTAACCCTATCACTGCTACCCTTGGGGTGGTGCTGTGTGAATATACTGTCTGTACAGTGGTACCTCGGGTTAAGTACTTAATTCATTCTGGAGGGCCATTCTTAACCTGAAACTGTTCTTAACCTGAAGCACCACTTTAGCTAATGGGGCCTCCTGCTGCTGCCGCACCACTGAAGCACAATTGCTGTTCTCATCCTGAAGCAAAGTTCTTAACCCGAGGTACTATTTCTGGGTTAGCGGAGTCTGTAACCTGAAGCGTATGTAACCCGAGGTACCACTGTATTCCCAAAAAGCACTTGGAACCAGATCTCTCTCACACACACTGAAGGATCCAGCAAAAATACTTTTTAAGGCTACCTTTAATACATGGCAATTCATGTTTCCAACAATCATAAAAATGTCTCTGGGTGTCCACAGCCAGATACTTGGCCCTTGGGTAGCTAATGCTGTGGGGAAAGCACTTTAAATTCAGCTGCAGTGATGAAATAAGTGAACTGGCAGGCATACCCTGTGTGAGCTTTAAACCTTCCCCAAGCGAGACAGAGCTGTCCCCACGTTCTAGAAACTGGATGGTATCAGCAACTGCCCAGATCAATGAATGGGTTGCTCCTCAGTTGGTATCTTGATCAGCCAGTACCTAAATTCTTCTGTTTCTTCCCTTTAGGAGCAGGAGTGGCTAACACAGGCTCTCCAGCTGCTTTGGACTACCAACTCCTATCAGCCACAGCAAATTACAATGGATGATGGGAGCTATAGTCCCAATATCCAAGGGGACCACACAACAGCTTCCCCTGCTCTAGAGGAAAGTGCCTTTATGGTATATTTAGGCTCAGAAGAGACCACCACCCCCACACCAAATATGCTGTACCTCTTCAGTGGAAGCTGGTTTGTTAGCCAATTTTGACTGAAAAGCAAACAGATGCTGCCAACAAGTGTGCTTCTGTTCCCGAGCAGAGTGAAAGCTTCAACAGCTTGTTTACTTCCAAGACTTCTCCCTTTATTTCACAGAAAGGCTGAGTATGATCATGGGTATCAACTTAAGCTTATTCCCATTTATCAATAGTGAGCCTTCCTAGGCACTCTGAACCCTGACATGGTCAATATTCTATGTCCCTGGGTGTCATTACAGAGGTTGGAGATTGACAGCACCATGTGTTTTTCTTTGTCTCCCATCCAAGTACTAACCAGGCCCGACCCTGCTTAACTTCCAAGATCAGATGGGATTGGGTGCTTTCAGAGTGGTGTGGCTGCAGGCTTTTTAAAAGAATTGTTTGGAATTTTGCTGGCATTTTTCATGTCCATTCTGAATGCATCACGACTCACACTAGATTTTGAAACTGCTTCCCAAAAGAAGTAAAATAACCCTAACACTGGTCTAATATAATAAATTATGAGTGTATTTAGAAACGATTACAGGAATAAACAAACACACATAACTCATGCTTTTGAAAGAGTGCAGAGCCTGGCGGAAATCTATTTCAGTACAAGTTGCGCCTTTAATCTTAAATGTTACAATACAAAAAATAATAATAATAAAAATTGGTCAATGGCATAAGAGCAGTTAACTTTTATACACAACTTTTCTACGAAAACTGCATTCCTCCAGGAAGTTTTCAAATGCAACTGGATTGAATTTCAATTTGAGGGAGTATTTGTTCTTATACACAATAGTTAAGTCCCTCAACACATCAATTAAATGCATTTAAAAAAACAATAAAGAATCAAAAACAAAATGAAACTCAAAAAGGCTTCAGAAACGGAAGTCAGAAACATAAATCATATTCATGGAGTGCTTTTTGCCACATCCACGGCTAGTGAACCTTTCTGGTTTTCTGACCAATGGTCAGTATATTTCCTTTTGCAGTTTTGCCTTGAATTCAAAAGAGATAACAACATTTAGAGTGAACTTGCTAGCTTGCAAACAAGTATATATATATATTTTTTGGTTGTGTTGAAAACAATAGGCTTTACTAGGACAACAGAAGAAATGAATAGAAATACCAAGATTCAATGACATCATAACTGGGATGTTAAGACTTGGCATAAATTAGGCTCCAGCAGAGCATTTGGAAGATTTTAACAGCATTTAACTTGCTGATATGCCAGGAAGCCTTAATCAAATACTAGAACATTCTCATATAGCGGTCACAAGACTCAAAATAAATACTGACCTCTTTCTATATTAAAAAAAGAACACAAAAAAACCAAAACCCAGAATCTTATTCTGCATTCTTCTTACAGCATACGGGATCTGTACATATTTTATTTTTGGACAAAACATGATGTGTTCCACGCAGCACAGAGCAATTGAGGTATGATGTCCAATAAAGGTGGCTAAATTCCATAGTGAGAGTTAAGCAGGAACTCTTAAATCTAAGACAGGTTGAGTGTTCCCCCCACTCCTGCAGCCTCCAGAAGTGAAGACTTGGTTTTCAGTTGCCATTAGCCACGGGTAAAGCAGGGAGACTAGAAGAGGTCGTGAGTGGGTGGGAGCAGGGGGGAAAGAATGAACCACAGCCCTTTGGCATGAGTACTGAAGCTCACAGCTTATAGTCAACAGCAGCTTGAGTCATCTCCAGCAAGGAATGCTAGGCAGTAGAAACCATCTTAACAGGAATAAAGATCCAAATGGTTCAGCACATGCTCTTGGAGCTGCAGGATTCTTTTCTTTTTTTCCTATGCACTGTGTGCTTTTGCAAAAGAGAGGACAACAGTTTCCCTCCATGGTTCTTAAGTGAAGGTAAATGCAAAATGCACTTCTTTACAGTCTTCCTATGGCACAGTCATGTCCGCTTTGCACGTTAAACCTCCTGTCTTTCCCTTGCTGCACAAAATCATTGAACCTAACATATTCCGCATCTTGGAAGATTCATTTAGTCCAGAAACCATGCTTCCTATTTCAATGTTTGCTGTTGTTTTGACACTGTACACATTTACATCTCATTTGTATAGTGTTTCAGGGTAGGTGTGTTGTTCTCTCCAAACACTGCAGACTAACTAGCTACATAATATTGACATGCCGCTCATCGAAGGCTCACACGAGAACACTTCTGGCAGCTCAATGACATTTCTAACAGTCAGACAGTAAAAAAAGAAAGAAAAAAGGGGGGTCCCAACCCCTTTCAGGCTTTATAAAGCCTTTTTTAAAAAACAAAACAAAACAAAAACAAAAATTAGTAATCATGGATGTCTTATTCATTCCGTTTAACTTGAACCTGTTTAAAAGATGACAGGGAGGGAGAGAGCAGATTTTAAAATAGTACAGAATAAATCAAGAGAGAAAAGCAGGTTACTTAACTGAACATGACAGCTACGTTTACTGGCAGAAAGGCAGAGTTTTTCGTAAAGTTAGCTAAGGTTGAGAAATATCCCTGGATTCTTTTGCAACAGGGATTTTTTAAAAGTAAAAGGATTTTTTTTTAAAGTAACAAAAACTAACCTAATCATTGGCAATTGCTCAACTTAAAATATACCACAAATAACTACACTATTTTAACTGTGGCACCCCTGGAGGGCTGGCAGGTGAGAACTTCCATACCTAGTTTCCATTGAGCTGCTGCGAAACTCCACTATGGTCAGCTATTGACCTCTCGCGGCTTTTACTCTCTCGCTCTTCGTCCTCTTCATCTCGCTCATCGTTTCCACTGTGGTTTTTACAGTAAAGCCTAAGAAGACAATACAAAGTAGGGGCGGGGGGGGGGGGGAACAACCCATGTCACAGGGTGTTCATCTAGTCCAGTGCGTGCCATTGTGATTATGTTTACGTTTGCTTTTTAATGTATTTCACCAGTTGCGTTTTATGAGCTATTGTAAAACCAACCTGAAAATGTTTAATTTAAGACCAGGGATAGAAATGTTTTAAATAACCAAAATGAATGGGTAAATATTCTGGCCTTAGGGCAAGCCAAACAGATTTAGTGGTTCTAAATTTGAGATACGCAAGGTTATCGTGTCTCTCACTTGTGCATTGCTTCCTTGCTGTTGTCACCAACTATCTATAAATGGGGCTAAGGTTCCTCAATCACTGTAAAGCTAATGGGGGGGGGGAGAGTAGGATGGGACTGATCTCTGAAGGTATTAGTAGTGAGGCTGAATTTGACCAAAACCCTTTCTTTCCTTGCAGCAAAATATCTTCCACCAAACTACTGTCCAGAGAATAAAAAGACTTTGGAGTGTTTGACCAAATCTGTGCTAATCCAGTTCTTGCTGGTCCTTCATAGGTCTCTTATACATGCAGATAAGGTCACATGCAGATCCCACAATAATTCCTAACCCCTTCAGAGCAGCCAGGTTAATCTAAAAGCCTAATATGCAATTGTGAAATACAATGGACCATTGCCATTTATTTGGGTAGTTACATAAGGGAGTGTGGAAAGTATTCATCTCTGTTCAGTATTCAGTAGCATATAAGGGGTGAAATGGAGACAATAAATATCTAGCATCTATTTGGTATTCACACAAGTCCTACTCACAGTTAACCAACTGAAATTAATGTACATTAATATTTTAAATCTTTTTCCCCCTGAAAATTTTCCAGTGCCCTATGTCTACTGGAATCTCATTTAGCACTTACTTAGCACTGATTTAATCAACAAAACTAAAAGAAGTATAGCATTTATATTTTATATGCTATTTAAAATCTCTCAAGATTTTCCAGTAGCCAAAATATCTGTACTGGAATATTTGATTAGGGAGAAAAATAAGCACTGCTGAACTACACTAATAGCCCAATCCAAGCATGTCTATTCAGAAGTAAACGGCTCCTTTACTCAATGGGACTTATTTTTCATCAAATGTGTACAGAAACAACCTAATGAATCTTACTTCTAATTAGATACAAAAATGATCACTCTGCGTTATACTCAATCCAATTCAAAGCTTATTTATAAAACACATTTTACTGAAACACTTGTAAATATTATAAGCCATGTCAACTCAGGCATGTGTCAGTTTATGTGGCTTAAATTAAAGAGCTGGGGGGGGGGGGCAGAATGAAGGCACCGGAAACCATTAGAGTACTAATTCTAACATGGCACAAAGCCCTAAGTGCGCGCGCACACACACACACACACACACACACACACACACACACATATATTTATCACAGCCACCTGAATAAAGTTCACTACAATTCTCAAGCTGTCCATGTACAGATATATTTATTTACATACATAATGTATACCCCCAATGAATACTTCAGTACATATTCTTGTTCCCAGCATGGCTAACAATAGCAATAAGCATACAACTAAAAATCTATTAAGTTATTAATTAATTTTATATTGGGAATATGTTTTTTCCAAGTCCCAACAAAAAATACATAGCAGCTGAAAGCTTTGTGGGAGCTTTTCTGCTTCACACCACTGCTTGTTAAGATGCTGTTTTTGGGTGTGAAAAGCACTTGTTGAACTCAATCAATTGGCCATGGCTTTCCTTCCAGGTTCCTAATACTGCAAATTCTTTAGGAGGAACTAACTGAATCAGTTGGGCACAAAAAGCCAGAACTAAGTACCATTCTATCCTCCCTGCACTGCAAAGCAATCCAACAAGACTGTGCTCAAGACATCTGAAGGCACTTTCCAGGTAAATCAAGCTAAGACACTCAAAGAAGGAAAAACAAATAAGGCAACATGAAGCCAAACCACCAAATCTGAAGAGACAGAACTTGCACCCCACTGTTCAGGAAATGCCACTTGGGGTCAGACCTTTGGGGTCAGACACAATGGCAATAAGGCCATTAGGCAATTTGGGTGTGAACCTGGGGTGCTGGAGAGCAGTCATCCGTAAGAAGAACTGTCATAGGAAACTGCAGTTGGTGTTGAAACCACCTAGAAAGGGTCAGATGGCCTGAGCTCCCAGAGAGACAACACTGGGCTGGACAAACAGCCTGATGTGCTGTCATCTCACTTTGGCCATCACTTTCAGCAAATCCCTTCTCAGCTTCCACTTGCTATTTGCTTTGGGAGGGGCGTGCGCGAAGAAATAACTGCATAAGAACTATTCAGCTAATTATAAACAGGAGTGGCGAGCTTGTAGCCCTCCAGATGTAAGTAAACTCAATTCAGCCCAAGCCAGCGTGGCCAATAGATGATGAGAGTTGTAGTTCAGCTACAAGGAACACAGGTTCCCCATCCCAGGTACAGAAAACGCTATTAATACAGACCCACTAAATCAGAGGTTGGGAACCTGTGGCTCTCCAGATGTTGCTAGGCTACAACTCCCATCACCCCTGACCACTGGCCATGCTCAGCAGGGTTGATGGAAGTTAGAAGCCACCTACAACTGAGGACTGCAGACTCCCCAC
Organism: Podarcis melisellensis; assembly: GCF_964234715.1. Taxonomy (NCBI): domain Eukaryota; kingdom Metazoa; phylum Chordata; class Lepidosauria; order Squamata; family Lacertidae; genus Podarcis; species Podarcis melisellensis. The sequence goes on along the minus strand of NC_138547.1, from coordinate 49,382,397 downwards.
CCCTGCACTACATTTAGGAACACAAAGAACATGGTTGTAGAGCAACGTTTCAAAAGCATGCTTTTTAATACATTAAAACACACAAGTTTAACTTTGGCAGAATGCCTTCCTAATTTCAAAACAGAATGCTTACCGGAAACATTCTGTGTTAAGCATAGTGAAGAAGTCTACAGTCTTCAGTGGAACAAATTGAAATATACTGCCTCATGCGAGTTTCCTGTTGGCCAAAACATACATGCCTCTCTATTCACATCAGTTCAACTACATAGAAATGATAACCCCATGGCCAGCCTGCCCTATGCTCCAGTAAAGTGTGTGGCAAAGTAAAAGAGAATGCATTTACTTGTAAATTCCTCGTGACATGTTCTCAATGTATTTTGCTTTGTCTTGCACTCCACAGTGGTAATGGTAAGTCTTGATACAGGCCTTGATTTCGCATCCAATAGTTGCACCAGACTGACTACAAAGGGTGCATTTCTGTTACACAGAGACATTAGAGGGAGGAGACAGAGACACAGAGAGAGAGGGGGGGTAGGGGGGAGAGAGAGAGGTATTAATCTACATCTTCCTGCTTCACAATAAATTTCATATTCTTAAAGTTCTCATTTCTGGTAACATTTTTCAACAGCATGCAAGCAGTTTGCTCGGGAATTCATGTTATTAAAACTTTTAAAAGTAGATACAGCCGCTCAACATGCATTACTTTCTATCTGCAGTAGTGGCTAATGTGAGAGACCAGGGGAGACTTGGCTCCAAACCTCTGCTTTACTACAAAGCTTATTCTGTCACTTTGGGTCAGTCACTGTTCTCAAGTCTACAGTTGCTGTGAGAAGAAAGGGTGCAAGGAATCATGTCTGCAGCACTCAGCTCTTTGGAGAAGAGGCAGGGTAAAAGCAAGGTGGGTGGATAGGTCAGGCTCAGACAAGAAGGACATACCATTCTTTTCCCTCGTTTGATTTCTTGAAGTACAGTTTTAATATCAAAATCACCAAACTCTGCCCTTGAAGTTGTTGTCAATTGTACAGTGCCAGAAGAGAACAGCTAGGAAGAAAGGAGAGGCAAAATATTAGGAATGTGGGAAAACTTGGCTGTGTGGGACGTCAAAAAAGGACATGTGACAGGCAGATGGCGATGTGCTGAGGCTTTAAAAGGGGTATGGGCACATTCACTGAGGGCAAAAGAGATCAGTCAATGACTACTAAGTATGCTAGCTATATAGGTTCAGAGGCAGTACAAAGTGAGGGGATAAGTTTTGGCTTCAAGGCTTGTTTATAAAGGCATCTTGGAAACATCTGGCTGGTAACTATGGGAAAGAGGATGCTGGACTAGATGAACTTTTGGTTTAACCCAGAAGCACTTTTTATGTCATTAAACTAGGTGGCACCGTGAAGTGTGCAAGCCCTGGCTGGTAGATGGCTATATTTCAAATTAATGTGAAGCTCTGAGGAGGTGGACATCCAGCTTATGATACTATGTCATGGGAAAAGTTTCACTGAAAATGTTTGAACTCCCAGAGAATAAGGACAAAATGACTTTTCTCACCATGCACTTGTAATGTGCAGCTGCCTTTTTGGCATTGAATATATGAAGCTTCCCTCGAGCTTCATTTTCTTCTTCACCTGCATGACAGAATCCACATTTAGGTTTTGTATCACTGGGGCTGCTTCTGTGTGGCGATCTGTCTCTCTGGAAGAAAAAAACTTTTCTAAAATGTGCCAGAACAAGAAATATGGTTTCAACACAAGGCAACAAAGTAAGTTCATTATAAAAAAGAGACCTAGACTTCTTTGAGAGGTTTATAAACAAACATAGAATGCACTTACATAAGAACTGCTTTCTACATCATCTGTGCCATGTGAAGATGTGGATCGAGTATCTTCTGGCTGCCCTTTGAGACTCAATTTTCTGGGCCTTCCTTTGCGCCCCTTCTTTTTGGGAGGGGATGTTTCCAACTCATTTAGTTCATTTAAACCTTCTCCTAAATCTGAAGGAAGAAAACCCCCACACATAAAAAGGCTAGAATGGTTTTTCACAAGCTCCTGTAGGGTACCCACCCACCGGCACAAAAGATTGCCTGGGGAAGAAAGCAGGGCTTGCTTTGACATGGCAGCAGCAATTTATTGGGCTAAACCCAGGCTACTTTTTAATTATTTGAAAACCTGTGTTATAAGACCCCAATGTTCCCCACTGCCATAATCACAATAACCTGGGAAAGCAAGTTCCAAATAACTTATGTAAGCTCACTTCCAGTTATAGGAAGGGAGGAACTGATACGGCTAAAGTTCTCCCATGTTCACTTCTCCCATTACTTCTGAATATACATAACAGATTCCCAGAATAAGCAGCCAAAGAGCAAAAACAAGTATTTTCTTACAGTGTTCCTTGAATTAAACAGTGCAGTTATTAGAATGTCTACTCAAACCATTAGGGCTTGCTTATTCTGCTTGTTCAATGTACTGTACACTGAATAGGTTGTTGTTCTGTTCTTGCTAATAAGTCTTTTGAGACAAGAAAACATGCAGGCTCCCATTTCTCTAGAGGTCAAAGCACACTCTGCTCATGGAGTTTTGATTAAAAATGTGGACACTTTTTCAATGAGCCCAACTTCAGCCACACACCAATAGTGAGGGAACAACCAATAGTGAGGGAACACACCAAAGGCTGAGGGAACAGCCTTTTTGGTATTTTTGAGGGAAAAGTAATTCCACGTGTGCAGACAGGTTAGAATTCACAGTCGAATTTAGGCCAGATAATGGAACATGTTAGGTAAAGGTAAAGGGACCCCTGACCATTAGGTCCAGTAGTGACCGACTCTGGGGTTGCGGCGCTCATCTCGCTTTATGGAGCATGTTATACACAGCCAATTCTTTTTTTTTTTTACAACATTAGTGTGCAAATTAATGCATTCAAATCAGAAACAAAGCTAGACACCACACCTGCAGATAAACTTTGAGGAACTCGTCTCTGTAGTGTTAGGATTTAGTTCAGAAAGAAAGCAACACATCATAAGGTTTATAAACTCTTGCAAATAGTGGTGAAAGTGTGAAGAGAACTTTTTCCTCCTACTCCCATAATACTAGACCATCACACAATGTGCTACTGGTTGCTAGAATAAGATGTGCTGATTGCTTAAATGGCATTAAAAGACAAATTCAGAGAGGATGATAGGCCCATGTGCAACCTCAGTTTTCAGAGGCAATGGTTTAGTGCAGAGCTTTCCAAACTTTTCATGTTGGTGACACATTTTTTGGACATGCATCATTTTGCGACACAGTAATTCAGTTTTGCTAGCAAACTGGAGGTTAATCTAACCCCTTTCTAGCCTAGTGAGAAGTGTGGGGAGCATTCATGCGACACACCCACACACTGTAACTGACACACTAGTGTGTCACGACACAGTTTGGAAAGCTCTGGTTTAGTGATCCGTGGACAAGCTTCCCATTCTCCTCCTTCTACCACTTCAGCAGAGATTAGTGTCACTTTAGAAGAATAGTGACTTGCCATGTCATAGGACCCAGGGATTCTGGCTCAAACCCTGATTAGCTGAGCTGGCTTTTGGCTTGTTTAAGGACTCTTCTTTGCTTATGCTTGTGTTCAAGGAAGGTTTACTCAAAGAGTAATTTATTTCTTATTAATATGCTTCTGCCCTCATCCTATTTTCTCTTGACTGGAAAGCGTGTACTTTTTGATGCGGAACTACTTAAAACAATGAGCTATGAATAATTTTACCTTCAGAGTTGTGTGGTGCTTTCTTGTGTTTTCGACATAATATCCTAAGGATAGAACATTGGAGAGAGCAAAGTCAGCCACAAAGGAAAAGCTTTTATATCTGCTTAGAACTATACCGTCACTAACAAGATTTCAAGGCACTTTGCACTGAAAGAAATCCACCTCAGAAAATCTCTGCTTAAGTACGAAAGCTGGTTCCTTTAATGGTGGAGAAATGCAAGTGGTCCTTACATGTAAATGCCTTGAGAAGGTTTCTCTCGGATCTGAGCTTTATCATGCAACGCACAATAGTAGTGATAAGTCTTGTGGCAGGTTTTTACATCACAACCAACAGTTGCTCCAGGACAGTGGCATAAGGAGCACATCTGAAAGCAGGAAAAAGACACACATTTGGAACCTTTTTTCTTACCAGCCAAGGCGATTAGAGCAGAACTGAGGGAAAGAAAGCTTATTGTACTGAATTGGTACTGCTATTTCTTTTGCATGATACTTTAGAATGTGAAAAGAAAGCTGCACCAAATTAAAGAGAGAGGAAATGTGTATTCAGTCCGAATAAACAGGGATTATACTGTACTTCAGTTTCCATGTTAAGTCTGTTACAGCAAAAAAACAAGTTAAAGGCACCTTAAAAAGCAACTAATTATGGTATAATAGCTTTTGAGCACTATGGTCCATGAAAGCTTATGCCATTGTTGGTCTAAGGTGCCATTAGACTCAGATATTCTACACTTATATATCACCTACTAACTCGGATAAGTAGCAAAGCTACACTTCTGAGTTACACTGTGTGAATCTGTCTGGCACACACATGATCTTCAGACACTCCACTGAAATCAAGAGGAAATGCAGAAGCCCCAAATACAACTAGCTTTGTATATTAGGCAAGAAGTGAAACAGTTGTATTTAAGTAGCTGCCAAATTAATCCATGATTTGCAACACAATCCAATCACTTTAGAAAACTTATCGGGGTACAAAACAACTTCTATTAAAATCTTTTCAAGATCAGATGTTTGGCAATGCAGACAATTCTGTTACTGAAAACAGCTACAAAACTACTGTTGAGCACAAAAGCAGCATAAGAGAGTGTGCCTATTGCCTCCTCCAAACACTGTTTTGTTGCAGTTCTGTTCTCCTATGGCAGCTTTCTACACAAATACATTACAGTGCAGTGGTATAGACACACACACACACACACAAAGGAGGGGGTTTCTTCAAAAACAGTGGCAATTCACTTTAAAGCTCCCTAGACCTTGCTGTGCCAGAAAATACATTCACAGGATGGAGCAGAAAGACCCAGGGGTGTTGCATCCCATTTTGCAACTGGAGATGAAATGGAAATGTGCTGCCCCCTTCCTGCTGCCCGCGTCATGTCTCTCTTACCTGCATTGCATGCTGGTGCAAAGCGCTGGCAGCGGTATCACCTTCCAGCAAAACCTTGTGAGATCTCACAATCTCTGGAAGAGTTCACAAGATTTCACTGACACCTTCCTGGAAACTGGCACTGCTGCTTCTCTGCTGGCAGTTTTATCAACTTACTGAACAAAATTTCATTTCGAGTTGAGCTTTTTCACTTTCAAGAGCTAGAAATGCCATCTTACCAGCTTGGTACCTCTTTTTATTTCCTTTTCAACGTCTTCAATGGAAAAGCCTCCAAGACTCTCATTATCAGAGTGTGAAGATACCAAAGCAGATGAAAAAAGCTAAAAAGAGACCAAAAGAGAGAACGAGCTAATTGTGACTTCAGAACTGATTAAATTAAAAACAATATCAGAACTTCTACATTAGAGAGAGGTTTCTTAACATGCAGTACTATAGGAAGTTATGAATATATAATGTTTTGTTCTAAAGCGTTTTAATGGGCAGTATGATCCTATGCATAAGCTTACTTGGACATCAGTCCTATGAATTCAACAATGTTGACGCCTGCCGGGGGGGGGGGATCACACTAAAAATAACAATGAGAGGCAATTGAGGGGAGAATTATCAGGGTGGAGGAAGCCTCAAGTACCCCCTTCCACCTGTCAAACTCCTCTTAGCCCACAGCAGCAGTGTTCTGCCCTAAGAGCAGCTTCCAGCAGTGTTTGGGAGCACTTACCATACACTTATGATGTGCTGCCACCTTCTGGTTTTCAGAAAGCAGTAGCTGCCCACATTCGTTATCTTTGTTGGATCTGCAGAAGCCGCACTTGCGCTGCCTGCCGGGTCCCTTTTTCTGTCCAGCTGCTGCCGACATGATTCTTACAGCAGTTCGAAGAATGCTACTTCAAGCCTTGCCAATGCAACACAGAACAACAAAAAAGAGGGTACAAACAATCATGTTAGCCACTCTCTAGTTCACCAGCTATTTAGCATTCCTTATCAAAAGCATCTTCAAGATTTAAAATGCCTGGTGGTGGACCATGGTGCTTCCAAGTAAATCTGCATGTTGCCAAAGCAGCCCTTCTGCAAGGAATGAAAACTGACAAAAATCCCAACAGGAAGAGTGCCCAAATAAAGAAAGTTGAAAAAAGACAAAGAGCATTTGAGAAGAATGGATATCATACCATCTTGAACTTAGATTGCTATAAATCAGTCTTGAGCCCCACCCTGCTTTTGCTATTGATTTATTTTAAGCTGCCCTAGGAAAGTCAACTGTATTTTAATACAAATTTTTAGAAAATATTGTAATAGAAAGCACTCAACACTGCACTCATTTGCAGGCTCAGCTTGTAAATAACAGAGGATCAAAATGTATCTTGTGGCAAACTGCTGATGAATGATTTAATTTGCTCATCCATGGGGTATGCACATTACAGAAAGCATCAACATCTGAGCTTGTCAGGTAGAAATGTTCATCCAATTAGTTAAAATGTGGCTATCTGGTACCAACCAGATTTCCCAATCATTCTAAAATAAGAATATTAGAAGCCTCCAAGTGCCATTGCCTCATTGAGTCACACATGCAGCTACAAACTCATAAGCTTGTGCAGTATGATACAGACCAGCACTATGGCATGGATAGCTTTCTCATGTATGTGCAAAGAGCTACAGGAGTTTTGGCCAGAAGACTGAATGAACCACACAAACACTAACAGCACAGCGCTATGCCACTGGGCAGGTAACACTCTGGTCTTCAGAAGCTGTGCATGTGGTTCTGGTCTTGACAGCACACTTGTAATCATGTGAAGAACATAGAATGTCAACCATTCTTTGCAGCAACATCCAGAAGCTGTATGTGCACATGCATGTGTGTGAGCGCGCACACACGCTTTATTCCCCCCACCAAATAAAGTAACTTCTTTGTTGCATCATACCAAGAGCCTACCTCATCCAACATCCTGCTTCTCACAATGGCTGGGCAGATCATTCCAGGAACCCTACAGCTGGGGCTTGAAGCCAACTGCCCTCTCATTGTTGCTCCCCTGCAATAAGGTCCAGTGGCATCCTGCATATGGACATGGGCAGTCCTTGTAGCCACCAGGGCTAATAAGCCTTTGACACAATGCTCCATTATTTTGTCTAACCCTGTTTTAAGGCCATCAACACCACAGCTTGTGGCAGCTTGTGCAATGTATTGCTCTGCTTTCCTTTGGACCACATCAGTGAGGCCGGTGTGTGTGTGTGTCTTGTCGCCTGGGCGGCCCAGGATCTCCATGTCCACTGTCCAGGTTTGTGCCTGGGAAGGTCACTTCAGTGCTACTAACATAGCAGATTGACTTCACTCCTGGAGGCACACTTTATTGTCTCTTGAGACAGATGCTAAGAACTGGTGCTTCTTTGTCTAGCCTGAATCAATTTCTTTTGATGCTCCAGTCTAGTATTATGTATTATGATGCTCCAGTCTACTATTATTAGTATTATTCTAGTATTATGACAGGTGCAGATAACAACGACAACCACCACTCACTTTCCCCACAGCATCATGGCCGGGTGCCCCCCCCCCAAAAAAATCTGGAAAGCATCAGATTTTGGAACCTTTCCTTTTACCAGAGTGGGTTTAGCTTCATAATGATTTTGGTTGCCTTTTCTCAGCTCTAATGTATCCTTTTTGAGATGGGATGACTTCAAACATATTACCACCACCATCTTCTTCAGTTATATCCCACTACTCCTCCAGGTGGTGTACACCAGTGGTTCCCAACTGGGGGTCCGTAACCCACCCAGGGGGTCCATAGCACCATTCACATAACAAAAACTACCATAGAGATATCAAAATTTTCAAAAGAAGGGTTTTTTCAAAAGCTTGGCTTTAGAAAAACGGGTCCACAATACTTAGCTAATTGGGAACCATTGGTGTACATGTTTCTCCACCTCTCTACATATCCACAAAATAACTGAACATTTTGGAGCTGGAAAAAGTATGTTAAATTTCTAGGGACTGATAACTAGTTTTGTGGCAAATGACTGAAGTGATTTTTTTTGCCAGCTCTGGCAAAACATGTCACCCTTACTACTTTTATTTCGTCACAATAAAGGTAAAGGTACCCCTGCCCGTACGGGCCAGTTGTGTCCGACTTTAGGGTTGTGCGCTCATCTCACTTAAGAGGCCAGGAGCCAGCGCTGTCCGAAGACACTTCCGGGTCACGTGGCTAGCGTGACGAAGCTGCTCTGGTGAGCCAGCACCAGCACAGCACACGGAAACGCCGTTTACCTTCCCGCTATAAAGCGGTACCTATTTATCTACTTGCACTTAAGGGTGCTTTCGAACTGCTAGGTGGGCAGGAGCTGGGACCGAGAGACGGGAGCTCACCCCACCGCGGGGATTCGAACTGCTGACCATACGATTGGCAAGTCCTAGGCACTGAGGTTTTACCCACAGCGCCACCTGCGTCCCTATTTCGTCACAATATATGTGGTCATTTGTTGACCCAGTAACGGGAGCTCAGCTCACTACCAAAAAAATAGGCTAACAGAAGAAGAAGAAAAAAATTTATTTATTGTTGAAGGGTTTATATTGGGCCTTTCAAAACATGCCCCCCAAGCTTACAATCAGTATCATATTTTAAAATGAATACTGAGTATTTTCACACTTCAGAAATGCAAGCACAGCAAAATGCAAGATGAGGCAAGAAATTTAATAAAATACTTCAGCTTCCAACATAACAATTTCTAAGGCATCTAATGAAACTAACAGAACTGTTGCTAAGTTTGTGCTTTTTACTTAAAATTTAGTTTGTTAGTGCCTTTAATCTTCAAAGTATCATAATTCTAACACCGTTTGACATTTATAAAAATCAGGCAAAACTTTCTAGAATGAGATGTTTGACTACCCTTGTTCAGAATGCAGTAAAATTTTCCATTCTTTTGAGATTTTTTAAAATGAAAACTTAAATATTAGTCTAAACCACTTTGAACCTTTGAGAACAATCCTTGTTGCACTCTAGTGTAATCAATAAATGCCTCAGTTATGCAGATAGACACAGATCCATTTCTGATTGGGTGGTGCCACCACGGCAGTAAACAGGCAGTGGCATGGAACCTGTGGTCCTCCAGACATCATTGGACTCATCATCATCATCATCATCATCATCATCCCTGGCTACTGACCATGCCAACTGGGGTTGCCAGAAATGGTCCAGCAACATCTGGAGGACCACAGGTTCCTCACTACTGGTTCATGCCCATCCCTCAGAGTGATCTCCTCAACCTTCCCTTGTATAAAAGCAACAATAGCAATGCACTCCTTCTGAAGAAAGTTTCAAATATCTGGAGGACACCAAGTTGGGGAAGGCTGCTGTATTCACTGGCCTTTGCAATATACTGTAGTTGCCTTACTTGTCCTCACAACACTGTCCTTGATTTATGGGGAGATGCTGGAGCTCAGTGGAAGTAGAGCATCAGCTTTAAATGCAAAAAAGGCCCCAGGTTCAATCTCCTGGCATATTCAAGTAGGACTAGGATATGTTGCTCTCTGAAGTCTTGGAGTGATGCTATGATCAGTGTACATAGTACTGAGCTAAACAGACCAGTGGTATGACATTGTATGAGGCGGTTTCCTATGTTTATGGCCTACAATGTTTTTCTCTTTAAAATCCAGTTTTAGTTCAAGCTTTCCTGCAATATAATCTGAAAAAACCACCAACTGAACAGGAACCACCAACTTTAAAAAGTCAATGCACCATAGAAACCTGAATATGCACACACATTCCTGAACTGGAAACTCTTCTGACAATTTCCCAGCTAATAACAGAAGTCACATGCCACTTTACACAGCATAAAAGTTTCTTCCAGAAACATCAACAGTAGCAACACAATGGTTCCAGACTAAAGATTGCCACTGCCTATAAATGCATTCCAAAGATACTTAATTTGCCAACCCAGAATCCCAACTTCTTACTTGCAAGAGTACTCAGGAATCAAGTTAAACATGTATGTTTACTGAATCAGGGCCTTAAGCATCACCAATATGTTCTAGTGGATTCTTTATGAAGGTTTGATAACTACCATGATGTATTTAGCAGAATAAAACTGGGGAGGGAACCCCACCTCCTTTCAAAACAATATTCAAGGCTTTATTTCTCCATAGCATGGCTTTATGGGTACAAACAAAGATAGAAATGTGACCATTTCCCCTATAAATGCCTATTGTGTCTTAAGCCCTTCTTGTGGCCCCACTGCACTTTTCTAAATGGCTCATTTCTAAGGCATGGGGGAAAAGGCTGGCTCAAAAAAAGCTTCAACCAGCAGGCTATTTATTAAGTACAGGAGGAAAAGCAGCAGTGATGTCACCTAAGCCATGGAAAGGAGGGAAATTCAAGAGCTGGTCTTCATGCTCCATTTAGCTGCTAGAGTCAAGTCCTAGCATGTCATTTCTCCAAGAGGGCAGGGCTTCAGAGGTCTCAAAACGGCCAAACATTTTAGTATGATTGGGTATACTTCACATTTACGTTATAACAAAAACATGCTTAGGATTTCCTGGGTTTGCAAGAGATCTTGCAACTGAGAAGTAATGCAGTAGCAACATACAAAGAGGAATGTAGGCAAATGATCAGGTGCTTTTGGACTGAAAAAAATTGCGGCACTAGCATTATTTCTGAAATTGATCACTGGAAATCTTTGTGCTTGGCTTTCAGAAATGTAAACAAAGTAATTATGGAACAAATGGCAAAATTCTTTTTGGGACTGCAAATTAATGCTCCAAGAATGTGTCTGAAAAGGGTTAGCATCCATGGTGCCAACTGTGAATACTATGGCATTCCCCTTTAAAGCCCTGTAACAAAATACTAGAAAATAGAGAAAAGAAGTGCTTAACTTGACCTGGATTCTGCTGTGTGTGTGTGTTTGTAGGAAAAGATTAATAGTCAGATTCAAAGCAGTAAATGGAAGTCACATTGATTTAGGCTTCCAGCCCTATGTAAAAATAGTAGACTTTAAAACTGTGTTGCCACTTAAAGATATTTGTGCAACAGACCCTAGTTTTGTTACAGTGCACTCAACAGGGAACTTTGGTCAATCCCAGCTAACATGTTCATCCTTTTGATAGACAAGCTGGCAGACACCCATTGCCCACTGGTATGCTTTTATATCTTCACAAGTATGTGCAGAATTTTTATTTGCACACCCAAAACAATTATATGCAATGGGTCTCAAACACTTGGGGTGTTTATTGGGTGAATCAGCAATGGGAGCCACAAATCAAAAGCCAGAGTGCTACAGATATCCAAAGAGGCAAATAAGCACCTGTGCCAGGCACACTCTGTGCCAGCTCTTCAACATATGTGCTTGTTCTCCATTGTCAGTCAGGCACAATTCAACCTTGAAGTCCCTAAATGGCGTTGGTACAATATATTTTAGGGAACTGCTACCTTCCATTATTTGTTTGCTAAATCCACTCAGCTAAGATCATCAGCTGAGCACAACATAGTACACCCTTGCAGTTTGAGTAGGGCATATTCTAATGGGATACTCACATTTTGACGGAACTTAAGACAGAATACAGTAGTACAAGCATTCTAACTGCTCTCACCAATACCTGTGTGCATATCAAACCAAGAAATTTCTCCCAGAGGTTTGGGGAGGTGGAGGCAGATGACAAAAGCTTGATTTTTTAAAGTTTTAGGAGATGGCCTGGGAACCAAACATCTCTCTATATAAAAAGCCCCTTTCAAGTTTTACACATTACGAGAATTTAATACAAGTGACAACTACTGTCAGTCCCATAAGGAATGAGCTTTAAGTTATTCAAGATGAAGCAAGACAATTACTCAAGACTCAGAATGTTCAGAGAATCGGTGACACTTGGTCAAAGCTCTCCAAAGGTGTTTGTCTTCTACCAAAGGCCAGTGAAACAAAACCCAAATGTGAAGAGGCTATAGAGAACATTAAGAAGTTTCATATTCATATCCATACATATTTTTCAAGATCTCAGGAAATGTACTTGTCTCTCCTCCTGACTGCTCTGCAAACACACCATAGCTACAGGAAAGTAATACTGAAATGAAAAGAGAAACAGGCAGGGTGATCAGAAAAATTCATTTCAACAGAACTCCCCTGGTCCACAACCAACATGGGACACTATGTGCCCAGATAGAAATGTTACTATAGCAACATCATCTCACCAAACTCCTTGCTGTACCTTTTTTTAACAGATAAATGCACTTCCAATAGACTATGCCTGAAACCAGGAGAGGATTTATTATTGAATTTGTACCCCAATCTTTAGTCAAAGAGCAGCTAACATACAACCAAAACAAGGCAGTCCATAGTACCAGGCTTGGAATCTTAAAAAACGTGATATACAAGGGAAGAAGGATGGGAAGGGAAGAGGAAAATAACAACTAAAACTCAGGCACCAGTTTCTAAACACTCATTCCTATAGTGGCTGGCTGGCAGAGGGCAATAGGATAACTTGTAATCGCAGGCATAGGAAAGCTGCCTTGTACAGTTAGATCCTTGATGCCTCTAGCAGCTCAGTGCTGTCTATAATGATTGGTAGCCATCCATCCAGTGCTGCAGACATGGAATGTTTCCCAATCATACCCAGAGTTGTTGGGACTTGAACCTAGAACTTTCTGTATACAAAGCAGAAGCTATACTGCAAAGCTGCAGCCCTTCCCAACCCTTCTACAGCAGAGACAGCAGGCACATTTTAAGAGCTGGAAGTCCCACATTCATCTCACCTCAGCCACAAACTCATTAGGGATGCAATCCTGAGTATCTACTAGAAAGTAAACTACACTGAACATCTCAGGACTTATTCCCAGGTAAACATACATGGGTGGGCAGCTTAAAGCAAACCACTGTGCCCTAACACTCAGATTTGCAACAAGGGGGAAGGAACTTAAGAGTAGCAGGGCAAGGACAACTGAACAACACACAAAACCCTGGGCATCTGAAAATGTGCTAGCTTAGTGCAGCTAACAATGAAGCTATTGTGAACATAAGAGCATGCTGAATCGTTGCAGCAGGCTGCATTAGATGACCCTCAGGAGTCCCCTTCAACTCTACAATTTGGTGATTCTATGAATCAGGTGAAAGGCTCATCTAGTCCAGCATCCTGTTCTCACAGCGGCCAACCAGATGCCTGTGGGAAACCTGTAAGCAGGATTCTAGCATAAAAGCGCTCTCCACCTCCTGTGGTTTCCATCTACAGTACTGGAATTCTGAAGCATTGCTGTATTACAAACACATGAACTCTTGTTTTTAAGATGACATTCCTATGAAGCCAGCAAGGCAATGCATGGTATCAAGGAATAAGTCTCACTGAATGCTATGGGTTTTCCTTCCAAGAACAGGTGTTTAACGCAACATCTCTACTAGTCAGATATTCTGCTTGTGCATGTGTATGTGTCGGTGGAATTCAGTACAGGTTTGCTTGGGTGCAAGCCCCAGAGACCTCAATGCAGTTTCCCTGTCAGTCAGTCCCATCCCCAAACCGCGAGTTTAGGCCTAGAGCGCCCAGGTGTAGACACGAAGACTTAGGACACGTGGGCCCACCTCCGCCCAGGTGGGACTTAGTAGCTGACTGACCTTGCACCGCTCCCCCGCCCCCCGCCCCGCAGCCCCTTCCCCTTACAGACCCATCTCTCAAGGCTCCTGCGAAGAGCGGGAGAGGAACCTTGTACTTGGCGGCGAGCCCCTGGAAGAGAAAAGTGCGCGGTCAACCTCAGCAAACGACCCAGCGAAGCAGCAGCGGCAGCAGCAGCAGCTGACCCGCAACTCGGCTGCAGGGCCCCCTGGAAAGGCCGGCGACGGGACGCAATGGCCATTGGGGCTGCGGGTGGGGGGGGAGGGAGGGAGGCAGAGCAGCCTCCCCTTTAGTTCCTGGGCAAGGAGAGAGGGAGGGAAAGGCAGCGCCCCCCCCTCGGGATGGCTGGACTAGATGACCCCTGGGCGACCCTCCCAGCCCGGCTCCTCTGAGGGCCGCCGGAGGGGCGAGGGCGGCAGGTCCCCCCGAGGGAAGCGGGTGTCCCGGCCCCCACCCCAGGGCAGCGAGGAGCGGTTCCCATGGCAACCCGGCCCTCCGGGAGGGGGGCGTGGGACTCACCCGGTCGGCTGGGCAGGAAGGAGCGCCTCTCGGCCGGGCGGGGCGCAGCTCCTCGCTCGGCGTCAACCGCCCTTTTCCTCCGGAGGCTCCGCAGCAGCAGCAGCAGCAGCAGGAGGAAAAAGACGCCGCCGCCGCCGCCGCCGCCGCCAAGCTTGACGCAAGCACGCACGAACGGCGCCTGACGCCCGCGAGACCGGCGTTTTATGCCACGCCCTCAGCCAAACCAAGCGGCTCGCCTGCCCTTTTGGCCGCCGCGGCGGCCGCTTACTGCGCATGCGCCCTGATTGGGGTGGTTTTTAAAAAACCCAACTAACATGGCGACTGCGAGGGGCTCGACTTTCCCTCACGCGCCTTTGGTGGCGGGATAGAAGGAGTAGTAGGGGTTAACCAGTCGCGCGTCTGCGCAGAAAAGGGAGCGGGAAGAGGCGGAGTGGCTAGCGCGCGCTTGTTTCCAATGGAGGAGTCCCGCGCATGCGCTGCTGCCGCCGCTGCAGGTTTTGTTTCGTTTGATTTTGTTAAAGAGGAGGCGGCGCGTCCGGCTGTTTGAAAGGGTTGAGCGGTTTTGAGCATGCGCCCCTCTCCCGATTATAAATGTATTTGTTTAATTCCACCCCGGACATTTAGTGGGAATAACGCAGCTGGACCCGTCAGCGCTTAGGGGCATGTGGGAGTGTTTTAAGCACTGGTTGCACGGAATGTGTTTGCGCACCCCCCCTCAGAAAAATACGCCAAGCCAAAGTTTTGTAAAAAAGAAAAGAAAAGCAAAATCTCACTCTCCAAGGGACAAAATAACCAGGACTGTGAACTATCGGATCATGGCCCCTGAAGGCGCGGGGGGGGAGGGGAGAAGTGTTACCTATCACCGGTCAGTGGGACAAAAAAGGAAGGCGACTCTCAGGCTTCTGGTGCATGTTCAGAGGAGAAACGGCATAGGAGAGGGGCCACCACTGAACAAGGCACCCCTTGCGCTCCCTGCCTCGTGGCTTTTTATGGTGGGCAGGCAGCGAGCAGAGCCGCTCCTGATGACCGCAGTGCGCAGGCGGGTCAATATCTTGGCAGACAACCCTGGACAGTTTAGGCTCTTACCTGCTAATGGCAAGGCCTTGAATTGGGGCCCAGTAGCTTACCAGCAAGCCAGAACAGCACCGGGCATGAACCCTCATTGGGCCACCTGCCGGGCTGCAGCATTCTGCACCAGCTTCTGGGCCATCTTCAACAGAAAACATATTGCAGCAGTCTATCCCAGAAGTTACCATGGGGTGCTGGGACTACAAAACAGCCATAGCTGGTGAATCAGCTGTAGCCAGGCAAAAGTGACCCTCGCATCAGAGGCTACAAAAGGTTGCAGTGATCGTTTGAAATTGAGGAGCTCCCCAAGCTATGCAGCTGCTCCTTCTGGGAGCATGCTGACCCACTAGCAAAACAGGTCACCTTCCCAATGCTTGGGCCCACGGACCACCATTCACCTCCAGTACCGTTCAGCTTCAAGTTTATCAGCTCAGCTGGCAGGTAAGAGTGCATAAGTTTGTATCCTGAAGCATTTATGGTTGTTTTGAACTATGTCATATAGCAGACCTGTGAAAATCAATAAACCATGCTCATTAGTTTAAATGGCTCTTCATTGCAAGGGAGAACACCCTAACAACATCCATGCCCCACTCCCTCATTTCTTTTCTCGTATTTCACCACAAACATCAGGAATATATATGTAGTTTTCTGGTAGTTTATGTAGTTTTAATGTAGTTTTATGTAGTTTTCAATTTCATTGTTCCGCAAAGGACAATGACAATAAAGATATTGTATCATATAAAAATATGTAAATTGCAAATTGGATACCATTTGCTTATATGTATCATCTTTAGTCCAAGTTAGAATTAATAACAATACACATTTGACCAAATACAGTAGTTTGGGAAGGTGTTTGTTCCTTTTTTGTGTTTTGTTGTTTTCTTTTGTTTTGATCTGTATCCAAGTCTTAACAGGAGAGCTGGAATATCCAGCACCCTCCAGAAGTCTTTCTATAAAGCAAGGACATCCTCACACCCTGCCCCGCAATTTCCCATTAGAACCAAGCTGACCACAGACAATGCAGCCAGCAAATTAAGCCTGTTTTCCCACTCCCTTGAAAACGATGAAGTTTCTGGGTGCTAAACAACAAGAAAAGACAAGAGAGGGTGAAAATATGCTATTGCAGGAGATAATAGTGGGTGAAGATTTGGATTAAAAGGTCTGGGTCACATTCCTCACTCGTGTATGAAACTTCCTCAGTGACTTGTGACAGTCACTCCTTTTCAGTGTTCCTTACAGGGCAGTTGGGAAGATAAATTGGGATAACCGAAGCTTGCCACCTTGAAATCTCTAGAGGAAGGGCAGCACACACAGGACATGATAATGCATTGTCTTAGCTGCTCCCTGGGACAGAAAACAGATCAGATGGATTCCTGCTCCACTGTTGTTGATTTATCATCACGGTTTATCATTACTGCTGCTAGTGCAAATGTTCCCTAAGCCTACTTTGCATATATCTGAGCTATAAGTGAATTGTCACAGACAACTGCACACTTT
This sequence comes from Podarcis melisellensis, assembly GCF_964234715.1. NCBI lineage: Eukaryota > Metazoa > Chordata > Lepidosauria > Squamata > Lacertidae > Podarcis > Podarcis melisellensis. The sequence goes on along the minus strand of NC_138547.1, from coordinate 49,365,637 downwards.
GCCTTTGGTTGCTATGTCATCCCACTATTTACTGGTATCTGACTCTCCAAGGGTCGTTGGACTCCAGCTCCCATCAGTCCCAGCCAACTTGGCCCCAGTAATCAAGGATGATGGGAGTTGCAGTCCAGCAACAATTACAGACCCACAATTCCCGCATCCAAGGGTAACACTCCATGTAGATGATGAAGTCTACAAAAGATTTTGCCATAATAAACCTGCTCACTGGAATTAGTTGTACAGGATTCAGTTATTTTACCTACCACTTCTGGCTGATAAGTTCTGTGTAAGTCTAAAACCTGCATATCCACAGGCTCTCATTTCATTTGTCTGCACCAGAGGCTAAAAGCACATTATGAAAACCAAAAACAGCTGGGCAAGGACTGCCCCCTACTGGGTAAGGATTAAAATTGCATGTGCTGCTGCCAAACACACTCCAGCAACACACCCTAAAAACTGCAAAAAGAAAAAAGATTGGCCTGAAATAAGGTTACAGAAATAATGGTGGCCTGCTTTATTATCATTTAAGTAAAGGTACCCCTGACCATTAGGTCCAGTCGTAAACGACTCTAGTAAAGCGACATCGCTCATCTCGCTTTACTGGCCGAGGGAGCCGGCGTTCAGCTTCCAGGTCATGTGGCCAGCATGACTAAGCTGCTACTGGCGAAGCAGAACAGTGCACGGAAACGCCGCTTACCTTCCCGCCGGAGCGGTACCTATTTATCTACTTGCACTTTGGCATGCTTTCGAACTGCTAGGTGGGCAGGAGCTGGGACCAAGCAACGGGAGCTCATCCCATTGCAGGGATTCGTACCACCGACTTTATGATCGGCAAGTCCTAGGCTCTGTGGTTTAGACCACAGCACCACCCGCGTCCCTTATTATCACTTAGCAGCTGTTTAATCTGGGGCAATTTCTCCACTACCGCGACTTTAATTTACAGGCAAATTCCAGCATGTTACAATCAAGTTTATCCATCCTTTTGTCAATTCACACAATAATAGACAATGAGAGATATAAAATGGTGCATTTGAACTCAGTATCTCAGACATGATTCCCTCAATAAGAATGAGGGTTCATTGGCAAAGTTGTTCTCTTGTTGAAAATCATAGCCTAGTATTGCAAACAGGGGCGACGTAACAGAGGTCTGTGCCTCTCAAGATGGAATCAAACCAGAATCTCCCCCAAACCAAAACTCTACTAAATGAAAGATACACTATTTTATCATCACAGATGACTGCCTTTTAAAAAAAATTCCCCAGGCTAGAGGAAAAGAGGAGAGACTGTCCATGGCATTAAACCTGGGATTTGCAAGCAGTTTGCATAGTGGCTAAGAGTGTTGGACTAGGACTGGGGAGACCCAAATGGAAACCTCTGCTCAGCCAGGAAGCTCACTGGGTGACCTTGGGTCAGCCATGCTCTCTCAGCCTGAACTACCTAACAGGGTTGTTATGAGGATAAAAGGGAGAAATGGGGAGAACTCAGGGGAGAAAAGGTGGAGCATAATAGATTAGTTAACTAAAATAAATCTTTTAATATGGATTTGCATTAAATAAAACAAATTGAAGTAAATCATGTGATGGCTGGCCTGAAAAGTGTATTTTCAGCATCTCTAGATCTTTAGCACTCTTTGTATTCAAGGCTTTCTCTGCATCCAGCTCTCCTTTAGCATCCTCCAGCTCTTTTTGTATTTTTCTCATTTCCATATCATGACAGAGCTTCATGTTTTCTGTGAGTAACTTGTTTTGAAAATCTTGCTGCTCTCTGAATTCCTTTAACTCTTCTTGTAAATCCTTCTTCTGCAACTTTAAATGTGTGACTTCTCCTCTTGTTTGTTTCAGTTCCTCCTTTAAACTTCTGGTGCTGTCTGATTTCTCAAGTAGGCCTTGTTGAAACACTTCAATCTTGGAATCTCTTTCGAACCTTTGCCTTTGAATTTGCTCCAGCCAGACAGTTTTACACCAAGCTTCTGTTCTGTAGTCGCTCAGTTCTTGCGTCGCTTGTTCAGATTCTGCCACTAATGTTTTGTATTTGGCTTTAAGTTCCACCAGCTCCGCCTTGAGAAGGGACACCTGAAGCTTTAAAGAGATATTTTCCAAGTGTTCCTTGCACACCTCTTGTCTTAAAACTGCCAGTTCCTTTGTATTCCAGGTACAATGACCTCTTGTTTCAGCTATCCTTTCTCCTGATTCAACATCTAAATTAGCAGATCCCCTGCGGGTGGAATCCCCATCTTTAAACTCCTTTGAATTTTCTCTCTTTCTTCCCCATAAGTTCAACTCCTGCTCCCTCACAAGGAGTTTGGAGGGAGATCCTTTCCTTTGGAACTGTTGATCCTCATGAAAACTGGCCTTAGCTGTTTTGTTGTAGATTTGCTCAGTCCTTCTTGCCCTCCCCAAAGCAAACTTTTCACAAATCAGAGGTTCTGGCTGATGGGACCATTGAAGAAATCTTCCTTGCTGAAATGAGGAGGAAACAGCCTCTCCAGCCAAAGTTGGTTTGAGCTCTCCATCGCAAAGGCTGCCTCTGCACGGAATAAAATAGAAAAGCAATAAAATTAAATCAGTAACTGATTGGAGGCTTTGGGGTCAATTAATTCTTTAAAAAATATGTTTTGCATGGTGTAGTGAGTGGAATACTAAACTAGGTGGTCTGGAGAAAATGGTTATAAATGCCCACACAGCTTTCAACATTCCCCAGTACCAACCAACTTGGTCCTTCTCATTGGCAGGCAAGGCCTTGGGCTAAGCCACCCCAGAGTCATGTTTTGGTCCACCATGTCAGTTCAAAATGACACCTGGTATCTAGGCAAAGAGCACCAGCCCCCACCCCAGGAACCCTTATGCTATGTTCGGCAGTGATATCTCCAGTGGCAGCTGCACCTGTGTCGAAACAATGGGCACCGTCACATTTCGGTCTGGCATAATCTATATGACACCCAGCACCCTATCATCTCCCCCACCTTAGGAACTCTCGTGCTGAGTTTGGCAACAATATCTCGAGAGGCAGCCAAATCCATAGAGAACAGACGGACTGACAAATGGACAGACAAAGAGACAAAATTTATAGTAGAAGTCAGTGAGAGCAAATGGCAGTGTATTCAGAGTTTTACCACAATGCTGCCAGTAGTCCAGCCTGACTTACAGAAATAATCATATTCCATTCCTGATCCTCTTTTGATCACTGGCTTCCCAACTGGGCAGAGATGGCTTATGTATGCAAGACGAGAACTCCATGTATGCAAGACGAGAACTCCAATAACTCCTCCTCTACACCCCCCCCCCCGTGCTCCCCTCGTTCTTCACTCTGGAATGGAAAGAGTTGTAGATTAAGCCACTTTGCCATTTACTCACAAAATTGTCTGCTTAGCTGTGCTTTTCCTATTATTAAGGAGCTCAAAATTTGAACTTTAGATGTTGTGGGAAGCCAGGAATATTTCAGTTGCATTTTCCAGGGAGCCTTGGTCTAAGGAACAACTTTATTTATTTCTAGCAGTAAATGTATCTGGAAGGGGCTGGGGGGGGCGGGAAGCAATTTGAATTAATATGATGCCTTGAGTCATATAGTATGGGATGCCTATAGGTTATGATTTTCAAGCACCACCTGGCTTGCCAGATTCAAGAGGTTAAAATGCAGGACATCCGTGTGTGTGTGTGTGTGTGTGTGTGTGTGTGTGTGTGTTGTGCATGAATTCCAGCTTCAGAAGAGGAGGTTTCCCAGGACTAACTATTCCCTTGTTCTGTTGGTTAGGGGAGAGCAAGAAGTTCTCACCAGGTCCTTTAACTGAAAATCCGTATGCAATAGTTTCTCTTCTCTTTCTCTGTGTATCTGTCAATTCTTCACCTTGTGAGTTTTGTGAATCTTCCTAGTGACACAGACTGATTCTTCAGTGGCTAAATTTAAACTTTTGTTTTATTTCCTTGTTGTTCCTATTTTCTGCTAAAGACCTCTAAAAATTTATGTGTAAAGTATTTTCTGTGGCTCCCCTCCCCCTCTTCTAAGCCACAAGATAAAACAAAGGCAGAAAAATTAAGGCAGCTCCTTCTCTTCCTTCCTCTTTGTTCCTAGAAGAATTTTGACAGTTGCACATTCAACAGGTGGAGCTTTTTCTAGCACTGGAGAGCAACTTTTGAAGGTGTGTCTTTTAAAGGCACAAAAGTCCTGCCTGAAAAACAACATGGCAGGCCCTGCAAAAAAAAACCTTTTAGAAGAACCCTTGGCATGGGGCCACCAATACCCTGCTCCAATCCAGCCACCCTTATTTTCTTTAGCTGCTGCCACCACGGCAGTGGCAGAAACCCCACTTAACTGCCCTCATCTCCAGGCCCCTAGTGCTTGGAGAGTATGTTCCAGATAGATACATTAGGTTCAACCTAGAGACAGGGCATGAGGAGTTGGACCTGAGCCTTCCCTGTCCTTTCTTGGTAATCCTTATCAGCCTGTCTCTGTGTGTCTCTGGGTCGTGGGTGTCTGAGTGTATGTACCGGATATGGGCCTGGCCTAGATCAACAAAATGGCTTCCTTGCTTAACATTTTAACTCTCAAAATGGCTTCACTGAGCACGTTGCCACAATAATACAGTGGTACCTTGGGTTAAGAACTTAATTCGTTCCAGAGGTCCGTTCTTAACCTGAAACGGTTCTTAACCTGAGGCATGCGTTTGGTAATGGGGCCTCCTGCTGCTGCTGCACTGCTGGCACACGATTTCTGTTCTTACCCTGGGGCAAAGTTCTTAACCTGGAACAACCACTTCCTGGTTAGCGGAGTTTATAATGTGATAGGAATTTTATGGTCTTAGATATATGGCAACGTTCATAACCACACGTACATAGATCAGCACAGGAAAGCCAACCTGGAACCATTTTGATTCCTAAACTGAGCAAATGTTTCTCTGCATGGTCAAAATGGAAAAAGCTTCCCCATTGTCTCTTCCTTCACAAATCCTGTCTTAATCTGTGTTTGAATAAGGGTGTGAGCCTTATCATTACAAGACTGCCCAGGCTCCCCAAGAAATCCAATCAAGTAACCTGCCAGACAGGAAATAAAGCGACAGGAGATAAACTGTGACAAGAGAAAAACAACATTTAAATTTCTGTGATGTAGGTGGGATATATCTGAGGGGTGGTCTTAGGTTACACCCCTTCTGTGATGTATGCATAATGTTTCTGGGGGTGGTCTTGATCTACAGAATGGGAATTTCAAAAGTCTTTATAAACCCTTGCTCAGCATTGTTCTGGGTTCTCTTCTCCTGCGTGTGAGGGGAGCACCCTGTTGCAACAGATCAATAAAGATCAAGCTTACTAGCTGCTTTGCTTCTCAATATTCTCTGGTTGGCCTCTGTTATTTTCTCCTACCAATAGGGAACCTATGTAAGGACTCTATATGGGCTCTTGGATACCCCATAAGGGAAAAGGGCATATTTTTATTTACAACAGATGGCGACCACGCACGAAGGGACTTTTGGTTACCCGGATTCTGGAAGCAAGGAAGGACTGGTTATCCAGCGCGCACCAGGCAGTTTGCCAGGAGGAATAGCCAGTCTTCCATCGATCCCAGGGTCTGGAAATAACTGGAGGTTCAGCGGGGCTAACCAGAGGAAGCAACGTTTGATCAGGCCGGCCTTAAACAACCAGTCAAGAGATCGTGGGATCACCAGGAACAGCGCATGCGGAAGTGAGTATTAAGTAGGAAACACGGGTAGTGGGTTGGGTTCTCTAAACCACAGCAACCAAAATTCTTTAATTCTTTCTTTTCCCAACCAGTCAAGAGATCGTGGGATCACCAGGAACAGCGCATGCGGAAGTGAGTATTAAGTAGGAAACACGGGTAGTGGGTTGGGTTCTCTAAACCACAGCAACCAAAATTCTTTAATTCTTCCTTTTCCCTTCAAATCTAAAATTTCTACTTTTTTCCTCATCTAAAAATTGCCTTCTCCTCCTTTCTGTCCCCTTGATTTCAACACCAGCCCTAGCCCTTCGGAGTATGCCCAGGCAAAAGTTGTGTGTGACTTCTTTCATTTCCCTTCTACAGTCTATATGCTGACCTATTCCTTCGGAGTTTTGCCCAGAAAAAAGGTCGTGCTTTTTCTTCTGTACTGAAAACTATAACTCCCAGGTGCAGCCGCACCTCTGCCATGGCGATCTTTGTTAGAGATGACCTGTGAGCAGAGAAAGCAAGGGCACCTGATTCCTTTCCTTCTTTGACATTTCTGAGTCCCAATCTGGCAATGCGCTACGCAAGCGTCCAGTAGGGAACTCTCAGGTTAGATTGTAAGAGGCAGGAGGTTGCTGTGGGCTCCCTGGCTGAGTAATGACCAAAGGGGGGGTTTGAGATCGCTGACCGCACTGTTAGCTTAGTATCCAGGAAAGGCAAACAGCTGTACCAGCCTAGTAAGTCAGGCCAGACGAACGGCGGTGTGTCACAGTACTAATTCTCGGAGTTGTCCAAATTGAGTCTACTGTGGGTTATTTATTGTGTTTCCTGAAAAGTGGGGATAAAACCCCGGCTGCAGTATAAAAGTAAAAGCTAGGTAAAGGTAAAGGTACCCCTGCCCGTACGGGCCAGTCTTGACAGACTCTGGGGTTGTGCGCCCATCTCACTCAAGAGGCCAGGGGCCAGCGCTGTCCGGAGACACTTCCGGGTCACGTGGCCAGCGTGACATCGCTGCTCTGGCAAGCCAGAGCTGCACACGGAAACGCCGTTTACCTTCCCGCTGGTAAGCGGTCCCTATTTATCTACTTGCACCCGGAGGTGCTTTCGAACTGCTAGGTTGGCAGGCGCTGGGACCGAGCAGCGGGAGCGCACCCCGCAGCAGGGATTCGAACCGCCGACCTTTCGATCAGCAAGTCCTAGGCGCTGAGGCTTTAACCCACAGCGCCACCTGTGTCCCTAAAAAGTAGAAGCTAGCGCTATTAAAATTCTTAAAATGGGTGCACCTCAATCAAAATAAATGAACCTGCAGACTCCTGATGGGAAAGAAGCCCAGTTGGCGCTTATTTCCAACCTGGACTCTGACAGTCCCCTTCAATTTGTGTTTAAGAAACATTTTTCCTGTGTTTAAATTGTACTTAGGTGACATCCAGCAGTTGCTTATCTTAAATGTGCCATCTAAAATAAAAATGCAAGCCTGCTCCAAAATTTTAAATCTAAGAAAGCCATGTTGGGCGTTATCAATCTTAAACAAGACAAAAATGAGAATGAAGTGTTTGTTATTTGTTATGTTTTTTTTATATATATAAATATAAATGTTTGTTATTTGAGAGAGGCTCAAAAGAGTCTTCCTCCTTGTATGTACTTCATTAAGCATATGCCTATGAAAGTATGGTCTTCCTTTTAAGAAAAATATCTGAGTCCAGTTTTAACTTTGATTTGGTTGGACAGAAGAGTTATTGTAAGGCTCCTGATATCAGTCTCTATAAGACTTCCTGGCCTCTTTTCTTAGAAAATGCCCCCCCCCCCCCGTTTCATTCTGCTGTAACCCGAGATACCACTGTAGTAGGCAGATGGGAGCACACACAGAGAGACACTGCTGAAATGAGCACATTAAGGGGTTTGAGCTGGTGAGGGAACCTTTGGAGGCAGTGAGGCCCTCAGCCAGGGGCAAGCTCTGGCCCTGGGCATTTCTCCCACTACAAGCCAGTGAACGAACACAGAGTCACACACCGCCTGAGGGAGCTATCATTCGTCTTCCTCATTCATGCTGTGTGCATGTGTCTTGAGGGCCAAATTAGATGAGATGACAGAGAGCCAAAGTCAGACCTCTGATCCCTTAAAAAAAATTTTTTTAGCATATGCAGTAGAGATAGGGGCAGACGTGCTGAGTTGCCCCGGACATGGAAGGGGCCATCATGCATGAATGACATCACATGTGCGCCACCCCCTCCTCCCAACCTGGCCAGGCCAAATTGGGCCCCCACCCACCACCTTACCTTCGTGAAAGGGATGTGTTGGGATGAAGATGCTTCACCCTGGCGCATCTTTTTGAGGATCACTGTAGAATTTGGGGAGGGTCCCCCACCCCCCGCTTGGGCCCCAGGACAGGGTGATTTCGTTCAGGGCTGCAACACTTTGGGGAGTGTCACCTCACACTCCTCCCCAGTCTGGGGAAACTTTCAGGTGCATGGGGGAAGCGGCTCTTTGGGGATTGGGGTGTTCATCATGAATATAGAGGGGTGGGGGCCAGATGGTTAGCCTTGTTCCCCGGCGTCACAGTCCTGATTCATTCTCCCTCGCCCCACAGCTTTCTACAAGAGATCTCACTGTGCAGCTCCATGTCTTCTCTAGCTTGGCCCTTGCTTTAATGCTAGAGAAGGGATTAGGGTTCTCAGAACCAGTAGGACTGGTTGTTACTCCTGACTGAGGAGAGATTAAGGGGTGGTGTCATAATTAAAATGTATCTTGTACCTTTAAACATCGTTTTAGTAAGTCGCCAATGCTAAGAAGCAGAAGCACCAGGGCCAGCTTGTGTATTTGGCAACCTAGTAAGTTAATGTTCATTACAGACATTTATGCTTGTCATATATTCTTATGTAGCGCTTTTAAAAACAGTGGCAGAGGGGATGATTGAGCCCCTCTTTCCCGCATGCTCCTGTTACTATTAAAATAGTGCTGCACCCATCCAGCTGTTTCTGTGAATGGAAGAGGCATGTGATAAAGACACACAAAAAAAGCTTACAAGCCTACGCAGCTACCTGATGCCTTTTTTGATTGGCCAGCCATTTTAATGATTGTCTTCCACTTTTCTTTTCTTTAAAAAAATTGATGCTTTATCTCTGTCCACCACGCTGATACATTATATCAATCCTTTTACAAGAAAGTACATGGATGTCATAGCTGGGCTGCGACATAACATCTTGTCATATATATATATATATATTCAACAAAAGGGCATTCTAACAACGCTGGTGAGAGTCCTGAAGGGGATGATATTGTGTCAAGCCAAAACGCTGCAGCTGCTAAGGAGTAGTAAAAAGATGAAATGAGAAGAATGGTAGGATCCCGGTTCACATGATGCTATGGCAAATAAAAGGTGTAAACTTAAAGAGATGCCCTAACGCCATCCTGCCCCCACCCACCTCAAAGGACTCACCTGCTGCCCTGGAGCTGGCTTCCATTCTCACCATTGCCCCAGAGGCTGCAAATGGTTGCTAGGGCTCCCTTAGCAACAGCGCTGAGGCTGTGCTGAGAGAGGAAGGGCCTCCCATCTCTCAGGGAGTGAGCACCCCCTGCTCTGAAGTGAAGCCCCGCTGCCTGCTTGCCTGCCTTTGCAAAGCAGCCTCTTCCTTCCCCTGGGGCTTTGCAAAGTCTGGTCCAGAGGGATGGTTTTAAAGCACTATGGTACCACTTTTGACAGTCAGGGTTTCCCCCCAAAGGATCCTGGGAACTGTAGTCTCTTCAGGGTGCCAGGAATTGTTAGGAGGCCCATTTCCCTCACAGAATGGCAATTCTCAGAGTGGTCTCGTCCAACTGTCAATCTCTATTCCAGGAAGCTAGGGGTGGGGATGGTGTCTCTCAACAACTCTTAGCACCCTTAACAAATTTAAGCTCTCAGGACTCTTTAAACCATGGGTAGGCAAACTAAGGCCCAGGGGCCCCGGATGCGGCCCAATCGCCTTCTCAGTCCAGCCTGCGGACAGTCCGGGAATCAGTGTGTTTTTACTTGAGTAGAAGAAGTGTGCATGCACACGAAAGCTCATACCAAGAACTAACTTAGTTGGTCTTTAAGGTGCTACTGGAAGGAATTTTTTTTGTTTTGACTATGGCAGACCAACACGGCTACCTATCTGTAACTTTTATTTAAAGTGCATCTCTGGGTTATTTGTGGGGCATAGGAATTCGTTCACCCCCCCCAATATAGTCTGGCCCCTCACAAGGTCTGAGGGACGGTAGACCGGCCCCCTGCTGAAAAAGTGTGCTGACCCCTGAACAGCTTTTGAAAGTGGAAAGCTTTAAATGTATGTTGTGAACGAGGCTTTGCATAAAGTCAGAGTTAGGGCTATGAATTTGTCTCAAATGCAAACAGGGCTTGTCCCCGTTTTACTCTTTCCTGACCCCATCATCACTGCCCCTTATTTTTGTCCCTTTTCGGTGTGTTGGGAGGGGCACACTCTGTTGATTTTTTTGTTAGTTGGTCATTTGGAGGCCAGAACGTGTAAATGATCCTGTTTACTCTGCATCCCCTGCAGTCCCGCTCCTAGCTGCCTGCTGTTGTTACATCTGAAATGAGCAAAAACCTGACGGCAGTTTTTAGCTGCACACCTGCACTTCTATAAGTTTTTCTCCTGTGTAGTTAACATAGTGTTGGTTTTTAAAGAGAAAAGCATACTGTTCAATGCAGTTCACACTTGTTTTATATTAAATGCTTTAGTTTTCTCAGCAAAAGAAGGCACCAAACATTTACTGACTCTTCTGCCAAAATTTGCATTTGTGGCAAATATAGACTGATTATTTAATGGCTTGTAACTGCTTTTAAAGTCCTTCTCCTTGCAAACTTTTGCAGAGCAAAATGGTATCTGTTTCTTACCCACCTTTGGCGTCCTTTCAAGCTTGCCTTTTTATATAGGATACTTAAGGGAAAGCAACAAAAGGTTGCACTCTGCCTGACCTTTGAACTCTGTGGCCATTGGGGGACCCAAAGGGTGGGGGCATGGAGGAAGGCTATTGTTCAGGCCAATAAGGGTCCTCAAAGGGCACCAGAAGCTCACAATGTAACCTAGTGCTCTTTGTGTAGCTGTTCGTGCCTGTGACTTGTGTAGTCAGGATTCTGCTGCTGCACCCTCCTATGACAAAAATTAAAGACGTACAGTCTCCTCAAGAAAGTATAATGTTTGCAGGTGCCACTGCATCTTCAGAAACTAAGCGTACAGGCGTGGCAGGTGGCGCCTCTGAGGAACTTTGATCTCCTGTGCTCACTTCAGGGAGAGATTTTATGACTACGGTTCCCCAGGAACATCATAGTGGCACCATGCCTCCTCCACATACTTTCCTGTCAGCAATAAGATTTGAAAGGAATTCAGAAATGTTGTGTTTTTTTCTGGAGAGAAGGAAATAAAATAACCTTTTGCAGATGGCAATTTTTCCATATGTAATCTGCAGAACATTTCATGTACTGTTCATGAACATCTAATGAGAAGAGGTCCATTCTACACATGTAAAGGTCATATGGTCCAAATTCTCTGCAGATGAAGGCTTTGTCGGCATTGAATTATTATTAATAATAATAATAATAATAATGATGATGATGATGATGATAATAATAATAATTTATTATTTACCATATTATTTATATCCCACCCATCTGGCTGGGCTTTCTCAGCCACTCTGGACAGCTTCCAACAAAATATTAACATACAGTAATGCATCAAACATTAAAAGCTTCCCTAAACAGGGCTGCCTGAAGGGTTTTAAAGGTCAGCACCAACACTTTGAATTGTGCTTGGAAATGTAAGGTAAAGGTAAAGGTACCCCTGCCTGTACGGGCCAGTCTTGACAGACTCTGGGGTTGTGCGCCCATCTCACTTAAGAGGCCAGGGGCCAGCACTGTCCGGAGACACTTCCGGGTCACATGGCCAGTGTGACATCGCTGCTCTGGCGAGCCAGAGCTGCACACGGAAACGCCGTTTACCTTCCCGCTGGTAAGCGGTCCCTATTTATCTACTTGCACCCGGAGGTGCTTTCGAACTGCTAGGTTGGCAGGCGCTGGGACCGAGCAGCGGGAGCGCACCCCGCCGCAGGGATTCGAACCGCCGACCTTTCGATCGGCAAGTCCTAGGCGCTGAGGCTTTAACCCACAGCGCCACCTGCGTCCCTGCTTGGAAATGTACTGGGAGCCAATGTAGGTCTTTAAAGACCGGTGTTATGTGGTCTCAGCGGCCGCTCCCAGTCACCAGTCTAGCTGCCGTATTCTGGATTAGTTGTAGTTTCTGAGTCCCCTTCAAATGTAGCCCCACATAGAGCGCATTGCAGTAGTCCAAACGAGAGATAACCAGAGCATGCATCACTCTGGCGAGGCAGTCTGCGGGCAGGGAGGGTCTCAGCCTGCGTACCAGATTGAGCTGCTCTGGACACAGAATTGACCTGCACCTCCTTGGACAGCTGCGAGTCCAAAATGACTCCCAGGCTGCACACCTGGTCCTTCAGGGGCACAGTTACCCCATTCAGGACCAGGGAGTCCTCCACACCTGCCCGCCTCCTGTCCCTCAAAAACAGTACTTCTGTCTTATCAGAATTTAACCTCAATCTGTTAGCCACCATCCATCCTCCAACTGCCTCCGGACAGTCATACAGGACCTTCACCACCTTCACTGGTTCTCATTTGAAAGAGAAGTACAGTTGGGTATCATCCGCATATTGATGGACACCCAGCCCAAACCCCCTGATCTCTGCCAGCGGCTGCATGTAGATGTTGAAAAGCATGGGGGAGAGGACGGAACCCTGAGGCACCCCACAAGGGGTCTGAACACTCATCCCCCACCACCACTTTCTGAACATGGCCCAGGAGGAAAGAGCGGAACCACTGTATAACAGTGCCCCCAGCTCCCAGCCCCTCTAGACGGTCCAGAAGGATGTTATGGTCGATTGTATCAAAGGCCACTGAGAGATCCAGCAGAACGAGGAATCAGCTCTCACCTTTGTCCCTAGCTCACCAGAGATCATCGACCAGTGCGACCAAGGCAGTTTCAGTCCCATGATGAGGCCTGAATCCCGACTGGAAAGGATCCAAATGGTCCGCTTCTTCCAGGCGTGCTTGGAGTTGTTCAGCTCAATCACCTTGCCCAAGAATGGAAGATTTGAGACTGGGCGATAGTTGGCCATATTGGCCGCAACTAAAGATGGTTTTTTAAGAAGCGGTTTGATAACCGCCTCTTTCAGCGGGTCTGGGAAGGCTCCCTCACCGAGGGAAGCATTCACCACCCCATGAAGCCTGTCTCCCAGCCCTTCTTGGCTAGCTTTTATAAGCCAGGATGGGCAAGGATCCAGGAGACAGGTGGTTGGTTTCACGCATCCAAGCAGCCTGTCCACATCCTCGGAGGTAAGAGATTGGAATTGATTCCATGCAACTTGACCAGATAGAGCTCTAGCACTCTCCCACCCCAGCCCTGCTCCCATGGTGGAGTCTACCGAACCTGAGTGACTTTATCTGCAAAAAAACTTTGCAAAATCATTGCAGAAGATCATGTGACCTGTACTGGGCCCCGATGGAGCAGGGGCAAACCACCTGAAAGAGTCTCCTGCTGTTATTTTCTGCAGATGCAATAGAGGCGGCGAAGAAAGTCCTCTTTGCCGTCACTATCGCCACTGGGTAGGCTCGACATTGAGCTCTAACCCATGTCCAGTCAGATTCAGAATTAGTTATCTGCCGGCGGCGCTCTAGCCGTCTCAGTGATTGTTTCATTGCCCTCAGATCCATGGAAAACCATGGGGCTGTCGGGCTCCATGCAGTCGGAGAGGGCGCTTCGGAGCCAGAGAGTCAATAGTACTGTTTAACTGCACATTCCAGCGGGCCACCAGGGAATCAGCTGAAAGGCCATCAACATGGGATAAAACATCCCCTACCACTCCCTGGAAACCATTTGGATCCATTAAGTGGCGAGGGCGGACCATCCGAATTGGTCCCACCTCCCTGCCGACGGGATGGGTCGCAGAGAAGTCCAGTTGCACCAGGAAGTGATCTGACCATGGCACTTCTTTTGTTTCACTTTTAGTTAGTGTCAGATCACCAACATCCATAGAGGTGAACACCAGGTCAAAGGCATGTCCACGGCTATAAGTTGGGCCAGACTTATTCAGGGACAGCCCCATGGAGGCCATGCTTTCCATGAAGTCCCAAGTGACCCCTTGTAAGGTTGTGTCGGCATGGATGTTAAAATCCCCTAAGACCACCAAACTAGGTGTCTCCAGGAGAACATCTGCCACGACCTGAAGCAGCTCAGGCAGGGAATCCTTGGTGCAGCGGGGAGGTCGGTACACCAATTGGAATCCTGTACTGCCCCATTGCCCAACTTCCAGAACATGCACTCAGAGAACTGGGTCTTCCCAATAGGACGCCTGGTGCAAACTAGTGACTTCCTAAAAATCACTGCAACCCCCCCCCCCGCCCACTACGCCTGGGTTGCTGTGCATAAGAGAAACCTGGTGGACAAGCAGCAGCAAGGACAGGCCCATCTACATCATCCAACCAAGTCTCTGTTACACAGGCCAGGTCAAGTCCTCCATCCATGATCAAGTCATGGATGGCAGTGGTCTTATGGATCATTGACCTGGCATTGCACAGCAGCACCTTCAGGTCGTATGGTTATCCCTTGCTGATTCCAGTATCTGTCCTGACAAGACCAGACCTGGAGGCAGGGATAGTCCTCAAACAACGACTAAACCTGCCTCTTCAGTAATGACATGGTCTGGTCTTAGCGTAACTCCTCCTCCTACCCGTGATTACTGATTGGCCCAATGCATCCCCCCTGTGGAACATGCCATGACTATTTTGTTGACTGGGACCCACTCCTAGGCAGCCCTGACCCCTCCCCTTAAAATCAAATTAAAACCTATACAAAAAAACAAACTAACAAAATAAAACAAAACAAAATAAAAACCAAAACCAGTAAAAGTTACAAACTCACCAAAATTAAACAAATTCCTACACCTGACTAAACATCCATCCCACCCCAAACACCCGAGGCCTCCTTGGAGCCTTATAGGCTGCAGTGGTGAGTATGGGGCCCGCTCCCAGGCCCAGGGTGGAAAACGGGCTTCAAGGAGGAGCAGTCCTCCCCAATACTCACAGGTAGAGCAGCAGCAGCAGCAATGTCCCAAGGCCTAAAGATAACCCCCCCAAGTGCAATTACTTTTGCATTTGCTGATCAGGAGTGATCCTGTGGATCTACACAGGATGTAAAGAGTCCCATTTGCAAAGTAGTTTGCTGTCATTGTGGTTTAGCAAGGGGAGCAGCATGCTCAAAATGTGTCGACTGCAGAGTCTACTGCAAGACTAAAAACAAACACACTGCCCGCCCTCCTCCCCAGCCCCTCTATCTGCCAACCCCTTTGCCAGCTGCCCTTCTCTCAGACCTGACCAAGCCCTCCCATCCCCTGCCCTTTACGTCTCAGCCCCCTCTATACCCTCACCCCTCCTTCCCTTCTGCTCTTCTCACAGCGCCCCCCCCCCCAGCCCCACTCCCTTTCAGAGGAGGCTTGACAGAGCAGCTTGCGCTAAACCTGCAGCTGACTGCCAGGTCCCTTTGGATATGCTTATCAGTGCTTATCAGTGGCTGACTCTCATTGCTTTTTAAAATGGATTTCCATACCATTCTCCTTTTATTTTAACAACGCAGACATTTTGGACGAATGCTTTTTATATTAAACACTTGTTTCCATAAAAAATATTTTGGTTGCTGCACGTGCAAAAACTATTTAGCCTTGGTTTCAAAAACTTATTTTTGTGGTGGCATAAGCAAAAATTGTTTGGTCTCCGTTCTGTTCTCTACCTCCCCTCCGCCTCCAAAAAAACACTGTAGCAACAAAATATGACTGTAACCAAGACAGAGACCTCCATGGAGCCTCTCGGGAGAGACTCAGTGTGGATCCTAATTAAGTGTCCATGGGTAAGAAGTTTATAAAGGAAATGATAAAAATCACGTTTACTACTTGCCCACTCACCCCTGTACAACATCCAAGCAGTTCAACTTATACAGCAACGTTAAGAAATGAGATAGCTTACCTGGGTCCTCCTCCCCATCTCTTCTAGCAACTGCAGTCGAAGGTTTCATCATATAATGCAAACTATAGCGATACAAACTAAATAGCCCCAAACAGTCAGGATATAGGAGAACGTTGTCCATGCTTTTCATGGCTTTCTTACTTTTCTTTGACTTGTGCTGCCATGGCATTGCTCTCCTCCTCCTCCTCCTCCTGTCTCTTCTGACTGTCTTCTTGCTCTGTGCCTTGAATTCCCAGCTTTTCCAATGCTTATTTGGCTTCTGCATGAATAGTTGCTATTGTTGCTTTGTGTATAATCAGCTTAAATTAAATGGGAATCCCCATCTATATCTCACTCCAGCATCACATAGCAGAGTGATATATATTTTTAAATATCTCTTCTTTTCTGCAGTATTTCTGCACATAAATACTTAAGAATGTAAACTTTTTGCCCTTTACATCTGCTGATTCTCTGGCTGCCTTCCTAACTCCTTCTTTTTGTGAGGAATGCACAATTTTCAGTTAAATATCACAAGGACATCTTGGAGGTGGAAGTACCAGCGCTCTGTGAACACTTTCTGCATCATATAGAACTACATTTGGAGTGGGAAATTACTGGTTTAACCAGTTCACAACTGTTTATGCCATGTTGCACCCTGTAGCACGTTATGGAGGTCCTCTTACCCGCAAATTGGTTCTTCAGGCCTCCTAGGCCTCCATGCAAACTTGCAGATTTGAAGCCATTCTGGTTAGTTTTTTAATGGCAGATTTGTGACACGTTCCTCTTTCCAGGGCTTCATTAGCTAAGGCTATTGATAGGTCTGTGAACTTTATTGATAGGTCTTTCCATTCCATGTTGGTCTTGCTTTTGAAGTCCTTGAATGCAGTGTTCTTTCTGGAATTGCTTCACAATGTTTTAGAAAGGCACACTTTTCTTTAGAAAAGCGTGCAGATTTCTGGGCCATTGTTGGGCCTGTTTCTTCATCATCTGTTGCTGCTTTTCCAGTGCTGCCTCAAGCATTAAGATAGCTCCATAGCAATTCTTCTTTTGCTGCTTAAGATAGGGTGGGAAGCGTTTCCTGCAAAAACTCTATCTTCACTGGGACTCACGGTGCTTTAGGATGCCCAAAAATTGCTGATAGGGAAAAAGAGGGTTAGTTAGTGACGCCACTATCCCAGAAGAGGACTTCATGCCTGCAAAATAACATTGAATTATTTCTTCTCACAACTTTGAAATTATCCTATTGTTAATGCAGCCTGAAAATTATGAAGCACACTCTTGGAATATACCTTGGGTTTCATACCCTTCAGGTTACATACGCTTCAGGTTACAGACTCTGCTAACCCAGAAATATTACCTCGGGTTAAGAACGTTGCTTCAGGATCAGAACAGAAATGGCGCAGCAGCGGTGCAGCAGCAGCAGGAGGCCCCATTAGCTAAAGTGGTACTTCAGGTTAAGAACAGTTTCAGGTTAAGTACGGACCTCCAGAACAAATTAAATACCACTGTATTTAGTTAGAAGGGGAGCATGCAATGGACTAAAAAAAATGTATTTGATATTTGGAAATTGCCTTTCAGTGTTGTCATTTGCTGGAGAGGAGGGATCTTGACATAGCCACCCCTCCCTTGGTAACTTCAAGGATTGATTACATCATGTAGAGTGCTTTACAATAGAGGCTACTCTTGAAGATGGCTCTGAAGCTTCATAGGCAAAAATCTTCAAAATTTCTTGTTACCAGCATGTAGTGCATTTTGCAGATTCTAGCAATTCTAGCTGACAATTATTAGCTTTAGGATTCAGTTCAAGTCCATGCAGTTACTTCTACTGTACAACAAGGAGTGTCTCCTCATATTCTATAGGAAGCCACCTAATACTGGCTACATTCACATCATCCATTTAAAGCCCTATTATGCCAGCTTAAACAGTAAGGGCTGCCCGCAAAGAATTCAGGGAGCTGTGGTTTGTTAAGAGTGCTGAGAGTTGTTAGGCAGCCCCTCTTCTCCTTCCAGAGCTACAATTTCTAAATTGGTTCCCTCTTCCCAGGGAACTCCCCCATGCTTAAGTCCACAAGTTCACCTCAAAGGCGCTACATTGACATTCGACTCACTATCACAGAGTTGTGCAAGTTATGACTAAACAATATCACCTTGACATAGTGTGGCTCCCGTTTATAACTTTTATAAACAATAATAGTGCATTGTACAAACCTCCATTGATTCATGCATCCCTCTGGAGGAGGTGATTGTCTTCCCTCATGGGAGTTCCTTTTTGCCTAGCCTAGACCTCCTGCAAACAGCTTCCTTCCTCAGCCAATTAATTTTCTTGCTAATACAGTGGTACCTCGAGTTACAGACGGTTCAGGTTACATACGCTTCAGGTTACAGACTCTGCTAACCCAGAAATAGTACCTCGGGTTAAGAACTTTGCTTCAAGATGAGAACAGAAATTGTGCTCCAGCGGCAGTGGGAGGCCCCATTAGCTAAAATGGTGCTTCAGGTTAAGAACAGTTTCAGGTTAAGAACAGACCTCCAGAACAAATTAAGTACATAACCAGAGGTACCACTGTAGTGCCTGATCTTATTTCAGAGTGAATTATTTCAGAGTGATTTAAACCCTGACCAATCATTCCATGTTCATTTCTTAATATCGAAGATGTTGTAAACAAGTTGTGCTTTTATTCTCCTTTTATTGATCGTATCAATTTTTACAACAGTATTTTTTAAAAAGCTGTGTGTATGTAGGTTGCAGGTTATAAGAAAGACCCGTCCCCTGGGACCCTGGAGAGTGGCTGCCAGTCAGGGAATACAATGCAGGGGCAGAGAGACCTCGGCTCTGAGTCAGTAGAAGGCAGCTTGTTTATGGAATACTATTTATACCCTGGTTGTCCCCTCCAAAAAGAGAGTGCTCAAAGCAGTTTATAAAATATAAAAACCAGTTAGGAAAATAACAACAACTGTCATTAAAACAGCATTACTATTTTATAACCTCTTGCTCTTAAAAACATTTGAAGTGGCTCACACATGTGCAGACACCCCCCCCAACCCCCTCCAAATACATACACACAGGTATTAATAACAAGAACATTAAGAAAACCAACAACCATCTTTTTAAAGTATTTAAAATGAATAAAAAACCCACACCCAGTAGGATAAAAAAAGACACAGCACTACTAAACAGGTGGAAATTTACAAATGTTCAGGGAATGTGGGGGGCAGGGTGTTCAAGAAGGCCACTTCCAACCCTCCATTTCAGTCTCTAGAGGGATGAATGAAGGACCCAGGTGTCCAGGGAGAGGGGAATGAGAATGAGGAGCAGGCTTAATGTAATGCATTTGAGGGAGGAATGGACAAAGCCTTCCTGGTGCTCCTTGCTCACTCAGGTTGAGAGCCAGGAGCAAGGGAACACCCACAGCTCCTGCAGAAGACCCCAGTCCAAGCTGCATCACTGCTGAAACAGCAGCCCCCAGCTCCACCCTTCAAGACCCCCAGAGGCGTCCAGAGCAAAGTCTTCCCAACACTTCTTTGCTTTCTGCCCCTTGGGGCAAGAGGCTCTCTCATTATTTGAAAAGCATCATATTCATGGATGACACTACATGAATAATAATGATGATTATTAAGTTGATTATTAAATTAAATTTTCAGGCATTGCGGGTTTTTGTGTGTGTTACAGTCCTTTTATAATGGCCAGGAGGGGGCAGAAATCAGTAACTGCTTTAAAGTTAAAATTAAAATAATTAGCTGTACTCATGTAATTTATAGGCAGAGTAGGATTTGTACAAGTTAACCATAGTTTCAGGTTACTAACCCAAATTCTGTAATATTTTTGAGACCTTTGTTTTCCCCTTTCCTTCCCTGCCACAACATTTTTGATTCCTTGTAACAAAAGGATGCACTTTCAGCGACCTTTGGATCCTGTGACCACTGGGAAATCAAAAGGGGGGGGGTGACACCAAGGGAGGCCAGTGTCCCACCAAATGAGCTTCTGCAAGGGGTGCCAGGATTCCACAATAACATCCCTGTTTGCAAGAAAACTTGGGCATTTCCATGAAAAAACCGTCAAGATAAATGGAATATCCTCCTAATGCACAGATTCTTAAAGATGCGAAATGTCTAAGAACAAGGTAAGCAAAAAGCCAGGGAAGTGGATGTCAGCTAACTGAGACTTCTCAAGACTTGGTTGTGTGACACAGGCATCTGCTCCCAAGAGTGTTCTTGAGTCCAGCATAGGTTCAGATTAAAAATTGCATAATTGCCTTAATTTACAAATCCCTCTACAACTTGTATCCAGGGTACCTTAGGGGCAACCTGGACCCTTATGTCCCACTACTGAGAACAACTGCAGGACTCTTGTTGGTTGACCCCCCTGAGTTGACGAGGCTTATTTGACCACATGAAATAAAGCCTTTAGCATCATCAGCCCAGTCCTGGGAAAGGCTCTGCCGCTAGAGATTCACTGGATGCCTTCTCTTTCAGCCTTAAAACACCTGCCAAAAACTTGTCTATGCTGCAAGGCTTATGCAGGCAATAAACTGCTAGTTGACAGTGTCTGATTTTACATGTTTATACAGTATGGTTTATATTGTACACAGATATTGTTGTAAACTGCTTTGGTATTTTTTTGTGATCCAAAAACAGGTAAAAGCCTGGGGGGGAAGGTGTTATTTGCTGGCGAGTGCTATCTATTGAACGTCTGGATGAACTGGATTATTAATGCTGCTCTTTCCCAGCCACCATGTGCTCTGTACTGCCCCCATTCAATCCTCATAGAGGGGATTTTTTTTTTTGGGGGGGGTACATTTTCTGGGAGTGGACAGATATAAAGTATTTTCAGAGAGGTAGTTGTATCTTTAAATGTGAGGTGGCTGAGACAGGAGGGTCTTAGGGGAAGAGCATATTGGGTGCTCCACAGAGTGCCAGTTGGCGGTGGGGGGGGCACCATCCCCTCCAAATTTCACAGATACACACTTGCAACACTCTTATTTGCATAGCAAGGAACAGTGCTGGATACCACAGCTACCTTGCCACCTTAAATATTGCTGAAGATCTTTACCCTGCTGCTGTTTCTGTTTTCTTCAAACTCTCATAAAGCCATGAGAGTGATAGCCTTACATTCTGTTATGAACCATTCCAAATAAGCCTTGTTAATGTGTACGGGGCCTGGCAGGCTGTGGACTATGTGATGACTTAAGAGTTCATGTGCAAGTATTTGTACGCATGTGCATGAGAGACATAAGGCATCCAGCCGCAGTGCCCGTGGGGAAAGGGAACTGAACACCAAAGGAGGACGGCTATGGGAATTTACACTCACAAAATGTTAAGAAGGCATCACCCAAAAGACAACAAAAAAGACAAAATGGGAATTTATGAGGAATAGGAGAAGAGGAACTCTCCCTGGTCAGATGTCAAAGAGAACAACAACTACCAGACTTTTAGAAGACATCTGAAGGCAGCCCTGTTTAGGGAAGCTTTTCATGTTTAGCAGACCACTATATTTTAATATTTTTTTGTAAGCCGCCCAGAGTGGCTGGGGAGGCCCAGCCTGATGGGCGGGGTATAAATAAAATAATAATGATGATGATGATGATGATAATAATATATCAGATTGCATAATACTGTTTGCCCAATGTGTTCATGAAAACAAGTCTGTGGGGTGTTGTTTTTTTTACATTGGTGCAGGTGTGGCCAATTTTACATGTATGTAAATACCTCTGGTTCAGTTTTTCATTTGCAAAACAGTTGCAGAAGGTTTAATTTACAAAACATATGAATAGGTTATGTTTTGCAATCATAAGAAGATATTTCTTAATTCTTCCTTTTGCTTTGCGAGAAAGAGCTCTAGGAAAGGACATCTATCATGTTCCTAAATTTGTGCAGGGAAAGAATTTGATTTTACTGGTGAAATTATAAGTAAACAAAAAAGAAAAATGACTCAGAAGTGAAAAAATTAAAATGATAGGACTCTGTTGCAAACACAAGGAGAATAAACTCTACATGTTGCAAATATAGTCTTAACAAAAGCAATGTGTTGATAAATATTTAAACCTATGGAAATAATGGCTAACATTTTGCATGTTTGAACTTTACTCTTTACACAATGCATAGGTCATCAAGACATTAGAACACTATTCTGCTATTGACATTGAAGATACTGTTTATTGCGATCTGTGATAAATTAATTTAATTGGCAGGGGGTGGGGAAGTGATTTCACCACCTATTTTACTGGAGTCAGCAATACATACGGTGGCTGCCAGAAGGTCTCTCCCCCCCCCCATCAAATGAGAAAGGCTTCAAGAAAATGACATTCACTTTTTTTAAAAGAATTACATTACACAATCCTGAATACCCTCTAGTAGCTGCTCATCCATTGACTTCATACAGTATTCTGAACCTCTAAATTATTTTTAATGGCAGCAAAGATTCCCACGGGGTTCTAGAGCTTTGGGGGTTATTTCTGCTCCCCTCTTTGAATAGGGAATCTTTATAGGTTTTTATATGAAAAACTTTCCTCCCTGCAATATTGTGATAGTGAGGCGAGGTTGCCTTTATTTTTGCTGCTTTTTATATGCTTTCGTTCCCTTAATATGAATAAGATTTCACTGAGACTAGTTCTCCCCAGCACAAAAACTGTCAATATATTCTTCTCATTCTGAGACTGGAAAAGAAGACTCAAGACAATACTTAAAAGAGTGTGAATCCAGCAGGAAAAAGCACATTAAAAACTAGAAAAGGGACACTCAGAATAACTAGAAAATAAGTAGGGAAAAGGTGCTTAAAATCTGTATGTGTATTGTGTATATATCCCTTAACTTCTTAAAATTTAATGTGTTAATATTATTAAGTGTTCTTTGAAAGGTTACAAAGAGTGCAAATTATGCATTCTGAAAAACCCTTCACATAGCATAGATTAGTAAAATTAGCATAGATTAGTAAAATTAGCATAGATTAGTAAAATTACTTAGTTTTCTCTGCTAACTTGTTAACTGGGTAAAAACAAGAGGGTAACTTATATTTATATTAATCACCTTTTTTAACTGAGGTTCCATTTCATTTGCAAACCCAGAGGATGATATGCTGAACTAGAAGCCAAAAGGGTCTGGGAAGCAGATAAAGTTACAGAAATACACATGCTGTCTTTATTAAATTGACATAAACAAATGCTTAATTGATTCCTAAGTTGTACTGCATAAACTGTTTTAATATATATTTAAATGCAGCCAGAAAATTTATCTCTTGAAACGTGCAGAGCATTATTCTAAAATATCTTCAAATAGTTTGTACAGGGGACAAATATTTTTTTCCTGGGATGTACATGTTTCTGAGAAATATTTTAGTGGGTGTTATCTTTTTAAAAACCGAATTAACTATTTAATCAGGTAAATAACTACAGCTAACTTCTAAAGTAGTTTTCTGTTTGCTACTGCACATTCTTAAAACACCCACTGTAGCAAATATAATGCTTGTTTCCATTTGCTCACCACAATGCTGATTTTCTCAAAAATTGACAAATTGCCATGAATGAAACTAACTTTAAAAATGCAGTTTTCAATTTCATTGCTTAAATTTCTTCTCCATTTTGGGGCTCTGGGCTCCCTAAATGATTTACTTCACTTAATAAGGACACATAGATATTTGGGTGTGTGTATAAAGCAGCAAGAAAACATTTCATCTAGCTGTGAGAAATCTAACACCACACTCTGAGCAACACAAAGGAACATGTCTGCTCAAATTGTTTCAGGACGCAGATCGTTTTTGCAAATGTATCCAGTGACAAAATAGCCTCTTCCCACATCATCTGTGGAATCTGCTGTATTTGATGCCTGTTAGGCAGGGCCCTTTGCTTAATCTCAGATATGCACACTGGCCAAAACAACAACTATAATAGAACTGCAGAAGGCTCTCCCTTAAAATATAAATTAAGTTGGCCCTCTAGACTGTAAAAAGAGAAACTAACTGTAGTAAATAACAGTAGCAAACTGTAAATAAACTGTAGTAAATAACAGTTGTACAAGAGCTAATTTCTTCTTGTGCAACAAACAAAGCTTGCTGGTTTCCATGGGGACTGACTCCCCCCCCCCTTTGCTGTTGTTCGAATCTAAGTTGCCAATAGTTGAGGTTAGAAGAGGTACTTAATTTTATTTCAGAATCAAATGGGAGGTTTGTTAATCGTAGAATACTGAATACACCATGTATATATGTATTGCTTGCATCTAATCCTCTTTCAATGCCTGCCAATGCACATTTAAGGTCAGCTGCAAATTATGCACACAAATTTCTCTATAAATATGCTTCTCATGTTGTTGACTGAGCTGGCATTCCTTCTTCAGATCCTGTGATCTGAATCAGGTTTAGAAGTCCCTCTCAGGAAAAAGGGTGAATGGGATCTTTAAAAAAACTTTTGATCTAAAGAGAATAGGTAGTTTGTGGCCTCCTTGCTTCCACTTTCCTAGGTATTTACTGTTTCTCAGGTAATTCCTGATACAGTGAGATGAGAAAAATAATTTGAACCCCTGAAATGCATTTATTGAATCTTTTTTCTTTCTTCTTTTTCCTTTCTTTCTTCTTTCTTTTTTGCTTTGTATTAAAATTTGAAAATTCAATAAAAATTATATTTAAAAAAAATGAAATGCATTTATTGAAAGCACTGTGGGTAATTAGAAGCAAAGACTAGATTGGAAAGAAAATGTTCACGCAGTTTAGCACTGGAAACTGGAGGGGAACACCAGCAATACCCCAAAGACTCCACAGCCTCTAACACATTTTGGTTAAACAAGGCCCCTTTCTTCCCTCTGGTGGGTGGTGGTCTAAGGCTGTGATCCTCCATGCCCTGGCTTGGGAGGAATTCACACTGAACTTGGTGAGAGTTATTTTTGAGTATACGTATATAGGATTGCACTGCAGAAGAGGGAGAGAGCAAAAGCTAAGCATTGTTCACCTAACATTTTTTTTTAAAAGACAACCATCACTAAGTTTTTTCTTTCGTTTTGGAGCTCAGGGCAGTAGTGGCCTGGGAGGAGGGAGGGGAGAGACTGAGGGGTCACAAGCTCTTAGCTTTTAGCCTCAGCTTGACCACAGGGTTGGTTAAAAAAGAACAGGAGGGGATCACGTGCTTTTTGCGGGCTGTAGCTGTTTTGAACACATTCTTCTTGGGGGGGGGGGAGAAGGGTAGAGAATGTGGAGGCTACCTTTTGTTCTGTAGAGATCTCCATTCCCTGAAATAATCTAATCCTCCTTTTTAATATGTTGTAGTTTTTTTATTTCAGTGTGAATAAGAGAATTTAAAAACCCAAAACAAATTTATTTATTATAATTTACAGACTGCTAATGCAAATATTTTCTGAGTGCTGTGCAGTATATTAAAAATGAAACAAAACATAAAATATGTGAAGTAGAATAATCTGTGTCTAGCATAAAAATCGATCTGGACACCAGTGGTGTACATTCTGAATATGTTAGATCTTTGTGAAACTCCACGAAATGTGGCGAAAGGTGCTGAGGACTCAGGCAATCGAGGTGGAGGTGACATTGAATTGCTCCTTTATTAAGAACAACAACAAATAGTCTTGTAGCACTTTAATGGCTAACCAATTTGTAAGAGAGCCTACTACTTCATCCAATGTGTGAAATGCCCTCCTCATTATGTGCAGAGCCCCTGTGTCCCTGTGGGGTAGTGGTTCAAGTGTTGGACATGGGGTGGGGAGATCTGGGTTCAACTCCCCACTCATACATGAGCTTCACCTGGTGAGCCCCTGCGCCAGCTACTCTCTCGCAGCCCAAAGTTGCTATGAGGATGTACATTCTCCCTCTGCCTATTGACCCTTGGCATAAGACCCCTCCCTCTCTTGCTTAAGCTTATTTCAGTAAGCCTGTCCGGACATAATTTAGCTATCTATATTGTGAGATGTTGTGATGAAAGTTTTATCATGTGCACCACTTAGAGAGCTGTTTGATTATCTGATATGCAAAGCTTCCCAAATAAATACATAGAAATAGAAAATAAATGCAGACTGACTTGGGGCTGCAGAGTGGATCAGTCCACTATATGTATCAATCCCTTCTGACAAGGAGAGGTGTTTGCAAAATAATAATAATAATAATAATAATAATAATAATAATCATCATCAATCCCTACTTTAAAATTATATTGTCATAAAAGGAGAGGGACGTCTAAGGAACGAAAAGCACTAACAGTTCAATCCCAAGTGTGTTTATTCAGAGGTACTGCACAGCTTTTGCTGGGGTCTCATCCAGTCTGGAACAACCTCCTTCCTACACTCTGTTCAGAGGCAGAAACTGAAAAGCTTTAAACACCTCCTACAGACCCATCTATCTAAACAAGCATTCCCGGGCTTACAAGGTTCACTACACACTTCTGTTTTATTGTCTATTTATATTAAACTGAATGTTCCGTTGATGGGTTCTCTGTTCTTTCGGACGTATTTCTTTGTATTCTTGGTTTTAAATGCTGTATATACATTTATTTTCATTTACATATTAAGCAGTAAATGTAAAGCCATCTTCATTTAAATCTCTAACTGGAGATTTTAATAAGTCTGTACTGTAATCATAAAGATGACAAAATGTTTGGCACAACTTAGTAAGTTTATGATTGTAGCCTTATTAAAATATCCAGTCAGAGAATTCTAAATGAAGATGGCTTTACATTTTTACCTTGGGAAGTAGCATCAAAAACTATTTTTTAAAATATCATCATCATACACGAGGGAGACGTCGTTTCAAATCTCTCTTCGGCCACAAGGTTGTGAATGAAGCTGCTGAAAACTTTGCAGGATGCTTGTATCATTGCACAGAACGATGTGCCGCCAAATAAAAAAGTTGTTCTTCCTC
Source organism: Podarcis melisellensis (assembly GCF_964234715.1). Classification (NCBI taxonomy): domain Eukaryota; kingdom Metazoa; phylum Chordata; class Lepidosauria; order Squamata; family Lacertidae; genus Podarcis; species Podarcis melisellensis. The sequence goes on along the minus strand of NC_138547.1, from coordinate 49,339,103 downwards.
CAAGATGCGCGGACGGGGCTGGATTTCCTTGGGCTCCTATTGGCCAAGTGGGCTCAACTGCAGGACACAATTAATTATGCTGATTGCGTGGGGAGCGGATGTGCTCCTCCCCCTCTTCTTCATTTGGCTGTCTGGCAAAAGGGGACGCCTCGGGTGGTGGTCACATGACATTGTCTTCGCGCCACTTTCGTAAATCTCTCTTCTCTTTTTTAATAGCAGCCTTTTGCACCAGGACCTAAAGGTAACGTGTTTATCTTCCTCTCTTGCTCTTTCCAGCAGAACAAGCGGGGAGGTGGTGCAAAGCGCGCGCGCACCTTTGATTTTAAAGCGCCTTCCTTCCTTTGATCTCTGGCGCTTACACGTACTTTGCAGCTTCCTCCCTGCAAATCTGCAAAAGCGGCTGCAAAATCCAGCCTTTTGCAAAGGCCGCCTCTTTCGTGTGAAAAGCCACCTGTAGGAGTGGGAGTGAGCGCGTGCACACATTTTGCGCGTGGATCTGCTGGCTTTGGGGTGCGCGGGATGGTGCTTTTCTTTGCAAACTCCGTTCTTACGAGTGCAGCCGGCCAAGGTCCGGGGGGGGGGGCGGCGGCGGCGGATACCACTTTTGCAAAACTCGCATGACGCTCATGGCTGCCGTCTCCGGATCTCCAGCAAGCGCAGCAACAATGCAGGCGCTGCCTTTCTTTGCGCAGGGTGAGGGCGCGAGATCCTCCCAGCGCCCCTTCCATCCTTTGCAAAATCCTTCCCTTTGTCCTGGGATCCTTCCCTAAAAAAAAAAAAAAAAGAGGAGCCCGGCTAGATGGGAGGAGAGGGGTGTTAAATTGTTTTTACGCGTGCACGCGTCCGAGGAGCGCATCGCTTCCTTCTGCAGGTTTCCACCCGCCCCAACAAAAAATAATCATTTAAAAACGTTATTTCCTTGCATCTCTTAAAAGATGCATTGTTGCTCGTGCACATGGCGGGGGTCGGGGGTGGGTGGGAAGGGAGGTTTTCCCTCTTTCTCTGGGGGGGAGGGGGAGCAAGAAGAACGTCTGCCCCTCCGCGCATGTGCTTTCCCGCGAGGTATGCCGGGGCTTGTAGTTCCCTGGCAGGAGGCTCGCAGCACCACGCGCTGGAGGCGAAGGAAGCGGTGCGCCCGGGACTCGAGGAGCCCAGGTTGCAGCCACCGCGCACGCACCGCGCACGCGGGGGAGGCAGCCGCGCACCCGGTGTCTTCGTCGTTCCGCCGCTCCGAGCATCTCGCCTACGGGGTAACAGCGCAAAGGGTGCGCAAACTTTTTTGGGAAGGCGGGGGGAGGGAGGAGGAGAGCTGGGCTGGCGCACCGACGCTGCCGCCCGCGTCTGCAGCCCAGGCATGGAGACAAAGGGGCCCCTGGCCGCCGAGGCGCCCTCCTTTCTCTCGCTCCGGCTTTGGGTCAGGGGCGGGAGTTGCATCGCCCTGCGGAAGGAAGGCAGGCAGGGATCGGCGCCGGGAAACTTTTGCAAAAGTATATGCATATATATATAAAAAAGCGAAAACCAAACGCTGTACAGCGACAGTCCCCGAGGAAGTTTATAATTATTTATTTTAGCATTGCGCGCTTCGGAGTTTGCAGGGCGGCAGGAACGAGATCGAGCCTTCCTGGGGGCAATGCGATGCGCCCGTCACCTCTGCAGAGTCAGAGGGAGCCCGTGCATGGTGTGGCCTTTCATTTTTCGGCTGGGGGGGCCGAGGAAAGGAAGGCGCAGTGGAAGTTTGCAGCGAGGGTCGGCGGGGTTTGATTGCAGGGGCGGGGGGGGTCCGAGGGGGGCTCTCCTGAGTTCAGCCGCGCGGGCGGTTGGTGGGTTTCGCAGCCTCTTAGCCCGCGTGGGTTCGCGCGAGTGAGCTGCGGGCTGTCGAGGCGGGGGAGGCCGGGCTTGGCGCGTTTTTGGCACTTTGAATAGCGAGCTCCCTTTCCCACAATGCCTCGGCGGTCCCTTTCTCTTTAATCGCAGCACGAGGGGCGCAAGCCCGGGCGCGCGCTCTTCTTGCCCGCCGTCCCCGTTTGCACGTGGTGGGCTTGGAGGAAAGGGCTACGGATGCCCCCCACCCCTCGAAAAACTGTTTCCAAGCTCTCCCAGGAACTAGCGGTGAGAGCCCCTCATAATGAATCTGCCCCTGTCCGCATCGTTTAAGGACCTGGCCAGATGCGGAGGGGGCTGCAAAGGGGCAGGTTGCCTGACCTTTTAATTCCCTTCCCCTCACAGTTTCCTTAACTTCTCAGATCGTGAGGCTTCAACATTTTTGAAAGCTGCAAAAGCTTTTTATTTCTTTATTGCAGTTTGATGGGGGGGGGGAGGAAAGAAGGCAGAGTTGATGTATTTTTCGTTTAGGTTTTCTGTTGATTCATTATGCGAATCTTTGAAGGAAGCCCAGAAACGCAGCTCAATTAACCTTAGTAGGGTGTACAATTATGAATCTTGCTTGATTAATTCAGGCAGCCTTTTCAAAGGACTGAGCTTACTCTTGCTTGGGTGTGTTGGGTGTGTATTGTTGGAATTATGCACTTTGTCAATATTAAAAAGAACAAATTTAGCAGCATTAAGAGGGCAGAATGCTACTTGTGGGGTGAAGAGGAGTTTGTGATTGGGTTTATAATCTCCCTAAAATGCAACTCCCCTTCATTGATCTGTAGACTTCATATTCTCTAAGCAGAACCTACAGGATTGACCTGAGGTTGGTGTTTTGGATCAGAGAGCTGGCTTGGTCTTTGGCATCATCTTTAATTATTGTATGCAAGAAACTTTATAATCTTTTCAGAAGAAGCAATTCCGTATCTCCATGTTGTAGGGAAGATACTAGAAGTGTGCAGTGATGCTATATAGCTAAAATGTAGTGCAGAATAATTCTGAATTTCTTCTTTGCCTTGACTCCCACTTCTCTGAAGAAGATGGTGAAACTGAGCCTTGGAGAGCACAGGCATAACTTGGAATAAAGGCTGGAAAAGGTGCCTGTGAAGCCTTGAACAAAAGACATTTGGCTTGTACTAAACTTACAATGAAAGTGGAAGCTTTCATCTAGTTCTTTTTGCAAAGAAACATCTAACTATAAATGGGCATGTTCCAAGACAAAGCATGTTTGCATTTTGGCACAGCTTAATGACACGATTGCCAGTTCAATGATTATAATATAATATCAGTACCTGCCATTTGCCCCTAAGGAAGGCACAAGCTTACAACCGTTGCTAACCATTAGAAGCTGTTATAGACAATGAAAAAATGGGTCAGGAGAAGGAGACTGATTAGGAACCCAATTGCACAGGGCAGTTTCATGGGATTGTTGTAGATAGGACCTGGTCACAGTGAGTTTCATGCAGGAGTGGGGATTTGAATCCTAGCCTAAAATAACATTCAGGACTCCAGAATGATTTGTAAACCTGGTTTATCTCCTGTGAAATGTATAAATAACTCAAGGTTTCCAGTTGAGTTAACTGGAAACCTTGAGTACCACCATCCTATATTTTTCTCCTGGTAACAGTTTTGTTAAAAAAACAGCAAGGGGTCTGCTGCTGCAGAACCAGTTGCACTCGAAAATCAGTTGCTGATAGAGAGGAAAAGGTCAGTCAAAGTGTGATGAGCTGCCTGTTGATACAGTGGTACCTCTGGTTATGTACTTCATTCGTTTCGGAGGTCTGTTCTTAACCTGAAACTGTTCTTAACCTGAAGCATTACTTTAGCTAATGGGGCCTCCCGCTGCTGCCGCGCCGCTGGAGCACGATTTCTGTTCTCATCCTGAAGCAAAGTTCTTAACCCGAGGTATTATTTCTGGGTTAGCAGAGTCTGTAACCTGAAGCGTCTGTAACCTGAAGCATCTGTAATCTGAGGTACCACTGTACTGAGCTCAGACCCTTGATAAACTGCTTGCACCCAATTTCTTGCAAATTTCCCTTTTACTGAAAATTTGTATTTGGGTGGGGGAGAGGGTCTTTGAGAGTTTATTGGGCATTTTTTTCTTAGTGCAAGTTAGTGCTAACTTAGTTCTTTTTTTCTCTCTTCTCTCACCCTCCCTTTTTTTTAATTAAAAAAAACCCCAACAGTTATTCCCTGGAATAGAGCAGCAATGGTCCTTCGGACAACCAACGGATGCCAGTTTATCAGTGTTTGCAGAAGAATTTTGCAGCAAGGAAGTTTCTGAGTCTTCTGCATTCTGCATGAGCCATCAGTGGTGCAAAAGTGCTTATAGTGCAGGTAGTATTTCATCACCTACTGCAGTCTTTGCACTTCAGCATCAGTGTGGCAATCTGTGTGATGGCTGCCCCCCTTCCTCAGGTGGAGGAGCAGGCTGGCCCTCTTTCCCTTTCCATCTGCCTGGGGATACTCTAAGGCTGTTTGTGCTAAGGTGCATCTAGTGCAGTGAGTGGAATAGCTTAGAATCTACTGCCCTGGATGCGCCTTCTGGCACACGCAGCTGGCAGGGAGTCTGGACTGAAGTCACAATGACAGCAAGACAGCTGCCTCTTTCAGAATGCCTTGTGCACAACCAGAAGCCTTTAAGTCAACCTTGCAGAAAATGTGGGAGTGCAGCATTACTCCACCAGTGGAAGCACTGTTAGAGGCTCAGGTATATAAGCCAGGTGCCACATGGCTCCTTAAACCAGGGTTACACTCTCCAAAACGGAATGCCTAGTTGCCATTTTGGGGCCAGTCAGCTTGAAAGTCGTATTTTTCAACTGTTTGGTTCCTGAAATTCATGCTGATTGTGCAGATAAAATAGAATGGATAGAATTTAACAGGATGGGGTGCAAACAGGGAAAATCCAAGGATCCCTGGGCATTGTAGAGATGGCAGGTGCCATTCTGGTGCCCAGTCATCTCCACTTGGTTGCAAGTGGCCAGTAGCCAGGTGTAAAATGTGCCTGGTGAATTCTGAATGCTGAATGAAAGGTTATTGAAAAGAGTAGAGTGGGGAACCTTTGGCACTCCAACCTGCTGGGTTTGAAACCACATCTGCCCCCTACCTGATACGCACCACGTTCTCACTTTTCTTGCAGAACAACAACTGCCTAATAGAAACTGTAAGCAGTAATTGCTCCTATCCACATATCCCGTAGAAATGCACCTTAACTTGCAAACTGCGTCCTGGACCCTGTTTGGTTTCTCTGTGGCTTCTGTAGATTGACTGTATTTCTACCCCACCTTTCCTCCTAGGAGCCGAAGGTGGTTCACGTGGCTCTCTTCATTTTGTCCTCACAAGAACTCTGTGAGGGAGGTTAGGCTGAGTGACCGTGCCCAGCCCTGGGTCACCCAGTGAGCTTGATGGCTGAGTTAAGGTTAGTCCAAAACTCTAACCACTGCAACACCATGAGCTCTCCCTTTTTATTGCTTGCCTCTGAAATGGTTACGGAGGGCTGATTTTTTTTAAAAAAGCATTCTTTTATTTATGTTTGTATTTTTGTGTGATGTTTTGCATGGTTTTATGCAATAAACTGGGAACTTGGTAGTGCAGACCTTTTATATCTGAGCTGCTTCAGCCCCTGGGAGTTTTGCAGCAACTCAGACTCTTCACCAGCTTGCCTAAACTCTACTGGGTCTGCACTTTTCTTTTTTAAACCTGGTATGCCTAGCTTCTCAGGAGTATGAAAAGTTAGTGGTATTTGGATACCACCTGCACTTTCTGATACAACAAATGCTGTTTCGTTTATTTAAAGATTTATATTCCACTTTAAATTTAAATTGGTTTACAACAATAAATTGCACAATATACAAAAATTAAAACCAATTAAACCTCCAAAATTTTAAACTTAATGAATTTAAAATCTGTTTAAAAATAAATAAACATAAAACATCTGAGAACCATTTAGGGATCAAAAGTCTCCTGAAACAAAACAGTTCTGACCAGGTGTGTGAAACTCACGGGTGGTGCCTGCTTAACTTCTTGTGGGAGGACATGCCATAACTTTGAACCCACAACACCAAAGGCTTGACTCTTCATTGACATGAGGACAATGGGCTTGGCTCAGTGACCAGTGCCAGATCTTTTAACCTTGGTGCCATGCATTGGTGGAAGCATGTTCATGTCATCTGCACCAGCTGAAACCCCACATAGAACCCACATGCAGTGCATTGCAATAATCCAGTCTAATATCCAGTGGGATAGCAAAAGTCATTTTTGGTGTTGCAATATAGGTTACCCAACTCTGAATCGAAACAATTTTGCCCCTTTCACTTGATATTTTATTTAATGAAATTTATATATCGTTTAATTGTTGCAAAACCTTGCCTTGTAACATAGGACGCTACCTTAATGCTGTCCCAGTCCATTGGTCCATCTAGCTCAGCATTCTCTGGCAGCAATGGCTCTCTGGGGTTTCAGGCAGGGGGTCTGTCCCAGCCCCACCTGGAGATGCCCTTGGGGATCAAATCCAGGGACTTCTGCATGCAAGTCAGGTGCTCTGCTGCTGAGCTGTGGCCTTCAAATACGTGGACATATGCGAATGGAAACAATAATATTGCCTGGCAGAATTCACAAACATATCCCATATAAAGCTGAAACAGGTCCATGGTTTAGGGTGTTTAAATTCAAGTCTGCAAAACTCTTTCCATAATTCATATGGGGGAAAGCAAAAATAACTAAAGTGTGCTTTCTCCACTCTTAAAAAAACCTTTGGTTCATTTCAAGATGCATAGGGTGAGGACTTAAAACACATCACTGCCCATTTAGGACAGGGATAGGGAAACCTGTGATTTTCCTGTACCACAATTCCCATTATCCCTGTTACTGGCTACACTGGGTGAGGCATAAGGGAGCTTAGAGCCTATCAACATTTAGAGGGCCACAGGTCCCCCAAAATTGATTTAGAAGGCTTACTGATACGAATTGCCAAGCACAAGAGCTCTTGACAGTAGAACTCACAGGTAGGCAATGAACCTGAGTGTTGAAAGATTCAGGATACATAGAAGTCTTAATTCACACAGTACGTAGTTACCCCCCCCCCGGCAGGAGGCAGGGATGGCCACCCCCTTGGATGGCTTTGAAAGAGGCTTGGATAAATCTATGGAGGGAGGAGAGGCTGGAGGCAGCAAGGCTTCTTGGCCGGAAACCACGTGAGGGCTTCCCCTGGGCTGGACTGAATGAGCCATTGGCCTGTTCAGACATACTCTTGTGTTCTCAGGTTTAGGGCTCAGTGCTCATCTAGCATCCTGTTTGCCACAGTGGTCAGGCAGATGGGCTTCCATGTTCCACGCTAGCTTTTAAAAGTGCCTTGGCATCTTGGGAACACAGGAAGACCTTTTCACCAAGTCAGGCAAAAGGCCCACCCAGCTCACTATGGTTTGCATTGAGTAACAGGCTTTCCTCAGTTTCAGACCTGGTCCTTTCCAGCCCTGCCTGGTGATTTTTTTCTGTTCATAAAATTTACTCCCTTGTAAAAAACAACAACCCAAAAACCTCGTAAGTGAATTACAAAAAAACCCAATGTCATAAAATTATCAATAAAAACAATTAAAACAGCTACAGTGGTACCTCGGGTTACATACGCTTCAGGTTACAGACTCTGCTAACCCAGAAATAGTACCTCAGGTTAAGAACTTTGCTTCAGGATGAGAACAGAAATCGTGCAGCAGGAGGCCCCATTAGGTAAAGTGGTGCTTCAGGTTAAGAACAGTTTCAGGTTAAGAACGGACCTCCAGAACGAATTAAGTACTTATCCCGAGGTACCGCTGTAGGAGAAGGGGACGACAGAGGACAAGATGGTTGGACAGTGTTCTTGAAGCTACCAGCATGAGTCTGACCAAACTGCGGGAGGCAGTGGAGGACAGGAGTGCCTGGTGTTCTCTGGTCCAGAGGGTCACGAAGAGTCGGACATGACTAAACAACAACAGCACCACTGTACTAAAAAAATCATGTGATAAGTGAAACACCAGATTAAAATACATGTCTGCGTGTCTGGGTAAGTTTGTCTAAACAAAGCCTTAGCTGAGAAGACTAGTGGAGTCACCTGCTTGTTGTCAAGAGGCAGGGTGTTCCAAAGGGTGGTTCTGTAGCGCCAAAAGAGTGATTAATGACAAATGGCAGAGATTTGAACCTGGGGCCTGTTGCATCATGCTGGTTCAGTAGGGACTAATGCAGATGGGTGCTGTTGACTTTTGCTTTGTTCTTGCCCTTGCTAAGCTTGAGCCTCCCTATCCAAAATGCTTTCCCGAAGGATTCCCAGCAATCTCTGCTTCGTCTTAGCAGTGGCAAAGTGCTCATAGTGCAGGTAGTTGTGCATCCAGATCTACTGTAATATGGGCACTTACAGTACTGTTAGACACCAAATGCCACGTTGGGGCCGGTGGCGGGCAGAGGAGCGTCTGAGAAGACCGTGTGCTGATCTACAGTCCGTTTTGCAGGTTTGCATCCCAGCTTGGTTTCCATTGCTGTGCAAATCCATGCAAAACTGACGGTGGTGGTGTGAGCAGAGAGGAGCTCCGTCCCCCCAGGGCTGGGAGGGACAGGCTTTTCCCCTTGTCCACTTTATTCTCGCTTTGCTTTCAAAGGCAGCTTTAGAAAACTGGCTTTTCCCTGGGTTGGGATTTGTTGCATTACTTGTGGGTTCTCTGGACAGTATTGCACTTGTCCCGGCCTGTGGAGAGGGAGAGAAATTCTTCGGGAGCAGAAGGGTAAGAGGGAGGAGAGGACCGGGAGCCCGTGTTCTGCTGTTGTCGGGTGGATTACGATGCAATTTTGATTAGACTAGCAGGACGAAAATTGCACGGTATCCATCTGTAAACCGCAGGACCTTTGGTGTTCTCTAGTCTTCTCTAGGGTGGAAGGGGGAAGAGGAGTTGAGGGCTGTCCTTGGAGAGAGAGGCTTGAATGTGTTTGACAGCCAGTGGGATGTAGCGGTTGGGGATCCCGGCTAGGATCTGGGAGACCTGGATTCAGATCCCTTCAACCATGAAACCCACTGGTGGATGTATCCTAGGGCCAGTCACCACCTCTCATTCTACCCTACCTGCAAGGTTTGTTGGTGGGGATTAGGTGAGGAAGGGGGAAGATCTTGTATGCCACCCTGAAGTTCTTGGAGGAAAAGGTGGGATATACCGTATTTTTTGCTCTATAAGACTCACTTTTTCCCTCCTAAAAAGTAAGGGGAAATGTGTGTGCGTCTTATGGAGTGAATGCAGGCTGCACATCTATCACAGAAGCCAGAACAGCAAGAGGGATTGCTGCTTTCACTGCACAGCAATCCCTCTTGCTGTTCTGGCTTCTGAGATTCAGAATTTTTTTTTTTCTTGTTTCCCTCCTCCAAAAACTAGGTGCGTCTTGTGATCTGGTGCATCTTATAGAGCGAAAAATACGGTAAATCCAATAAAAAAATAACAAATTGCAGCAATGGCTGTGCTGCTGCTGAAATATCAGAAAGGAATTTGTAAGACTGCTGCATGTGGTTATTTGTTGCAAAAAATAAAGTGGAGATTAAAAAAATGGTTTCTGCCTGTTGAATTTGAGCTGGGATCTGTAACTTTGAAGCAGGGGGTAGCTTACCAAATCAAAGGGCGCCATCCCTAAAGCTTTCCATTCTCCCAGAATAGGTGATGTTGAATGAGGGATGGAGGCAACAGAAACTTTCTCCTGCTGACGTCTTTGATTCCATGTAGTTGGTGGCTGCATGTGCTCTGAAATGCTGATATTTTTAGAAATCAAAACCCCCTCAAGAGGAGAGCTGCACAGAAAGAAAACCTTCCATCGGCTTTAGGCAACCTGGTGCCCTTAAGATTTTTAGGCTCCAGTGTATCCAATCTTCCTGGCCACTGGCCCTGGTTGCAGGGGCTGATAGGAGTTGGGAGTGTTCTTGGAACAAGAGCACTGCATTGATGTCCAGCAGAAGTGAAGGTGTTGAAAAGAACAGTCGGCCTGTGCTGCTTGTGACTTGCTGCTGCATGATGCTTCTTTTTCAGTGCAGTCATCATAGGCAGGCTGCTGAAGAGTTCTGCAGAATCTGAAAGCTTGTTTGACTAGTGGATTTCTTTAGCAACTACAGCACTGATGTTTGAGATGGGTTTACTCTGTCATTGCAGCTTGGGCTGCTGGGGAACCACTTGCCTATAAATCACACAGGCTTATGCAGAGACATTTCCTTTGGCTTTAGACATGCATAGAAAGTAACCAATGTTCTCAGAGGAAAAGCATGCTTCCAGAATCCGACCTGGAAGAGGAGAACTGGGGGTCCACCCTCTATCAGGCTTGCTGAAGGCAGACACATTCTTTTTTCTTTTGCATCTTTTCACATGGAGGCTATTGGGGCATATTACTATATTACCACATATTCTCATTGGTCCTAATAAAGGTTCTAGTTTCCTGACAAGGGTGATGCTCTTCCTAGGTGGCACAGTGCATTCTACCATTTCAGAACTAATCCTTGTGGAGGTTGCCATCTCAAGCCACTGGAAGATTAAAAATGAAGGTGCCAAGATGTGATAAACCTTGCAGAGGACTTTGCAATGGTGGCACAATGCCTTTCACTGATCTAGTAGAAGTTTGCCAGTTTTGGAGAAGGTGCAAGTAAATTCTTTGAATTCGAAATGTCCTGCATCTTTAAATCTGTTGTGTTAACTGACAGCTGCAATCGTTTGGCTGCTTGCTAACCATTTAATCATTCAATTTGTATAGTTCCCCTGATACCCACAGGTCTCTCAAGAGGTTCACAGGATGCACAGCTCTGCTTGCACCTTTGCCACCTTTTTCATTTTGGTGACACACTTTTTAGACATTCATCATTTTGCAACACAGTAATTCAGTTTTACTAGCAACCCGGCAGGTTTCGGGAGAAGCGAAGGGAGCGATTGTGCAAAACACCTGCACACAGCGTTGTGACACAGTTTGGAAAGCTCTGCTTTAAACAGCAGCCTAGCAGTAAAGAAAATGCCCAAGCAGAATGGCAGTTGCAATGACTGGTCATTGTATGTCCTGTTTGTGTAAGCACCCACCTGTCAATAGGATATGCTTTCATTAACTGATAGAAGTAAACATTTTTAAAGTATTTTATTTTTAATTTCTCACTTTCCTCCTAAAGAAGCACCAGGGCATTTAAAACAATAGGATAAAAACACACACTTTAAAACGGAAATGAGAGACCTCGTACCAAATATAAATAACTTACTGATAGAAAGTGGGGGGGGGGATTCAGACTCCCGGATTTGAAAATCTACTACAAGGCCTCTTGCCTCTGCGGGATCAAAGAATGGATTTCATTGGACAATACTGATATATTAGATCTAGAGGGACAACAATAGACATGGGTGGCATGCCTGCCATTTAGATAACAAGACAAAGGTACAAGACAAATGATTATGAACCATATAATTGGGAACTCGTTAATAAAAATTTGGAGGAAGTAAAGTTTATTAGAACCCAAGACCCCTTGGTGGGCAGCACCACTTGAAATTATTTCAGTTAAAAAGAAAAACATGGGGGAAAATTGGAGTTAATATTACAAACTTAATGATAAATTCATTTCTGTTTTTTTTAAAATAATTTTTATTCATTTTTTCAAACATAATAAAAAACAAACACAAAACAAAAACATACACAACATTAAACATATATAACTTCATAACCTTAATTTCATACACCTTCTTTCCTCCGACTTCCCCATACCTCCCTTTCGCTGCATCCTTATTCCGCAATTCTTTAGCAACCCTTTAGTCAATTTGTCTATTAGTTCCCTTTCATTAGATTTCCTTAAACTTATTAGTTACAGCTGTAATTCTCTGCTTCTTACCCCTTGACATCTTAACACTCCTCAATTTTACAACAGTTTTAAAGATATGTTTTGAATTTCTTCCAGTCCTCTTCCACTGTCTCTTTCCCCTGGTCTTGGATTCTGCCGGTCATCTCTGCTAGTCCCATGAAGTCTGTCACCTTTGTCTGCCATTCTTCCAGAGTAGGTAGTTCTTGCATCTTCCAACACTTTGCCAGAAGAATTCTTGCTGCTGTGGTAGCGTACATGAAGAAAGTCCTATCCTTCTTTGACACCAGTTGGCCAAACATGCCCAGGAGAAAAGCCTCAGGTTTCTTAGGAAAAGTCCACTTAAGGACCTTCTTAATTTCATTGTAGATCATCTCCCAAAAGGCTTTAATCTTTGGGCAGGTCCACCAAAGGTGGTAAAAGGTACCTTCAGTTTCATTACATTTCCAGCATTTGTTATTGGGCAAATGGTAAATTTTTGCAAGCTTAACTGGGGTCATGTACCACCTGTAAATCATTTTCATTATGTTTTCTTTTAAGGCATTACATGCCGTAAATTTAACACCAGTGGTCCATAACTGTTCCCAGTCAGCAAACATAATATCATGACCGATATCTTGTGCCCATTTAATCATAGCTGATTTCACCGTTTCATCCTGTGTATTCCATTTCAACAACAAGTTATACATTCTTGACAAATTCTTAGTATTGGGTTCTAACAGTTCTGTTTCTAATTTTGACCTCTCCTTCTGAAATCCTATTTTTCTGTCCTGTTTGAATGTCTCATTTATCTGATGGTAATGTAACCAATCTCGAACTTTGAACTTTAGTTTCTCATAACTCTGTAGTTTAAGCTTCTCACCATCTTGTTCTAGGATTTCACAGTATTTTGGCCAATTAGAATCCATGTTAAGTTTTTTCACCGCCTTAGCTTCCATTGGTGACAACCACCTGGGAGTCTTGCTTTCCAGCAAGTCTTTATATCTAGTCCAAATATTGTATAATGCTTTCCTGACAATATGGTTTTTGAAACTTTTATACACCTTTACCTTGTCATACCATAAATATGCATGCCAACCAAAGTTATTATCATACCCTTCCAAATCCAAAATGTCTGTGTCTTCAGGAAGTAGCCAGTGTTTCAACCAGCAAAAGGCTGCTGATTCATAATAGAGTCTTAAGTCCGGCAGGGCAAAGCCCCCTCTATCTTTTGCATCAGTTAAAATCTTAAATTTTATTCTGGGCTTTTTGCCCTGCCAGACAAAGTTAGATATGTCTTTCTGCCACTTCTTGAAACAGTCCATCTTGTCCAAAATCTGTAATGTCTGAAATAAGAATAACATTCTAGGCAATACATTCATCTTAATGACAGCAATTCGGCCTAACAAGGAAAGTCTCAACCTAGACCATATTTCTAGATCTTTCTTTACTTCTGTCCAACCTTTTTCATAATTGTCCTTAAATAAATTCACATTCTTAGATGTTAAGTTCACCCCCAGGTATTTCACTTTTTTCGTTATTTCCAAACCTGTTTCACTCTGAAATCTCTCTTTTTCTTCCATTGTTAAATTTTTTTTCCAGCACTTTCGTTTTCTGTTTGTTCAGTTTAAATCCTGCTACTTGACCAAATATCTCAATTAGTTCTAATACTCTTTTGGTACTAGTGTCTGGCTGTTGCAAAGTTAACACTAAGTCATCTGCAAATGCCCTTAGCTTATAATGTTTGACTCCGACCTGAATACCTTTAACCAACTGGTCCCTTCTAATCATATTTAACAAAACCTCCAGGACTGATATAAAAAGCAAAGGGGATATTGGGCATCCCTGTCGTGTACCTTTTTCTATTGGTATTTCCTCCGTTACCACATTGTTTACAATTAACTTTGCTTTTTGTTTAGAATATATTGCACCTATACCGTTTTGAAAACCTTGGCCTACCCCCATCCCTTGGAGATTCTTCTTCATAAAGCTCCAACAAATATTATCAAAGGCTTTCTCCGCGTCCACAAAAATCAAAACAGCCTTCCTATTAATGTCCACCTCCAACAACTCCAAAATGTCTATAATGTTCCTCACATTGTCTGACATATGTCTCCCTGGGAGAAAGCCTGTCTGGTCCTTATGAATCTCCCCTAACAGCACTCTCTTGAGTCTTTTTGCCAAAATGTCTGCAAAAAATTTATAATCCACATTTAATAAAGATATAGGGCGGTAGTTCCTGACCTGGTTCTTTTCAGGCTCTGTTTTTGGTATAAGTGAGATAAAAGCCTCTTTCCACGATTCAGGAGCCTTTTTCCCCTCCAAAATTTCATTGCATACTTCCTTCAGTGGTTGTATTAACCATTCCTTCAGCGCTTTGTAGTATCTAGCAGTCAAACCATCTGGTCCTGGTGATTTTCCCAGTTGCATATTCTGAATGGCACCCTCTATGTCTTGTTCTGTAATTTTCTCGTTCAAAATCATTTTGCTTTGTTCTGAAATTTTTGGTAGTCCGTATTTTTTAATAAATTCTTCAATTTCTTGTTCGTTAACTGGCCCTTGTGCATACAATTTCTTTAAAAAGCTTTGAAAACAATTACTTATCTCATTCGGTTTGTGGATAATTTTTCTGTCCATTTCTAGACTTGTCACCGTGTTCAATTTTTGCCTCTTTTTCAATTGCCATGACAGAAGTTTCCCACATTTATCTGCCGATTCAAATGTCTTTTGTCTCATTTGCTTTATTTTCCATTCTATTTCCTGGTTCAGATAAATTCATTTCTGCATGAGTCCAAGAGTCCAAATTTCAATCAGAATTTCTGAATAGTTCTAAGAAGAATCTATCAAAAATGTATAACATTACTTGAATGGGAATTAAAAGATGAGCAGATTAAAGAAGTCATGATTAAATGGGCACAGGATTTTGGTTATGCGATTTGGCTAGACAAATGGGGAAAGCTTTGGAAAACATACCAATTTTACCACCTGTTACACTATTAAAGAATATATGAAGATGTGTTACAGGTGGTACATGACTCGTTAAATTAGCAAAAGTTTATAAATTACCATCAAATTTGTGTTGGAGATGTAAAGTATCAGAAGAATCACTCTACCACTTGTGGTGGGATTGTACCAAAATAAAAATATTCTGGAATAACATATATGAGGAATTGAAAAAAATGTTTAAAGTAAATTTTGGTAAGAAACCAGAAGTGTTTCTCTTAGGGATAGTCTCAAATGACAGTCCAAAAGATAAATTAGAATCTTTTTGTATGCTACAGCTGCCGCTAGATTATTGGTTGCTAGAAATTGGAAGTGTGAAGAAATACCCTCAGTGATAGATTGGCAACTTGAATTTTATGAATTTGCAAAAATAACAGCAATAATCAATACAATCCAACCAGAATCTTAGAAAGAAATGGAAATGTGTTGATGACTACATGACACAAAGATGTTCCAACAGTAATTTATTGATAAGTATAGATTAATCTCAGAAAGTTAAGATTTATGAAATGAAAGAAGGAATTTTGAATGTGCTAGATAATAAATATAAACACAATAGTAATATTATAAAATAGAATTAAAGATGCCATGCACAGGGGGGAGAAGTCACAAGGGAATATGTGGAAAGGGAAATGTGTATAAATACTTGACTGATGTGAATACAGTGGTACCTCGGGTTAAGTACTTAATTCGTTCTAGAGGTCCGTTCTTAACCTGAAACTTCTTAACCTGAAGACCACTTTAGCTAATGGGGCCTCCTGCTGCCGCTGCACGATTTCTGTTCTCATCCTGAAGCACTATTTCTGGGTTAACAGAGTCTGTAACCTGAAGTGTATGTAACCTGAAGTGTATGTAACCCGAGGTACAACTGTATGTAATTTGTAATGTTCGTGTTTTGTTTATAATACCTACAGTATTTGAATATGTGTGTATATGTATAAACAAACAAACAAACGGGGAAATAAATATGAAGGCTGCATCTATTACATTTTAAATAGCAAACTTCTGAACTGGGAATTGGAAGGAAGATGTAAAAGTTTAAGTCAAACCATTGTTTAAAATAATGAAAGATGCCTTACAAGTGTGTTTTCCCTTCAAGGTCTCTTTCCTTTCTGCCACACGATGGCAGTCTATTCCTAGAAAACTCATCGCAGTGCTGAAATGAAAACTTGAGAACAGCCTTTCTTGACCTTGGGTTCCCAGATGTTGGACAACCTTTCCCACTGAAAAAGACACGGCAATAACTGCTTCTGGCCCTTACGGGACACGGTTCTTCTTCACGGTTCTTCTTCACGGTTCTTTTTTTAAAAAAATAATTTTTATTCATTTTTTCAAACACATAATAAAAAACAAACAAGACACAAAACAAAAACATACAAAACATTTGTTGTTGTTGTTTAGTCGTTTAGTCGTGTCCGACTCTTCGTGACCCCATGGACCAGAGAACGCCAGGCACCTCTGTCCTCTACTGCCTCCCGCAGTTTGGTCAAACTCATGCTGGTAGCCTCGAAAACACTATCCAACCATCTCGTCCTCTGTCGCCCCCTTCTCCTTGTGCCCTCCATCTTTCCCAACATCAGGGTCTTCTCCAGGGAGTCTTCTCTTCTCATGAGGTGGCCAAAGTACTGGAGCCTCAGCTTCACAATCTGTCCTTCCAGTGAGCACTCAGGGTTGATTTCCTTCAGTATGGAGAGGTTTGATCTTCTTGCAGTCCATGGGACTCTCAAGAGTCTCCTCCAGCACCATAGAAAACATTTAAACATGTATAATTTCATAATCTTATTTTCATACACCTTCTTTCCTCCGACTTCCCCATACCTCCCTTTCGCTGCATCCTTATTTTGCAATTCTTCAGCAACCCTTTAGTCAATTTGTCAATTAGTTCCCTTTCAAATTTCCTTAAATTTATTAGTTACAGCTGTAATTCTCTACTTCTTACCCCTTGACATCTTAATACTCCTCAATTTTACAACAATTTTTAAGATATATTTTAAATTTCTTCCAATCTTCTTCCACTGTCTCTTTCCCCTGGTTGTGGATTCTGCCGGTCATCTCTGCCAGTCCCATAAAGTCCATCACCTTTGTCTGCCATTCTTCCAGAGTAGGTAGTTCTTGCATCTTCCAATACTTTGCCAAAAGAATTCTTGCTGCTGTGGTAGCGTACATAAAAAAGGTCCTGTCCTTCTTTGACACCAAGTGGCCAACCATGCCCAGGAGAAAAGCCTCAGGTTTCTTAGGAAAAGTCCACTTAAGGACTTTCTTAATTTCATTATAGATCATTTCCCAATAGGCTTTAATCTTCGGGCAGGTCCACCAAAGGTGATAAAAGGTACCTTCAGTCTCATTACATTTCCAACATTTATTATTGGACAAATGATAAATTTTTGCAAGCTTGACTGGGGTCATGTACCACCTATAGATCATTTTCATTATGTTTTCTTTTAAGGCATTACATGCCGTGAATTTAACACCAGTGGTCCATAACTGTTCCCAGTCAGCAAACATAATGTCATGACCGATATCTTGTGCCCATTTAATCATAGCTGATTTCACCGTTTCATCCTGTGTATTCCATTTCAACAGCAAGTTATACATTCTTGACATATTTTTTCTATTGGGTTCTAACAATTCTGTTTCTAATTTTGACCTCTCCTTCTGAAATCCTATTTTCCTGTCCTGCTTAAATGTCTCATTTATCTGATGGTAATGCAACCAATCTCGGACTTTGGACTTTAATTTCTCATAACTCTGAAGTTTAAGCTTCTCATCATCTTGTTCTAGAATTTCACAGTATTTTGGCCATTTAGAGTCCATATTAAGTTTTTTCACCGCCTTAGCTTCCATTGGTGACAACCACCTGGGAGTTTTACTTTCCAACAAATCTTTATATCGAATCCAAACATTGTATAATGCTTTCCTGACAATATGGTTTTTAAAACTTTTATACACCTTTGCCTTGTCGTACCATAAATATGCGTGCCAACCGAAGTTATTATCATACCCCTCCAAATCCAAAATGTCTGTATCTTCAAGAAGTAACCAGTGTTTCAACCAGCAAAAAGCTGCTGATTCATAATAGAGTCTTAAGTCCGGCAGGGCAAAGCCCCCTCTATCTTTTGCATCAGTTAAAATCTTAAATTTTATTCTGGGCTTTTTGCCCTGCCAGACAAAGTTAGATATGTCTTTCTGCCACTTCTTGAAACAGTCCATCTTGTCCAAAATCTGTAACGTCTGAAATAAGAATAACGTTCTAGGCAATACATTCATCTTAATAACAGCAATTCGGCCTAACAAGGAAAGTCTCAACCTAGACCATATTTCTAGATCTTTTCTTTACTTCTGTCCAACACTTTTCATAATTGTCCTTAAATAAGTTCACATTCTTAGATGTTAAGTTCACCCCCAGGTATTTCACTTTTTTCGTTATTTCCAAACCTGTTTCACTCTGAAATCTCTCTTTTTCTTCCATTGTTAATTTTTTTTCCAACACTTTCGTTTTCTGTTTGTTCAGTTTAAATCCTGCTACTTGACCAAATATCTCAATTAGTTCTAATACTCTTTTGGTACTAGTGTCTGGCTGTTGCAAAGTTAACACTAGGTCATCTGCAAATGCCCTTAGCTTATAATGTTTGACTCCAACCTGAATACCTTTAACCAACTGGTCCCTTCTAATCATGTTTAACAAAACCTCCAGGACTGATATAAAAAGCAAAGGGGATATTGGGCATCCCTGTCGTGTACCTTTTTCTATTGGTATTTCCTCCGTTACCACATTGTTTACAATTAACTTTGCTTTTTGTTTAGAATATATTGCACCTATACCGTTTTGAAAACCTTGGCCTACCCCCATCTTCTTCATAAAGCTCCAGCAAATATTATCAAAGGCTTTCTCCGCGTCCACAAAAATTAAAACAGCCTTCCTATTAATGTCCACTTCTAACAACTCCAAAATGTCTATAATGTTCCTCACATTGTCTGACATATGTCTCCCTGGGAGAAAGCCTGTTTGGTCCTTACTTCTTCACGGTTCTTCTTCTTCTTCTTCTTCTTCTTCTTCTTCTTCTTCTTCTTCTTCTTCTTCGATCCCTCGTAGCTGAGTAAAATTATCTTCCATAAGCACTGTTTTAACATTGAGTCCGTAAGTGACTGGAGGCCAGTTCTGGATCCCCACGTCCTTCCACAGTGGGGACATTGGTTTCTGGGCGGAGTTGATCACGGTGTGGATGTGCCTTCCTTTCAGTACATTTCTCCCGTGCATCCTTGTGTGGTTCCCGCGGTCGGAGAGGAGTAAAAACGGACACCAACCAGAGTATAACTTGAAGTGAAGTGGCTTAAGAAGCCTGACCTTTATTTGGTATAAAGCAAACTGCTATAGCATAAGGTTATCAGACAACCCTGTTTCCCGGGGACAGTCCCTTGATTTACAAATCAGTCCCCATACAAAATCCATTGACATTGAAAAGTCCCTGGATTCATTGAAAAATATCTGGTAGCCGTACTATAGCAGGGTCCTACCTAATCCAACGGGGAGAGGCAAGACCCCGAACAAAAGAAGACATTGACTTTTAAAAGTTTTCCCCATATCCCAGAATACAGTTCAGACATCATCATCAATACATCATTGCTACATCACTAGTTTGTCACACAAGGGGAGGTCCAGGGGTTGTAACCTGAGTTTCAGGTACCTGCCCCTCCCTCCTGACAGTCACCAGACACCCAATGATGATAGAAAACAAAGCTATTTACCCTTGAGCTAAGTAAATCACAGTCTCTTTGTGTCTTGGTCTGAATCCATTCCTGGTTCACCGCATCACCTTTGTGATTGTGATGGGTGGACACCTGGACTTGACACTCTCTCTAGGGCGAAGTTCACTGAGTCTGTGACTTCATGCCTTGGAATCCTTGGCATCTAGAGTCATATTTCCCAATCCCTTTTCAGAGTGGAACAAAAGTGGAATGGAGAAGATCTGTTGGAACATTGATTTTTAGTGAATTTATATTAGTTTACCTTAGTCTGCAACCATCTGCAAAATGCCTTGTCCTAGACAGGAAGTAATTAGTAAAAGTTCCCACAGTGAAGCATTGCTGGCTTGCTAAGATTTTCTCCCTTGACAAGAACAGGTAGAATGGAAAGGAGTGTGATGTAAGGCTGCAGTACCAGTGATTTGTACCCCAAGTGGTGCTGGCTGCTAACTTTTGATTGGCCAAAGCTTGACAGATCATTTTGAATACAGTGTTTTGCACTAGTGGTCTACCCATGTTATTGAATCAGTGGCACTTCTGTGATCATTTGGTGGTACTGGCTGCTGTTATGTACGGGGGCCGTGTAATAACAAAGTTATTAATATCAGCCTTACCTTAGGATAATAGCAGGTAAGTGTTCATAACAAGCATACCATGAGGCAACTCGTGGTTTTCTTGTGTTTAAAGCCTGCTGGAGGCACCAATTGTTTTTCTTGTTTGGAACAAGCCTGGGCATATCCTAGTGTTTTGCATAACCATTTATCTCAGGCTTAAGCCCACATCCTTGCTGATAGGGGTGTGAATAAAATGTGTGTTTTTTCCTTATCACTGCCCTGCTGGTTGTTATTTTGTCTTGTTTGTGTGACTCTTTTAACAGAAACAATGTTAAGGAGTACAGGCATGGCTACAAACACATTAGAATCTATGGGTTTGATTCCCTGCGATTATCTCCCTGGTCCAAAGCCAGCACTCAAACCCAGGCATTGGGAACCTCTGCCTCGCAGGTCAGATCAGACCCAGCAGGGCTCCCCGGTTGGCCCTCAAGGCTGTCTTTCCTCAAGCCATGCCACCTGTCCCACACCCAGTGTCATATGTGATACTGGATCAGGGGCAGACAGACGCAGCCGGAAAGGACCAGCCAGAAGCTCAAACTGTGTTCCTGGTTGTTCTTTGAGAGTGCCACTCAGCAAGCCCCACTGGCATCAGCGGCTCTCAGGAATTCACCCATTGGCTTTGTCCAATTGCAGGCATGGTTTAGAATTCATTTTTGCTCTGTGGGCAAAGTTTTTCATAATGACTGTCAGGTGATTGACAGGTAGGTGGCTTCGTCCATCCAGCAGAGCCACCTCTACTCTAACCAACAAATTTAAATGACACAAGTTCAGCTCATTGCCATTTTGAATTACCAAAGTACATCTTATGAGCTTCAATTATCACAGCAATTAATGGTGTGTTTTGTGCTACGCTTTAGACAAAGGCCCAGAGGTCTCTACCCACAAATGGTCATTCTCTTCTGAACAATGGTTTTGCTTTTGATTGTATCTAATAATTACAGATGTCTTGAAAACGTGTACTTGATTGCAGCCATTTTTATTTTAAAAGGCCAACTACCGGTATTTTTTTCTCCAACAGACACAAAGTCTTCAGTGTCCAGTCCACTAACACAGCAACAGACAAGTTTTAAGCAGCAATCTTGATATTTTGTGGACCCTGTGGGCAAGCCTATAAGGATGACTTGTTCACTTTTTCACTTCAGCACACTTATTTAAAAGAAGAAATAAAAAACATTTGCACAGATATTTCTGTTGTTGAAACGGAAGTCATCTTTCTAAAGTGTGATGGTATAGAGATAAATTGAGATGTGTGTGAGCTCATCATGACAAGCTGTAGTTGATCCCTGAGCTGGCAAAAGCTGGTACAGTGGTACCTTGGGTTAAGAACTTAATTCGTTCTGGAGGTCTGTTCTTAACCAGAAGCATCACTTTAGCTAATGGGGGCTGCTGCGCCGCTGCTGCTCGATTGCTGTTCTCATCCTGAAGCAAAGTTCTTAACCCGAGGCACTATTTCTGGGTTAGCAGAGTCTGTAACTTGAAGTGTCTGTAACCTGAGGTACCACTGTATAGTGGTCAGCATGCTGGAATTTGGATCAGATGGCCTGGATTTGGGTTATTATGATTACACGACTGTGCGCTGTTCTGTGGAGAGTTAGCTCCATTTAACTCGGTGCTTGCTTCTGAATAACATAGGCTCAGCTTGTAGAGCTTTAAACAAAGGTCTTCAGCCTGAAAGCAGTCTTGCAAAGTGTTAAATGGTTAGCATGAAGCAGAAATCCCGTTAAAGGAAGTCTCTAGCCTCTGCTCAAATATTTCCCCATTTGCTCTATGCTAGCTTTGAAAGCCTTGTTATCACCTCAGTCACTTGCCACAGCAAGGAGAATCCATCAGTTTCCCCTGCCAGTTCATGCAACAGATGGTCTTGAGTATCCCAGCATCCCCTTCACAAAGAGGAGTTCCATGCGTGCGCATTGATGAATGCATAGGGCCCTTCACATAGCTGAGATGGGACTGAGCTATCCAGCACGATCCCCTCATGTATTCTCAAGTGAACCCCCTATTACACGACAGGCAATAGCCTCTTGTGCATGCTACAAATGCTTTTCCTGATGTTAAACCCGTGGTAGAAAGCTGTTGTCCTGAGTGTTTGTCTGGAATGACAGCTCCACTGATACTGGTTCATCATTCCTCTAAAGAAGTAAAAATATGTGAAGTCTAAATCTGAGATAAGACAGGCAACTCAAGGTTACCAAGTGGTGAGTTCGCTTCCAGGGTCCCGTTGGTAAGCCCGCCATAGACAAAACATATGCATATTTTTTAAAGTTTCTAGATCAGTGGTTTCCAAACTTCCATGGATCACTTGATAATTGCTGATGGTCTTTGTGGACCATTTAATGGCTTTTCTGCCTGTTGTAGCAATTGTAATATGCTGCGATGAGACAATGTATGATCTTTAATTGCATTTTTATTGTTGCTTTTATTTCTTGTGTTTCATTGTACTACAGTTTGCATTCCATAGAACTCAAATAAACTACAGTATGAGAAATAAAAGAAGCAACAACAATTACAATTTAAAAATTAAGTGAATATTAAGGCACACCATCTGAATGAAGCTCATGGACCACAGTTTGGGAACCTCTGTTCTAGATAATAATGTATGACTGTAAATTACTGATAAAAATTGGAAGCAAGGCCTAAGTAAGATTTTAATTTGGTGTGCAGATGGTCATTGGCAAAATACATGTGGATGTTTGCCTAAATGTATGCAAGTTGTGGAATCTGCTTGTTTCCTTGTGAGGTAAATGAGTTTAGCCTAGTATAGAAATAAGCTTCTTTTTTCTGACGGTTTACACAACCCTCATCATGGTCAGCATTCCCTAAGATTCACCTTGGTATAGCTGGCAATTGCCAATAAAATAAAAATAAATAAAAATTGGTAAACGTAGCACTTCCTCAGTCATGTCCTTCCCAAAGCCAGTATTGTGGAGCTTGCACATCCATATAATCTTTTCTTTTTAGAAGTCATTCAGTGCAGTGGGCAGTATTCAACTGAAGGTGTGAGTGGGGCAATTTCAGTTTGCGCCATGGGAATTTTTCGCACTCCCCTCTCTACAGATGCTCCACCTGCCCTCCCCAAATCTGCTCCGGGTGGTTGAGGGAGCCACTAGAACAGATTTAGGGAGTGCTGCGTTGAATACAAGCCAGTGCAATTTTATCCAATTCATTTGTGTTACATGACCAGCTCTACTGAACAATTTTAATGTTTTTTATGCTCCTGGTTGGATCATTCACCCCCACCCAGACGCTTTTACAGTCAGTTAAAACATGTGCTCCTGTAATGGTAGGATTCTATTTTTTAAAAAGAAAAGTTGTAGGTTTTTCCACAGGATTCCCCAAAGTTCCCCCAGGAACAAGTCCCAACTTCTTCAGCTTCTTTTCTACAGCAGAATTTCATCCCTTGCTTGAAAACTCACCCAAACTTTGCTTTCTGGTGGGCAGAATATTGCTACTAGGAGGAGCAGATGTCCTGGGCTTGGAGGGTCTTCTGGGCTGGTGATGGGGTGCATGTGCAGGACCAAGGGTTGGGCATGGATGGTTTGGAAACACGATGGCAGCCTATAATGGCTTTGTAACACAGAGTGGCCCGAGCTGCAAAACATATAAGGAAAAAGTATGTTGGCTTATATATATTTTTTAAAAAGATATTTATTGAAGTTTCAAAAATTATATAAAAACAATAATACAAACAAAACACAAACAAAAACAAGTATAATTTCAATTCCTTATTTTCTTATAACTTACTTCCCCGACCTCCTCATACCTCCCCTTTCTGTATTCCAGTTTCTAATTATTAGTTCAGCAAACCCTCTCCCTTAATTTTCATTTAATTTTTAGCCTTTCTTTTCTTTTTACTTAATCATTACAGCTGAAAACCACTTAATTTCTAAACCAACGTCATTCTAACATTCATTAATTTTGCAATGTTTCCTAAGATAATCCTTAAATTTCTTCCAATCTTCTTCCGCCGTCTCTCTTCCCTGGTCTCGGATTCTGCCAGTCATTTCTGCCAGTCCCATATAGTCTATCGCCTTCATCTGCCATTCTTCCAAGGTGGGTAGATCTTGTGTCTTCCAATACTTTGCGATGAGTATTCTTGCTGCTGTTGTAGCATACATAAAGAATGTTCTATCCTTCTTTGGCACCAATTGGCTGACCATACCCAGGAGAAAGGCCTCTGGTTTCTTCAGGAAGGTATATTTAAATACCTTTTTCATTTCATTATATATCATTTCCCAGAAAGCCTTAAGGCTTATATTACATATGTATGTTCTGTATTATTATTTTAATACTATTGTTAAAACGTTGTCATGGCCCTTGGGTAGAACAATAAACTTATAAAACTTGAACTACTTCACTATCATGTAAGTGTTCAACCATTAGATGCTGCTAGAGCACCACAGCAGTTATGGCTTCTGCAATGCATAGAAGGAGCATTAAGCACATAGCAAAAGTCAGCTACAGTGAAAGTAGCTAAGTTTCCCTGTTGCAGCAGAATTGTATTGGAGGTGTGTGTGTTGAAGCACATAGCCTCAGACTTTGCAAAATTTACCTGTAGGCAAATGATCACCCTCCCAAAATTAACCTTCCTTTTCAAATCCTCCCAATCTGGATTCCCCTAGCCCAACTTCACAAATGGCAGAAAAAAATTACACCTAATTCAAAAATATACACTCAAACCCCTCTCACACAAAAGAATAATTCTCATTACAGCCACCAACTACACCTTCAGCCACCCCCAACTCTCTCACCACCAAGGACATACAAGTGAACAGTAACACATACAAGTAACGCTGACACCCCCCAAGTTGAATAATAGAAGCATAACCACCCGACCACACACCCCTTGCCATTCCCCCTCCCCCTTTCCCCCTTTTTTCTTCCTCTTCCTAATTGTTTAATCCAATTCATGAACCAAGAACTTATATATTGACCACTAATAATGAAATATATGTTGTAGATATTTTTCCACATTTATGGTGCTATTTTTTTTAAGTTTTCCAATTTAATAATCCAATAAAAGCCACATTAAAATATTCCAAATTACAATACAATTTAAAAAATCCAAATATAAATGCCGAATTTTATATATTTGGGTGACTTCCCATGCTCTGAATTTTGCAAAGTGCTGATATTATGCTATTTTTGTGATATACAAATGACATGATAAATCTTGGTATACTTATTTGTATAACATTATTCTTGTTTATAAAACCCAATAAAAAATCAAAAGCAAAACATGGGGGAGGTGGAGAATCTGTCTCTCTAGCAATGATAAAGATGGGTGGGGCAGGGGAGGAGGGAATTTCCACACAGTGCAGCTTCACCCAGCGTGGCTGAATTGTAGAGTTTAAAAAATGCACCTGCCACAATTACCTGCTTTGTAGAAACAAAAAAAGTTGGTCTTTAAGGTGCTACTGGAAGGAACTTTTTTTGTTTTGACTATGGCAGACCAACACGGCTACCTATCTGTAACTGCTTTGTAGAGTTCCCAAAAGCAAAAGAAAAGGAGGAGGACTCTCTTCACTCATGGACTTTCTGGTGACATGCATAAACTATGGCTGCTGCTCGATTCCTGGTATTTTCAGCTATTTGTTTAAAGAGACAGCTTGAGGCAGTATATACCCTTCAGGCTGAAGGAAACTCTTAGGCAGATTAGTTGTAAGCTGTGAAGCACCCAGCTGGGGGCGGCCTTAACAAACACAAACCTTTGCAATGCTACCAGTGGGAGTTCTCATCTCTCTCTCTCTCAGTTTGTTTCCCCCTCTTTAAATAAGCCACCCAGGTCCCCCCCATAATCAGATTCTGGCAGACTGCACACAGACTTTGCAATAAAAAAAGCCACAGAGAGAAAATGAAATATGGATCTATTATTTTTATGTTTATTTCCCCCCTCTGTACTGATGAGGAGTAAGGCAACCCATTCATTGAGGATAATGCACAAACACAGTATTACACAGTAAACAAAATTCAGTTAAAGAGTGGCATTCAAGTTTTCATTAGTTTTCCTGAGTATAATGCTTGCACTTTTCTGATGCTTCTTTCACACTACAGCAACTCTTGCTTTATGGAATTGTGGCTTTTCCGGCTGAGAGAGCAGCATGTGGCGCTCTCATTCAACCAGTGGCTATGGTGTGACACAGCCATGAGCCCCATTGGACCCCTACCCTTTCCACACGTGGGATTCTGTCTCCCCCTCACCATTACCCTCTCCCCCCCAGGAAAGGGCAGGAAAGAACTGTCTGCTCATCTACTGCCCTCACTTTACTCTGCCCTCATCTACTGCCCTCACTATCCTCACTTTACTCCTGTGATTTTCCAGATTTTTTTGGGATGGGGAAACTGTTAACAGATTTCCCCCCAGAATAAAACATCATGGAAGTGGGCATCAGATTTCCATTAGTGGAAGTGGCTTTTATGTCCTGCGAAAGCTCCGATATAATCTGGAAATCAGCAGTGAAACCTTGGGGAGATGACTGCTGCCTTCATCGTCATTGGTTGCTGGGAGACTAGAAATCTGGGAGTACTGGGTTGTATTCATAATGAAAAAAAGAACAAAACCTGTGAAAAGATCCCTTGTACTCTCTTCCTCATGTTCCTCACAGTCCCTCTCCTGCAACAGCTTCTTATGAGGCTTCCAAGGGCAGGAGGTGTTCAGAGTTGATTTGGGAGGGGAGGGGGCTAGTGGACGAAAGATGTTAAAGTACCTACAGAGGTGGCATTGAAGGGCAACTCGGAAGACACAAACCAAGTCGCGATTAAGAGAACTTTAATAAACATTGGCTTTTGAGGTATGTCTAAGCTCACAAGGAGTAAAGGGGGGGGGGGACGACACCAAAGAAACCACTATTTGTTATTTCCTTTGCACACCCACACCCAGGTCTGAAAACCATTCCTTAACTTTCTTTAAAAACCTTTGAATCTCAAAATGTTTGTACACTGGTGCAGTCAGGTCCATTCAAGAAGCCATTGTAAGCAACACAAAAGATTTAATTAGCTGATCATAGAATTATAGTATTGCAGCTGGGACACCAAGGGTCATCTATTCCAGCCCCCGCAATGCAGGAATCTCAGTCTCAATCTCATCCCTGACAGATGACCATGGCTTAGAAACCTCTACTGAAGGAGAGTCCACTACCTTCCAAGGTAGTCCACCCCACTGTCAAACAGATCTTGCCATCAGAGCCTTCTTCCCAATGTTTAGTTGGAATCACCTTTCTTGTTATTTGGGTGCTCCCATCTGGAGCAGGAGAAAACAAGCTTGCTTCCTCTTCCACATGATGGCCCTTCAGATCTTTGAAGATGGCTCTCATATCACCTCTTCTTTTCTTTCCAAGGCTAAACAAATATACCCACTTCCCTCAACCATTCATCCTAAGGCACTTCATGATCTTGGTCACTCTTCTCTGAGACTTTGATCTTCTCTGTTGCAGTTCTTGAACAGCACACAAGGAATCTTTTCTTTAAGTGTGTGGGACAATACCAGTTCCCCTGGTCATGCTTCTTTGTTGTGCCCATGCACACATTTTTATTATGACACTGTTTGTTAAATGCCGATTGCGTAGTTTTGATCACAAAGCTGTGCAATATTTGCAAGTGTTCCTCTACCAGATGAAAAATACTGTAGGTCAATGTTGCACTTGGGGGAAGAAACCCACAGTTTATCAGCTGCCTGCTCCACATTTCTCTGAGAAGCTCAAGGTTATATGCAGACAAAACAAGCAACTGCTCAAGCCTTCTCTTTGAAGTGAAGATGCTTCTTTTTTATATATATAAAAATTATTTTTGCATTTTCCATTTTACACAGACAAGTGAAATAAAAACATAAATATATAAACCTCCTTCCCCATTGTGGATCATAATAAGATGATTCTTTTTCATTATTTGGGGGGATAACTTTTATTAGGCTTTCAAGAACAAGAAGGTGCATAAGAAGCAGATGCCTGCCTGTGGAATGAAATGTTGTTGTTGTTGTTGTTTAGTCGTTTAGTCGTGTCTGCCTCTTTGTGACCCCCTGGACCAGAGCACGCCAGGCACTCCTGTCTTCCACTGCCTCCCGCAGTTTGGTCAGACTCATGTTTGCAGCTTCGAGAACACTGTCCCACCATCTCGTCCTCTGTCATCCCCTTCTCCTTGTGCCCTCCATCTTTCCCAACAACAGGGTCTTTTCCAGGGAGTATTCTCTTCTCATGAGGGGGCCAAAGTATTGGAACGTCAACTTCAGGATCTGTGCTTCCAGTGAGCACTCAGGGCTGATTTCCTTCAGAATGGATACGTTTGATCTTCTTGCAGTCCATGGGACTCTCAAGAGTCTCCTCCAGCACCAGAATTCAAAAGCATACATTCTTCTGCAATCAGCCTTCTTTATGGTCCAGCTCTCACTTCCATACATCACTACTGGGAAAACCATGGCTTTAACTATACGGACCTTTGTTGGCAAGGTGATGTCTCTACTTTTTAAGATGCTGTCTAGGTTTGCCATCGCCTTTCTCCTTGCCGTACTCCTTTCCCAATTTTGAACCAATCAGTTGTTCCATATCCAGTTCTAACTGTAGCTTCTTGTCCCAAATAGAGATTTCTCAGGAGACAGATGAGGTGATCAGGCACTCCCATTTCTTTAAGAACTTGCCATAGTTTGTTGTGGTCAACACAGTCAAAGGCTTTTGCATAGTCAATGAAGCAGAAGTAGATGTCTTTCTGGAACTCTCTAGCTTTCTCCATAATCCAGTGCATGTTTGCAATTTGGTCTCTGATTCCTCTGCCCCTTTGAAATCCAGCTTGCACTTCTGGGAGTTCTCAGTCCACATACTGCTTAAGCCTGCCTTGTAGAATTTTAAGCATAACCTTGCTAGTGTGTGAAATGAGTGCAATTGTGCGGTAGTTGGAGCATTCTTTGGCACTGCCCTTCTTTGGGATTGGGAAGTAGACTGATCTTCTCCAATCCTCTGGCCACTGCTGAGTTTTCCAAATTTGCTGGCGTATTGAGTGTAGCACCTTAACAGCATCATCGTTTAAAATTTTAAATAGTTCAGCTGGAATATCATCACTTCCACTGGCCTTGTTATTTGCAGTGCTTTCTAAGGCCCAGTTGACTTCAGTGGAATGAAATTGTTGTTGTTGTTGTTTAGTCGTTTAGTCGTGTCCAACTCTTCGTGACCCCATGGACCAGAGCACGCCAGGCACTCCTGTCTTCCACTGCCTCCCACAGTTTGGTCAGACTCATGTTTGTAGCTTCGAAGACACTATCCAACCATCTCGTCCTCTGTCGTCCCCTTCTCCTTGTGCCCTCCATCTTTCCCAACATCAGGGTCTTTTCCAGGGAGTCTTCTCTTCTCATGAGGGTGGCCAAAGTATTGGAGCCTCAGCTTCACGATCTGTCCTTCCAGTGAGCACTCAGGGCTGATTTCCTTAAGAATGGATCGGTTTGATCTTCTTGCAGACCATGGGACTCTCAAGAGTCTCCTCCAGCACCATAATTCAAAAGCATCAATTCTTCGGCGATCTGCCTTCTTTATGGTCCAGCTCTCACTTCCATACATCACTACTGGGAAAACCATAGCTTTTTCTATATGGACCTTTGTTGGCAAGGTGATGTCTCTACTTGTCCATTAATCTATCTATATTTGTCCATTAATCTCACTCACCTCTATTTACCTGAAAGAGCATCTCCACCCACATCGTTCAGCTCAGACACTGAGATCCAGCTCTGAGGGCCTTCTGGCGGTTCCCTCCCTGCGAGAAGTGAATGAAATAGTCTGTTGCAATTGCATTACACTGTGATACTTTGGCAAACTCCGCAAACACTCACAGAACCAATATAACAAATAAATTAGGTAACTAACTGAAATAAAATCAAATTTCCCCTATGTCCTCCAAACCAACATAATCTTTGGGTCCCAAGTGTTTCCTTCTCATTTATCAGTACAGTCATACCTCAGGTTACAGACGGTTCAGGTTGCCTTTTTTTGGGTTATGGACAGCCGAAACCCAGAAGTACGGGTTACTTTCGGGTTTCGGTGGTCGTGCATGCGCAGAAGCACTAAATCAAGCTTTGCGCATGTGCAGAAACGCTGAATCGCAACCCGCATGTGTTCAGATGTGCTGCTGCGGGTTGCGAACACTGCAGGTTGCAAACGTGCATCCCACACAGATACGTTCACAACCCGAACATCCACTGTACTCTAACCACTACACCACATTTGCTTAGAAGGTAAAGGTATCTTAAAAGTTAGTCGTCGTCATCATCATCATCATCACCATCATACTTTTATTATTTGTACCCCACCCATCTGACTGGGCTGCCTCAGCCACTATGGGCAGCTTCCAACATATAAAAAAACAAAGAAACATAATAAAACACCAACCATTAAAAACTTCCCTGAACAGGCTGCCTTCAGATGTCTTCTAAAAGTCAGATAGTTGTTATATACTGTAGTTACTCCTCTCCTTGACATCTGACGGGAGGGGGTTCCACAGGGAGGGAGCTACCACCGAGAAGGCCCTCCCTGCTCACTTCTCGCAGGGAGGGAACCGCCAGAAGGCCCTCAGAGCTGGATCTCAGTGTCTGAGCTGAACGATGGGGGTGGAGATGCTCTTTCAGGTAAACAGAGGTGAGTGAGATTAATGGACAAATAAAGTACAACCATGATGGCAAGGAAACTTCATAGAAAACAGAAAGAAAGAATGTATGTATTTCATTTCATTTTTAATTTGTATACCACCTTTCTATATTACTATACACTATACTATACTATACTATACTATACTATACTATACTATACTATACTATACAGTTGACAGTAACAGTAAAGACCTTATAACAACAAAGACCTTATAACAATCTGATCCGAAACAAAAATATCATAATAAAAACATAACTTTAAAATAAACAATTTATATCAAAGTGATATTCAACAATCCATTAGTATATAATAGTACACAATAAAATTAAATATCAGCAAATAACAATTAAACAGAAATTCACCACTAACAATTACAACAAATAATTTCTAAACTATAATAAATAAGAATAGCAGCAAGTCACAGAGCAGACACTTTGCTACTCAACACCCTTTTCACTGAAGATGCCCAGAGGTAAGTCTTCTGCCTGTAAGACATGTACGCTCCCTACCAATGAGCTATGATCATGCCACGGTCTTCCAAAGCCAAAGCTTCTTATTCCTCCCACCAAATGACTATACAGTGGTACCTTGGGTTAAGTATTTAATTCATTCCAGAGATCCGTTCTTAACCTGAAACCGTTCTTAACCTGAGGCACCACTTTAGCTAACGGGGCCTCCTGCTGCTGCCAATGCATGATTTCTGTTCTCATCCTGATGCAAGGTTCTGACTTAACCCGAGGTACTACTTCCGGATTAGTGGAGTCTGTACCCAAAGTGTTTGTAACCCAAGGTACCACTGTACTGGCTCCCAGGTGCCTTCTGCATCTGGCATAGACTGCATCTGGTGCTTTGAAGAGCTGCCTCTCGCTTCTGCTCTTATTTCCAAATGCATCCCACCCAGCTGCCAGGTGGTCTCCTGCAACCCCTCTCCTTATTTCTGTCCCTCCTTATGCATGGGACTATAAGGGGTTCTGGAGCCACCGGTTCTCAGTTCCCTCATCACCCCCCAGTGCAGGCATCTCTGAATCCGTCTCCTTCCCTCTGCTGGTGCTGCGATTTGGAGTCTGCTCCTCTGCTTCTTCTTTCAGCATCTTTCACCATCTGAGGGGAAACAGGGATGTGGCTCCTCCGGCCTCTCTGCTGTGACCTGCCCCCCCTTTCACTGGCACATGTCCCCCTTTCCACTAAACTCAGCAAGGCATTCAGCAAAGCATTCCCAAATGCCTTTGCCACCTCAAGGGCAGGAAGACAAGGAGCAATGCAATGTGTCAGAGTGTCCTCCTGTGTCAGGGCTGCTTGACATCCTGTCACCAAACTCAGCGAGAGGAGGGGCATTCTGTAAAGTGCTTCCACTCATCTTGTCCAGTGGGGACGGGTGGTGGGTTCTGCCTGTGGCAGGGCAGGTGGGGGTCTCCTTCTTGCCACCTGAGGTGGCTGCTTCACCCCACCTCATCTGTAGGCCAGCTCTGACATCCCAGTGCCATGCATGCTGCTTTCCCGCCTTGACTTTTGTATATTGCTGAGGCCAGAAAAACAGACAGAGTGATGATATGTTTGGAGAGGTCAGAGGAGAGAGAGAGAAGGCCAGGAAGAGGTACAGTCAAGAAGTACAGTCATAACTCGGAAGTCAAACGGAATCCATTCTAGAAGTCTGTTTGACTTCCAAAATGTTCGGAAACCAAGGCATGACTTTCTGCAGCCAATCAGAACTCGCGGAACCCGCATCGGACGTTCGTGTTCCAAAGAACATTTGCAAACCGGAACAGTCACTTCTGGGTTTGCGGCATTTGGGAGCCAAAACGATCAAGTCATAATTTGTTCATCTTCTGAGATACAATTCTAACTGAGTGGCTGCAGAGGTGGGGCAGACTCAAGGGAGTGCCAATTCCTCTGCTCTTGGGGAAAAGGCTTTAGGCAACTCTGGTTGTCCTCCATTAGGCTAACAGGCCCCTTTCTCACCAACCCAAAGTCCTTGGTTAGTTGACCAAGTTGACCAGGCCATCTCTCTGCACACTACTGTAGCTGCAATGTATTCAGATTCTGTGGAAGATAAGGCTATACAATTCTGTTTATAACTGCCTCATGAAATGGGACCATTTCCAAATATAAATACATATCCACCTGTGGATTTATAATCAGTTTTACATCCAGCCCAATCGGCATCAGTAAAACAAATCATTTTAGCATTATTAACAGCTGGTAATCTTAATTTACAGTTTATTGGACCCTGTAAGTACCAAACCACTGAACCATCCAGTCATATTCAGTGGGAGCATTTACTTTTCTACTTAGAATTCCCATGGCACTGGCTAAGTCAGGTCTACATGTAGTAACAAGACACAAAAGCTTTCCAATGACCTGCACTCATTGTTGTCTGGCAATGGCTTTGAATCATCTTGATTCTTTAAAAAGTCAGTAGTCATGGGTGTGGCAACTGGGTACGCTTCTTGCATCTGCAGCTTTAGATCATTTCAGAAATCTTTTGCTTTTGGCTAAGAAGAAATGAACCGTCTTCTTCTCTTTCAACTTGAATTCCAAGACAGTACTGTCTAGCTTTAGAATGTCTATATTTATCCTGTTTGGGCCTTATTAGCTAGAGGTTGCCTTTCTCTATAGTCCACAGAGTCTTGTTGTCTATGGTCCAATAATGGGTCTCTGTGCCCTCTATCTATGAGCATGTTTTCCTTTCTTTTCCTTTGTTTGTATAATGCTGTTAAAATATTGGAGTTTGTATGATTAAAACTCCAAAGAAACTTTTCCTAAAAATAACAAAGGTGTTTT
Organism: Podarcis melisellensis; assembly: GCF_964234715.1. Taxonomy (NCBI): domain Eukaryota; kingdom Metazoa; phylum Chordata; class Lepidosauria; order Squamata; family Lacertidae; genus Podarcis; species Podarcis melisellensis. The sequence continues at coordinate 49,305,675 of NC_138547.1, read as the reverse complement.
TTTGTTACATTGGCTGTACTTCATGCCAAATGGACTTTCTTATTAATCGAGTTGAGAAAGACCCATCTAGTACACCCTGCTGTAATGCAGGAATCTCAACACACAGTCTCCCATCCCATTTAGAACCATACCAGACCTTGCTTAGCTTTGCCAAACATGCTAGCAGTTTTAATGCTGCTCCATTAGGAGAATAAAGGTAAAGGTACCCCTGCCTGTACGGGCCAGTCGTGTCCGACTCTAGGGTTGTGCACCCATCTCACTTAAGAGGCCGGGGGCCAGCGCTGTCCAGAGACACTTCTGGGTCATGTGGCTAGCGTGACGAAGCTGCTCTGGCGAGCCAGCACCAGCGCAGCACACGGAAACGCTGTTTACCTTCCCACTAGAAAGCGGTACCTATTTATCTACTTGCACTTAGGGGTGCTTTCAAACTGCTAGGTGGGCAGGAGCTGGGACCGAGAGACGGGAGCTCACCCCGCCGCGGGGATTCGAACCACCGACCATGCGATCAGCAAGCCCTAGGCACTGAGGTTTTACCCACAGTGCCACCCGCGTCCCTATTAGGAGAATAGCTTCCCCTATATGCAATTTTAGGTGATTCTTTTCAAGAAGAGCTAAAATACATGCCTCCATAAAACACACAATTATTTTGGGGCTTCTGGCAATCTTGTCTTTGGCCATTCAGTAGTCCAATGCAGTGCTGGGGCAGAAGCACTTGAATGGATGTTGTTCCACTGCAAAGGAACATCTTTCCTCTTGCCAGAGGTTTGGTTCGGGGCTGTTTGAGACCTATCCCAGGGTCTCACAAATTTCAGTTGCTTTACCCAGGCTCGCTTCTTAGCCAGAGGCCACACTGGTAAAGCAAACTTGGCGGTGCTTTAATGGCAGAATAAACCACCCTCCCTGCCCCAGGACAAGCCAACCATTCTACAGCTTGAGGCAAGAGCCAGTTTCTTGCTACTATAGCACTTTTAAATGATGGTGCATTGCACAACATTACAAATAACAAGGCATGCTTGAAATCTTTACTACAATGGCCCTGCTGGTCTTCACTCTACTTAACACTTTCACATTTTTTGCAAGCTGTATAAATTGACTGTTTAATGGTTAGGGAAAAATAATTCTCCTTATGATGGGAAATATTTCAAGTCTACCCTATGCAGCCTGATGATGATGATGATGATAATAATAATAATAAATAATAATAATAATAATAATAATAATAATAATAATAATATGCCACCCATCTGACGAGGTTGCCCCCAGCCACTCTCGGCAGCTCCCAACCAAAAATAATAAAAGCACAATATGACATCACACATTAAAAACTTCCCTGAACAAACCCATCCTTGACAGGGAAAAGTAGCAAAATGCAACACTGACTTGCAAAATGATGCAGTTTCCCTGCCATGGCTTATTTGTTGATCCCTTTAGGTCTTAGGAGGTGAAAAAGCCAAACAGGTTGCTGCTTTTTTCACCTCTTGCATTCAAATAGGCATCCCGTTCCCTACTGAAAACCTAACAACCTGTGAGAGTGAATGGAATCACCTGCTGCTGCTGCTCCTCCCAGTCACATATCACCCAGTGCAGCAAAGACAGACCAGTGCAACAGAAATTAAGACGGGGCCTGGATTTGGCTAGTGAACTGCCCCAGAAAGAAATTGGGAGCTCACAACCCTGTTCTTGACCAATGTTAGGATGGAGAGGGAAGTCTCAGGCAGATGATGACAAGAAGCAGAACCCACTTCTCTTTTTTTCTTTTCCTTCTCCTCCTGCAATGAGGCTCCATTTTAATATTTTAATGTTTCAATATTTTAATGTTGTATTTTTAATTTTGTTTTTAATCATTTGTAATCATTTAACTTGTTTTTATTATTGCTTGTAAGCCGCTCTGAGCCCGGCCTTGGCTGGTGAGGGCGGGGTATAAATAAAGATTATTATTATTATTATTAAAAGCTGCGGCTCTGAAACTGACGCTTGTCAACAGGGGGTCCCTACTCAGGGCGCCTGGTGAACCTTTGCTTTCGCTGTATTGCTTTCCAGAGTAGGGAGCCTTATCTTGCTGGGAAGACAGCAAGAGGCTAACTCCAGAGAGAGCTCCCGGCTCAGAGCGCCCTTGAGCGCATATGATGGGGCTGCCTCTGGAGCCAGAGGAGGGAACAAGAGGCTCGGCAGCTGGCAAGGCCAGAGCGTGGGTGAGACGGATGCCAGATCTTTATCTGCTGTCAAAGCACTCTGCAAAATAAGCTAATTAAGAGCCCCTGGCTCCAAGCTGGGGGTGCATTTTTTTGTGGAAAGCGCATGCCAGGGGCAGACATTGGTAATATGGCATTCAGAACAAGGAGAAAATTTGCCTCCCCATCCTTATTTTCACTATAATTTCTTTTGGTGCAGTTAATTTTAATGGATCTTCTCAGTGGATACCCACATAAATATAGACTTCTATTATTATTATTATTATTATTATTATTATTATTATTATTATTATTATTATACCCCACCTCTGCTTGGTACCCTGTGCAGTGGAACTCCCCACACCACCCTAAATCTGGCACTGAACATGCTCCCCCTCCTCCCCCAGGTTATTAAAAAGGTGCAATAAACTCAGGCTTTATTTTAGTTTTGTTGGCAGTGCTCTCCTTGTGCCCCATTCTTCTTCCCTTGACTCTTTTAACTCTCCCAAATAAAAAAATCAGGGACATATTTCTCCTCCCCCCAATAAGATGTTATTAAAACCTTTTCATAATACATTAAAAGAAACTGATCTAAGTAAAAACTAAAACAGAAAAAGAAAATCAACTTGGCAAACAGAGTAATAGCAGTGAGCTAATGAGTAGCGCTAGGAGCAGGTGGCGCTGTGGTCTCAGCCACTGAGCCTCTTGGGCTTGCCATTCGGAAGGTCAGCGGTTCAAATCCCCACGACAGAGTGAGCTCCCGTTGCTCTGTCCCTGTTCCTGCCAACCTAGCAGTTCGAAAGCACGTCAAAGTGCAAGTAGATAAATAGGTCCCGCTGGAGCAGAAAGGTAAATGGCGTTTCCGTGCGCTCTGGTTTCCGTCACAGTGTTTGGTTGTTCCAGAAGTGGTTCAGTCCTGCTGGCCACATGACCTGGAAAGCTGTCTGTGGACAAACACCAGCTCCCTCAGCCTGAAAGCGAGATGAGTGACGCCAGAGTGGACTTAACCATCCAGGGTTCCTTTACCTTTTACCTAATGAGTAGCTCCTGTTTATCTACACCAGTGGTGCCCAAACTTTTTTCAAAGAGGGCCAGATTTGATGAAGTGAAGGGCTGTGGGGGTTGACCAAAGCACCAACCAAAGTTGTTGACCTTTTTTAAGAACTTAGGTAAATTTAGGACTGAGCTTTTTTTAGGGTTGGAGTTGTTGAGCTTCTTTTAGGATTGAAGTTGTTGAAGTTTTTTTAGGATTGTACCCCAGGAAATAAACTGCTGCAGGGACCGGATTTAACCGACCGGCAGGCTGGATTAGGCCCCCAAAACAGACTTTGGACATGCCTGATCTACACCATACTGCAAAAAAAATTGCTTTAACATTTTGTCATGCCCCTTTCTGCAGAATTATATGAAGACTTTCTTGTGCAAAGCAGGTTACTCCTCTTTGGACTGCGAAATCCTTGGAATTTCAGCAAAAGCTCAATGATTACACTTTTCTTTTGCATGCGCGCGCACCCCCCCATATGCATGTAGGAGGGGGTAGATAAGGACTGTGGTGCCAGATTCCATAGCAACTCTATTCCAGGGTTTGTCCTTAATTTAGCTAAATCTTTTCAATATGAGAGCCACAACAAATTCCAGGTGACTAGGAGCCATGGAGATCTCACGGGTAGGAGACATCGCATACAGAAACAGTTCCATACCTAGGGGAACATTTGATGTTTCCTCTTTGTGATGGAGGGGGAAAGCGTTATGTGCAATTTTGTAGAATCATAACAGAATTCCAGCTCAGTTAAATACTTGGGAAGCTAAGAGTCTAAATTTGGGGGGTGGGGAAGAAACTTCAACAGGATCGTGAGAAAACTGCTGTGGACAGCTATGCCAAGGATTACAATAAAAAGGTGAAGTAGGACGGGCAAAAGAAACAGTAGTTTATTAGAAGGAATAATAATAATAATAATAATAATAATAATAATAATAATAATAATAATAATCAGTAGTTTATTAGAAGGAAGTTAAAGCCAACTCCTGCTGATGTTAGTTCTATCATGTCTCATTCAAACTGTTAAGAAGACATATTCACAGAATGTTCTCAGAAACTTTATTTAAAGCAAATACATATATTGCTGTTAATCTTTTTAAATGATCTAATGAAATATGTAGAAATACATAGACAGCAGTATTCTCCCAATCTTCGGTTTTCTTTATTTCTCCTTCTGTGGGGGCTCCTTCTCTCCCTTCTCTCCCTTCTCTCCCTTCTCTCCCATCTCTCCCATCTCTTCCTTCTCTTCTTCATCCGAAGCAAAAGCTGAGGGAAAAGTCAAATAACCACCAGTTAAAATTGGTATGTGATGCATGTGCTGCATTTTCATTATGCCGTATGTTCATTCTTTTTGGCAAAAAAATGGGCACACAAGGAAGACAGGAAATCTGGGCCACAAGGAGGCAGCAAACCTTTGTGCCCTTCAGAGGCACATGCGCAGTCTGCTACTGGCCTCCTGCGTGGAGGAACAACACCCCTGCCAAGACGTCCGCCCAGCAAAGGCAACCCTGGCAAGGTCAGCTTCCTCCCCACAAAGGCATCTTGAGCTGTGCTCCACATTGGGAGTGGGAGGTGGGGGCTGTAGCCCTCCCACTACTAGAAGCCCCTGCCAACATGGCCAGCAGTCATTATGGAGGATGGGACTCGTAGCCCAACAAAATTTGGAGGGCCACACCCCCTGGATTTGCAAATACAGGATTCTCAAAATTACCTTCTAGCTCCATCAGCTGTTTCCTTCTGAGAAGTATTTCATTCTTCTTATACAGTCTGTCCAGCACCCTCTCAAGTCGTTTGATTGCCCTCTTCAGTGCATCATATTCCTGGAGAGAACAGGGGATTGGGAAACATTTACACCAGAAGTAGACATTAAATTGACTGGCAGCCTCTTGGGAAAGAGTGGATTGCACCTGTCTGCACAAGCCACATGCTGGACTCAGTTTTGCACTCTTAGAGCTGTTGCCTAAAGCAACAGAGAGCTGTGGTTTTCACTCAGAAAGTTCTGCAAAGTTCAGTTAACTGATTCAGGCGAATCATCACCTTCTTGCCTTTCACCTTACCACATCCTTCCCCAGCCCTCCAGGTATAATGCCCACCTTGAGCTGGAGAGACTCAAGCTGGGCATTACAGCCTAACACCCCTTTTCTGCCTCTCCCTCTGCACTTACACTGGTTGGAAACTGGCCACCAGAAGCCGAAGCAGCTCCTCTCGGAGATGTTTTCTTCTCCGAGGGCAGAGTCATCTTCAGAGCCGAAGCTGCTCCGCCCGGAGATGTTTTCTCCTCCGAGGGCAGAGCCATCTTCAGAGCCGAAGCCGCGGCGACAAAAACCGTCTCCAGCCCGGACCCTGCAGTACGCTGAGGGCAGACGGAGAAGCGTGGCAGCTTTGCGCCTCCGCGAAACTTCTCCCGGGACCCCGACTCTTCCGGCCCCGCGGCAGCAGCGCCTTCCACGGCAGGAGTGGGAGCGGGTAATGGGGGCGCGGAGGGCGAAGGGCTCGAGGGTGTCCAAGGGGGCAGAGAAGAATCAGGCACGTCCGACTCGGAGCCTGGGTTCTCGGGCGAAGTGCTCCGTTGCATCCTGCAGGCGCGGCAGCTGTCCCGGCGGCAAGTTCTCTCTCTGATGTACCTGCCAAGCGCTCTCCTGGATCGCTCTGAGGTCCGCGCACAACTGCCGCGAGCAGAGATTCCCACCGCTCTTTTAGTCAGCGGAGCCGTCGGGGAAAGGTGGAGCTCGCGGTGCAGCGGCCGCCAATGAGAGGAGAAAGTGGGCGGTTCTCCCTCCCTCCCACTTTCCCTTCTCGGCGCATCTGGATCGCAAGAAAACTATTGTTACTAAAAGGCAGAAAATGGATATGATTACTTTTCCAGTACAGGCCTGGAAAGGGGCGGCGTGCGTCCTGCAGCTTTTCTTTGTTTCCCTGCTGGTTACAAAGGCGCAGTGGACCACGATAAAGCGTCATTTACATATAGATATATATTTTTTATTAAATTTTCTGTTTTACAATTTAAAGTACTCATTTTTACATCCTTACAATATCAATGACTCCCCTTCTCTTTCAATGGTTCATTTTACATATCATAAATCCCTGGATGGTTTACGAAAACTATACCATTCAGTATTCCATTATTACTGTACATGCATCAAAACTTATCTACGTTGTTAAATTTCTCTTAATGCTGCCAGCATTTTCAGCTATACTCAGTTATTTCCCATATATTCAATAAACGTTTTCCAACCTTCTCTAATGGGTCCATTAATTTTAATGGGTCTACTCTGAGAAAAAGCTAGTTGAAGACTTCTTCTTTGGCGACCCACGTAGCCGAGTAAGATTGTCTTCCATAAAGACGGATTTTAACAGTGAGTCCATAAGTGACTGTGGAGGCCAATTCTGGATCCACACGTCCTTCCACAGTGGGGACATAGGTTTCCGGGCAAGAGTTGACCACAGTGAGGGTTTGCCAAGCGTGCCTTCCTCTTCGCCCGTTTCTCACTTGTGTCCTGAGTTCGAGTGTCTTCAAAGTCCAGGACGCCTTTGGTAAAGACCGTTCTCCAACTGGAGCTCTCGCAAGCCAGTGTTTCTCCGTTGATGGTGTTTATACTACTTTTTTTTTAGATTTGCCTTGAGAGAGTCTTTTGTTGACCACCAGCATTATGCTTTCCCTTTTTAAGTTCGGAATAGAGTAGTTGCTTTGGAAGACGATCATCAGGCATCCCCACAACATGACCAGTCCAACAAAGATTATGTTGAAGAATCATTGCTTCAATACGGGTGATCTTTGCTTCTTCCAGTACACTGATATTAGTTTGCCTGTCTTCCCAAGTGATGTGTAAAAATTTTCAGAGACATTGTTGATGGAATTTTTCGAGGAGTTGGAAATGGCGTTGATAAGTGGTCCATGTTTCACAAGCAGACAGTAAGGTTGGTAGTACAATAGCTTTGTTAACAAGCATTTTGGTTTCCCTGCAAATGTCCCGGTCCTCAAACACTCTGCACTTCAACACATTCTCAGCAATGTTATTTTGTCCCTTTACACAGGCGCAGCAAGGGGGGCAGGGAGGGGCAGCTGCCCCCCATAATCAATTAAAAATCAATAAAAATGCACAGCAAACTGAGGTTCACCCCCCCCAGCAAAAGACCTGCCCCCCAAATCCTGGCTATGTCCATGTTCCTTCAGCTTCTCAAATTTATTTATTTATTTATTTTTTAAAAATCCTGGATGCAGCTAGCCCATTACAGTTCAGACTGTAATTTTATGTAAAGTAACAGGAAACTAAGGGACACAGGTGGCGCTGTGGGTTAAAGCCTCAGCGCCTAGGACTTGCCGATCGAAAGGTCGGCGGTTCGAATCCCTGCGGCGGGGTGCGCTCCCGCTGCTCGGTCCCAGCGCCTGCCAACCTAGCAGTTCGAAAGCACCTCCGGGTGCAAGTAGATAAATAGGGACCGCTTACCAGCGGGAAGGTAAACGGCGTTCCGTGTGCAGCTCTGGCTCACCAGAGCAGCGATGTCACGCTGGCCATGTGACCCGGAAGTGTCTCCGGACAGCGCTGGCCCCTGGCCTCTTAAGTGAGATGGGCGCACAACCCCAGAGTCTGTCAAGACTGGCCCGTACGGGCAGGGGTACCTTTACCTTTAACAGGAAACTAAAATAGGACCTATTCAGTTTTACATAGTAAAGGGATGTTACCATGTGGAAGATGTGGGGAAAGGCAGATACTCTTTTTTTAAAGCAGCAAACCTGAAAATAGGTGTGAAGAGTCACCCAACGTTAGGAACCAACTCTTGGGGGTTAAGGTCCCTTTGCCCCCCCCATATTTGAGGGGGCTGCTCCCCCCCCGATTTAATGGGCATTGCCATTCAGATGGTGTTCATGTGCATGTCTTGTGATCAATTATGCAGGATGGGGCTTACCTGCGCCCCCAATTTTTTTTCAAGTTGGCAGCTCTGCACGTAACGAAGACAGCAGAAAAAGATGAAAAATGTTAAGATGTGTATTCTTCTCTATTAAATAACAGAAGATAGTAATGTTTCTTTTGAAATATGTACCGTATGTATCATTGATGAGAAAACATTGCAATGAGTTGTTTTGATAGTGTAAAAAAAATGTGCAACAGTTTCCTCAGCTGTGTTTGTTTGCTGCAGATATCAAGGTGGGGGCACAATGGTTAGAGTGTCTGACTAGGACCTGGGAGAGCAGGGCTTGAATCCCCACTCAGCCATGGAGCTCCTGTTGCCATCTCTTAGCCTAACCTACCTCACAGGGTTGTTGCGAGGATGAAATGGTTGCCCCCCCAGCTGGAACTCACCAGAACTCAGTTCCAGCACATCTCAGGTAAGCACCACTGCCATTATAAGAGAACAAGGGAGGCATCCAGTTACCCCATGGATGGATTGTGTATATCCATAACGTCTTGCCTGAAACATGCAGAATTTTATGTACCAGTTCTTTCTCTCTTCCAAGACACACTTGTACTGCTCATCCCAAATAGTGCAAACTGTAGAATTTTGTGATTACAGTCACTTTATTACTTGGGTTGATACCCCTCTCTTCCGCACCCCCTTGCAGGCCACAGGTTCCCCAGCCCCCCCTTCCAGGAATGCTTTTAGCTCTTACGTTTTAGATTGCAAATGTCTCAGTGAAGTCTAAGAGAGACATATTTGGCAGTGCCAACTATGCATGTCTGTTGGGATGGATTCATATTAAAACTGTATGATCTAGTCCCATGTGGGTCCTATAAGGAAGAAATATGTTCCCATTTCATTTATGCAATAGCTTTCTGCAGAGAACCCATTGCTTAAATAAAAAATTACTTGATGCTTTCTGTACATCTATACCTCACTTCTTTCTCAGTTTCTAGACCTGCTCTGGATCCCAGATGCAGTTGTAATCTTGAGGCAGTTGCACTGCAACACAGATTTTGTAGTCTCCAGCTACATACACACCATACATTTTAAAGCACACACACACACACACACACACACACACACACACACACACAGAGAGAGAGAGAGAGAGAGAGAGAGAGAGAGAGAGAGAGAGAGAGAGAATGAATCCTGGAAACTGAAGTTTGCTAAGGATGCTGGTAAATGCAGCTCTGCAGTTCCATGGATTCCTGTGTGCTGTGTATGCAGTGTTGGAGCAGGGGTGCTTAGTCTGTGGCCTCCCAAGCGTGGTTGGACCAGAACTCCCATCAGCCCCACAACATCTGGAGAGTCACAACATCCCCATCCCTGAGGTTTCTTTAACACCTGGTTGTTTGACTTGTGCATGCGGTCTGAACTTAACCATCCAGGGGTCCTTTACCTTTACCTTTTTTATCATAGTTCATTGTGGGCCAGCCTTCATCAGCCTTGTGCCCTCCATATATTTTGGACTCTCACAGTTCCCTGGTGGGACTGGTGCAAGTTACAGTCAAAAAAATCTGCAGGACACCAGGCACCAGCAAAGGCTGACCCAGGGAGAGCAGCAGACAGAAAGGACAGGCTTCTGATGTCCTTCACTCTGAATGAGGAAGTTAAGAGCTCTCTCCTTGAACATGCTTCAGAGCCCACCTCAAGGGGTTGGTGACCACCTTAGGAAGTCCAAGAACCTGAAAGAATGCCTCTCCATTTACCAGTGTTTAAGAGCTTCAGAGGGGGCTCTTGCCCATGTTCTGCCATCAGGGAAACCCCACCATGGCTCATTTTGCATGCAACTGTAAGGTAAGCAAATCTTGGTCTCAGTCGTTCTGGCTGATGGGAATTGTAGTTAAAAGCATCTAGAGGGCACTTGGTTGGCAAAGAATCAAGCAACGTCTAAAGGGTGTGGGGAGTATGCTTCAAAGAGGACTTTATTTATTTTATTTTATTTATTATTTTGACAAAGTAATAAAAATAAACAAATAATAATAAAATGTGCACCCCACCCCTGAGATCATTTTATTGTATCTATCCGACCTCCCAAAATTTCAACGCCTCTTGTGATGGTTTGACCCCTTTCCGTTTTAACACTACAAATTCTACAAACACCTTCTTTATCTCCTCAAAATCATTTCCCCGACATATGCCCCAAATAGCACATGTTAATTTATCATTAATAGCTATATCCCACACCTCTTTATACTATTCTTCCATTTTATATTCTGCTTGCCCCTTCCACTTCCTAGCTAGAATAATGTGTGCAGCTGTCGATAAATTTGTGAGCAAGTCCTTCACAGCCTGTGAACCTTCTTTCCATCCCATTGTAAATTGATAATAGTGCTACCTCTGGACCTTTGGTCAGCTTTCACCCAGGGATTTCTGTTGTCTCCCTAAACACCCTTTGAAAGAGGGCTTTTGCTGGGAGACTGTCTTAAAGCACTTGTCAAAAGTCCTCTTTGAGGCATCTCTGGGTTGCTTTTTTAAGCAAGTGTTGGGGAAGAGGAGAAGGAAATTTGCTTGGTTCAGGCTGCTTTGTTCTCTCACCTGCCCTGGATGTGGTTTAGGGAAAACACCCTCATGAGCCAAGACTGCAGCGTGCCAGGATTTCAGGCATTGGTCTCCCCTGAGTCCCATGCTACCTGGAAAGGCCAAGGGCTGAACTTGTGACCATGTGCATGCAAAACTGATGCTCTCTCACTGAGCCACGACCCTCCTGATATTACTATATTTTACATTCAACTGAGTTGTAAAGTATGGACAATCTGTGTATGGCTGTTCAGCCTTCACAGGTGCAGATAGGCTGGGACTGAGATAGCAAGTGGCTCAAGGTCACCCTGAGAGGCCCTGCTAATTCCTTTTCTCAGAAACACTGGAAATGCAGAGTGCTTCAATTTCAAGAGAGCATTGTGCAAGATCTGGCCGAAAGGCAACACAAGGAGATCTGCAATGATTGTTGCAATGCACCCCTAATGATTAATATTGTATAATTGTAAGGTTCTTGTGTTCATTTATTATTTATATATTAAACTTGTATAATGGTAGAAGGTTGTATCATCTTAGAAGGGGTGCATGAGAGAGAGGAGATCCCAGCAGACTTCAGGGATGCCAAAATTATCAACCTCTTTAAAAAAAGGTGATAGAACAGAATGCAGAAACTATTGAGGCATCTTTTCATTAGCTGCGGCTGGCGAAATTCTTGCAAAGATCTTAGCAAAAAGTATCCTTACAATATCCAAGGCTACCCTTTCTAAATCCTAAAATGGTTTTCAACCTTCTAGGGGGATAGTGGACATGATTTTCACCGCTCGACAGCTTCAAGAAAAATGCAGAGAGCAAAACCAACCCTTACATATGGTGTTTATTGACCTAAGGCCTTTGACACTGTAAATCATAATGCCCTGTGGACTGTCCTTCTAAAAATTTGCTGCCCAGATAAATTTGTGAACATCAAATATGACAGCAACAATCACAGATAACAATGGCTCTCAAAGTGAACCATTCACAGTGGAACCAGGTGTTAAAAAGAGTTATTTCCCCAACTCTATTCATTTTCATTGCCATGATCCAACACTTTGTCGAAAGGAAACTCCCCTCTGGAGTAGAAATCAAATATCCAACAGATGGAAATCTCTTTAATCTGCGTAGGCTGAAAACAAAGAGCAAGGTTACTGCCACTTCCGTCATAAAGCTTCAATATGCTGTGTGTGCGCACGCTCAGAGGATGACCTCCAAATCATCCTAATTATCTTTGTAGAAGCTTACAATAAGCTTGGCCTATCGCTCAACATCCCGAAAACCAAAGTGCTGCACCAACAAGCACAAAACAACCCCTTTTCAGCACCACAAATCCAACTCATTGGTGTAACACTGGAAAATGTCAATCATTTCTTCTACCTGGGCAGTTATCTTTCCACAAGGGCCAACACTGATGCTGAAATCCAGCATAGCCTGAGCTCTGTGAGTGCGGCTTTCTCCCAATTGTACTGCAGAATGTTTGAGGACTGGGACCTTCGCATTGAAACAAAAATGCTTGTACTACCTTACTGTATGCTTGTGAAACATGGACAACTTATAAACACCATCTCCAACTCCTCGAAAGATTCCATCAACAGTGTCTCCGAAAAATTTTACACATCACTTGGTAAGACAGGCGGACTAATATCAGTGTACTGGAAGAAGCAAAGCTCACCAGTGTTGAAGCAATGGTTCTTCAACATCATCTTCGTTGGACTGGTCCTGTTGTGTGGATGCCTGATTACTGTCTTCCAAAGCAACTGCTCTATTCCGAACTTAAAAATGGAAAGTGTAATGCTGGTGATCAACAAAAGAGGTTTAAAGACTCTCTCTCTCTCTTTTTTTATTTCAATGCAAAATTATAACAAAAATTACAAACATTGAATCCAAAATAATACCATACAAACCAGAAAAAAAAGAACACAAAAAAGGAAAACAAAAAAGAACAACAAAAAAGCGCACATCTACAAGTAAAACCGTATCGTCATTCTAATCTAGTCATTACATACATATACACATATTTACTTCCTTCCTTTGTTCTAAGACCTCAGAATTTTTACTCTTACTAAATTGTTGTGTCTAATGTAGATTACTTCCATCATTGTACTTTTTTACACCATTTTTCTTTTTCTTTAACCCTGTAAAGCATCATTCATTACATACCGATATACTTACTCTAGAACAATGTTTTTTCATATACTCTTTAGCACATCCCCATTCTTTTAACAATTTCTGGTCTGATTGTCCCTTTATGAATGCTGTGAGTCTTGCCAGATTTATATATTCACAGAATTTAATTTGTCCCATTCTTTTAACAATTTCTGGTCTGATTGTTCCTTTATGAATGCTGTGAGTCTTGCCAGATTTATATATTCACAGAATTTAATTTGCCATTCTTTCATTGATGGAATTTTTCTCCCTTTCCAATTTTTTGCTCTAAGCATCCTGGCAGCTGTTGTTGCATAAAGGAATACTTTCCTTTGATTGTCAGGAATATTGTTTGTGATTATACCTAAAAGGAATGCCTCCATTTTTTTTTTACTGAAAGATATTTTAAACATCTTTTTGATTTCTTCATAATTTTCATTCCAAAATTGTTTAATAGGTCGGCATTCCCACCACATGTGAAACATTGTTCCTATTTCTTTCTTGCTTTGATTTTAATTTGTAAATTTTAGCCAATTTTACCAGAGTTAGGTATCATTGGTACATCATTTTCATCAAATTTTCTCTGATCGTATAACATGCCATAAATTTAATATCACATTTCCAGTTTAAAGACTGTCTCAAGGCAAATCTAAAAAAATGTAGTACAAACACCGACAACTGGTAAACACTGGCTTGCGAGTGCTCCAGTTGGAGAACAGCCTTTACCAAAGGTGTCATAGGCTTTGATGACACTCAAACTCAGGTCGCAAGGGAGAAACGTGCTAAGAGGAAGGCACACTTGGCAAATTCACACTATGATCAACTCCTGCCCAGAAACCAATGTCCCCACTGTGGAAGGACGTGTGGATACAGAATTGGCCTCCACAGTCACTTACGGACTCACTTTTGGAAACTGTGTTTATGGAAAACAATCTTACTCGGCTACAAGTGATCACCAAAGAAGAGGAAGAAGAAAAAGAAAGTGTTCATTTATTATTTATATATTAATCTTGTATAATCTTATAATGTTGTGTTATCTTAGAAGGGGTGTGGTTGTGACTATTGTAAAGGGAGCCTGCACTTCTGAATTTGGCATCGCACGACTGCAAGTTAGAAAGGCTGAGAAGACAAAGCAGAGGCAAAACACGTCTTTCTTTTACCTGGCTCAAAGACTCAGTTTGTACCCTGCCCCACTTTGAAGCCCAATCCTATGCAAGTCTAACCAGAAGTCCAACCTAGTTCAATGGAGCCTACTCAAAAATAGTGTCAAAGTATGAAGGAACATTCTTCCACCTCTGGTGGACTTGCCCTAAAGTGAAGGCCTTCTGGGAAATGATATACAATGAGTTGAAAAAGGTATTTAAGTATACCTTCACCAAGAAACCAGAGGCCTTTCTTCTGGGCATTGTCGACCAGAAGGTGTTAAAGAAAGATAGAACATTTTTCATGTATGCAACAACAGCAGCAAGGATACTACTTGCTAAGAACTGGAAAACTCAAGATCTACCCACACTGGAAGAATGGCAGATGCAACTGATGGACTATATGCAATTGGCGGAGATGACTGGCAGAATCCGAGACCTGGGAGAAGAAAGGATTGAAGAAGATTGGAAGAAATTCAAGATTTATCTACAGAAACATTGTGATTTAGTGGAATGTTAAGAAGGATGCTTGGTTATAAACAATTGGCCATCACTAAAATAGATCAGAATTTGATGATAAGAGAGATTAAGAGAAACAAAATTTGTAGGAGAATTATTTTATTGTATTTAAATAAGTGGTTACAAATTTGGAAATAAGATGACAATTTGCTTGACAAAAATTTATTAATGATGCAAGTGGGAGCGGGAGACGTGAGGAAGTCTAAGGATGTTATGAAATTTTGTAAAAACAAAGCAACACTGTTTATTATTATTGTATTTCTTTTCTAAAAACTCCAATAAATATTTATTAAAAAAAAATAGTGTCAAAGTAAAGTATTTTCTAATATGTATAGAATCGTAAAATGTTCTAAGAAATCAGTACTGTACAAGAAACCAAATAAGCTATAATTGATGTGCATGATCAAGAAAACAAAATTATAAAATATTATTTACTTTAACCTGATTTCAGTAAAGTACATAGAAAAAGTCTACTTTCTTTCATCCCACTCCCCAAAGATCACAGGCCACCAATCTTGAAGTTTGAATCAAAGGCTTTTTGGGAAGTCCAAATAGTTTTCTAAAAGCACTATCTATATCACACTGAAACCAAGGACAGCATTCCAATTTATCTTTATAGGAATTAATAACATCTCATTACTCAAAAGGCTTATATCAACCAATCTTCTT